>NW_026596147.1:11196876-11309979 GCF_907164565.1 Psammomys obesus | reverse complement strand
AATAATAATAATAATAATAATAATAATAATAATAATAATAATAATAAAAACGAAAACAAGTCTGACAATGGTGGTGAGTATAGCAGGAGAAGACAGCTCTCAGTTCTACGTGAAGTGTGCACAGGAGTGGTAAGTAGATAAAGACTCTTTGGTATATAATGTGCAAGGGTGTCAAAAGGATACATTGTATTGGGGGAGTCTGTAAAACAGCAAAAATGCTGAAGAAGATGAGAAAATAAAACATTAAATATTAAGCCTATATTGGTAAGTAATTTGCATAGTCATTTTCCAACATATAATGGCTCAGCCTTAGCCCCAAAGTATAGCAAATTGCTGTGTCTAGCACAGTAGTCAGCAAATTTCTTTTTATATTTGACCTCCAGTTTCCACATGTATAAACTAGATAATTACACACACAGCGAGTAAAGCTAGATGTTGACATTGTGTATATACACCTACACACAAACAAATGGGTCATTATCTAAGAATTGGTGACTCTAGGAAAGTGGAGATGCATTTAGAGTTTTCACAAATGGCTAAAGTGTCAAACCAAATAAAATTAGGACTCGTGGTATCTCACATTAAAAAATAAAATGAGAGTTTATTTTTTACTTTTTTTTTTGCATTGAGTATAAGGATTCTCTGCAGCTTTCACTGTTGACTGATTTATTTTTGTCGATGTAGACACAACAGGGCAAATTTCTAGACAAATGCCATAAGCTTAGTATATCAATTAGAGCTCTAAGAATGAGTATTCTGAGCATATTGATGTCAGCAAACAGGATGCATCCATTCACATTTCTGTCTCTCCAAAATCCTGCTTCTTAACTACTCACCTATATCTCATACAAAAGTACTTCCTTTGGTATTTCACCTTCCCTTTATCTTTTCCCTTTATTTGATTTTTTTTTTTTTGCTAAAAAATAGGAACTGAATATTAATAAGTAAGCTTAAGCATATGCATACTCTTTTCAAAGGGTACATTTTGGAGTTTCTCAAAATACCCTCTTATTACATTTAGATATTCTTCGATGTCCATGCGGTGTTTAATAAATACAGTGAATCTTAACAAATAAAATATATCCTTTATGTGATTTGTAATGATAGCTCACACTATGCCCATTTCAAAAATGTACTTAAATCAGACTGTGTGCACAGTCATGAACACAATCATCAATAGTGTCCACAGACAGACCTTCTTCAGTGAAGTTTCTGTATGTAGTCCATACTAGTCCTGAACTTGTGAGCCTCAACCTCCTTTAATGCTGAGATTGCCGGTGGGCACCTCAGTGCCCAGTGTTGGTATCCATGGATAATCTTTAACCACTCTTCAAGATAACAAATCAGTTACTTTTTAAGTTTCTTTCCCAGTTAACATCATTTCCAACGCCAAGTGCGTGTTTCAGGTTAAGAACACGCCAAGATGTGTAACTCCCAGTAGACCTTTTGGATATCGACAAGTGAAAGCATACTGAGGAAAAATGTGACAAAAGACCAGAATTCACTTTGGGAAAAAGAATGCCATTGCAACTGTAGGTGAGGAGATATGGATATGCGATTAGGATGACCAAGGGAGACGAATTCTCTCTGTGTCTATCTACAATCATTATACACTGCGTAATATATATATATAAATTTCAAAGGAGCTCCAGTGTTAGATACACCCCCCAACATATTAGCATCTGTCTGTCTGTTGAATAGTTAGCAAATATATGCTCTTCCAATATTTTGGGCTTACAGTTCTATACGGTTCGTGCTGACTTTGAGCAGAGGTATCACTGTGTTACTGGAATGTGGTCTCAGAAAGTGACAAACATTTGTGTTCATCACTCAGGAGCAGAAAGGTACTGCCCTGCTTTTCCTTGATGATGTCTGTGCCCAACCATTTAATAGAAAGGCATTGAACTGTCTGTGGCCCCTTTGCCCTGATAGCTGGCGCTTCGTGAGGGAGGAGGGACCAGGAAGTTCAGACATAGTAACCATTCTTTGCAAATGACAACTGCACATTCAGTAAGAGCAATTGCGGTATGCAGACAGGATAAGCATTCTTTTCCTTCCCGCAAGTCAGTCTTCACCTGTTCCCCAACTGACCTCTGGGGGGCTTACTTGGGATGTCAATGAGAATGTGAAGTAAGAAAAAAATAATAATACCAGTTTTTTAAGGGGTATTTGTACATTAATGGGGAATTTCTGGGCAAATATTGAAAACGCCAATGAATAAATACCTAACCAGGACATTTCAGAAAGTTGGGATAAATAACAGGGCATAATATAAAACAAATACACACATAACTACTATGTATACATATAATAAGAGATCATCGTAGGCACTCTAGAATTGAACGGTGCTTTTACAAGAGAATTCACACACACACACACACACACACACACACACACACACACACACACACACACACACACAAATGTTAGCGCTTCCGAGGGCAAAACGCTGAGGAAAGGAATCCTGCTTCCAAATCCAGGAGGCAAAATTTGCATCCCATCCTTCGGGATGGTGCCCAGTTTACCGGCTGCTTATTTATCATGATGCGGCCTAGATTTATTTCACTTTGATTCCCCCTCCCTCCTCTTTTTATTTGGGGGGGGGGGGGGAACCCTGGCAGAGATTTACGCTGGAAAAGCCGCCAGGCAGTGGAGTAGTCCACGGGAATGGAAGGATTTCCTTTAGCCAAAAATGGGTTTCTTGGTGGAGAAGAGCTTTCAGATTGTGAAGGGGTGGGGGATGGCGGCTGGCTTTAAGGTCATCTCTTCTGCAGGTTTGGGAAAAAGATTAGGCTGTGACTGAAAAACAGTGGCACCTGCGGTCAATTGCCATTTTAAGAGCTCGGTTTGGAGGCCAAGGATAGCCCCTAAGACATTGCGCTCAGGATCAGATCTCGAGGGTTCCTTTGCAGTGGGATGTAGGAGTCCCAAGCTGCTCCTAGAGGCTGAAGGGTTAGGTCGCCCCAGCGACGGGTGCAGCCCCTGAGGGGGAAGGCTCCTTTCCGGAGAGTAGGAGGAGAAGCCGGCAGCGGGGTGAGGAAGCCCAATTACAGACACTTGAGCCACCCTTTACAAAAACGACAACTCTCATCGCCTGAGGCTAAACTCGGGTCCTGGGAACAGAAGCTTCCCTTTGGGGGCTGGGGACGCCTGGGAGAGGACAACAGCCCAGCCACTGGTGACTGAGCCGGGTCTCCCGCGGCTTGCAGGACGTCTGCACTCACAGAGGCAGTTGCGGTTCAAGTGCATCCACCGCCAGGGTGGAGAGTGTCTGTGCAGTAATCGCCGACTTCTCCCTCTTCGCAGCTGGGGCTGTAGGCAGCACCGTCCCGGGGAACCCGAAGAGAAGTCCCCTCACCTCCACTGACACTGGTCGCCACCTCCACAGCGAGCAGAGCCCCTTGGGTGTCCTCTCCCTCCTGGTGCCCCGCCCTTGCAGGGAGCCTGGGTCCCTGCGCCCCCAAGAGGGGGTACCAGCCGGCAAGCCCTCCACGCCGCAGCTGGAGCGACAGCCACCACTGGGCTCAGAGACTCTTAGGAGGGGGAGGAGAGGGAGGAGGAGAAGGCAGGGCGGGAGATGGGGGGAGGCGGGGAGATGGAGCCAAGAGGAGGAAATAAATAAATAAAACAATAACCTCCGCGCCAATAAGAGCGAGGGAGAGAGAAAGACGCGGCCAGAGAGCCACCGGTGCCAGTCCGCTCGCCTGTGACAGGCTCTGGGCGCGCGCGTGTGTGTGCGTGAGTGTGTATTCGCTGGGACTGGAGCTGGAAAGTTCAAACTAAACGTGTTGCTCTCCCGGGTGGCCAAGGCTCGCCGCGGAAGCTCTGCCCAACTTCTCCGGGCCAAGTGACTGGCAGTGCCCGGCGCCCTTGGCGCGTTGCAGGCTACTCGGCCCCGCGCCCGGGCGCAGCGGCGGCGGCGGCGGCGGCGGCGGCTCCGGCTCCGGCTCCGGTCACCCTGGGAGCGAGCCCGCGGCCAGGGCTGGACGCTCATCCCGCCACACCACAGACTCTCGGGGTCCTGGGCTAGCAGCCCGGCAACCGGAGGAAGGTACGTGCCACTTTTCCTTCAGGGATCTCCTCTCGCCTAGCCCGCGAGTAGGTAGCTGCCTAGGTTCCTTCTCTGCCCAGGGTGGTCACCATTCGTCAAACTTTACCTCCACCTTCTCACTAGCTGGTGGCAGCGAGGAGTGCTCACTCTGGTAAATCTGCAGATAGGACCGAGTGGGGGAGCTGATGCTGGGAGCGGTGCTTCCTGAAGACTGCCTTTCGGATAGAATCGCAGGTCTTACCTTTTGGGGGTGACGGTTACAATGCCATTGCCTGTGTTGTTTGTCAGAGGTTCCCTCGGCCCTCCTGCAGAAAGGGGCTTACAAGTTTGCAGGAAAACCTACGTGTAAAACAGGGGAAGTTTGCAGCCACTCGACTCCCGGGGAGGAGTAACCCTTTCTTTGCAGCGGCAGCGGCGGCAGCAGCAGCAGCAGCAGCAGCGGAGAGGTTTGGAAACAGCAGCAGCGGTGGCAGCGGTGAAAAGCGGCCTGGCTGGTGGAGGCAGCTGCACGTTGTCCGGTCTGTGGCTAGGAGAACGCAGAGAACTGGGGCTGCCTTGTCCGAGAGTGCGACTCAAGAGCTGCCTGCTTAGATGCTGCTGGGTCAGTAAGCAAATGGCACCCTATCACTTGGCTAATCCTGTTGAGAGTCCTGATTGTCTTTTGTGATGTGCATGTTTCTGTCATCTTTTTAAATGTTTTTAAAAGTTATTTTGCATACGGTTTTCATTCCTGGGTTAGGCGAAGGCTTTAGGACCTGTTATCTAAATGTCGATAAATCTGGTACAGTGAGAATCATGTTCAAACCTTAGCCTGTCTCTTGTCTGTAATAATTCACCTACTGTGAACTGTATCTTCCCTGAGGTTGTAGACTGCTTTCCTCCTTCCAGTTTTCTTACAGTAAAATGGGAACTCTCATCGAACAAAAGAATGGAAAAGTCATTATAAGTTTCACAAGCGGCATTCTCCAACCTTTTGAAGCCACCTGCTGAATTAATTCATGTTAGTTTGAGAGATTCCCACTTGCTGCAGGAGATGCAGTCACATCCAGCAGATGGAGCAATAGAAAACTGCACTAGAACAAATCTAACACTCATTTATCCCGATTTAATCACGTTGTTGGAAATAGAAATGTATATGAAGTTTGCCTCATCAGCAACACAGGATCTTCTGTTATCTTTGAAAAAAAAATGGCATATCAACTGAAATATGACTAATATAAAGCTGTGAAAAATTCAATTCTGTGAGCTCTTTTAACTTTCATAGAACAATTTTAATGAGCTTCTTTAATAAATTAAAGTAAAATTGGACCTATTCATATGAAAATTTTAGGTACTTCCACCAGATAGAATATGATAAATAACAGTTCCATTAATAGAAACAATGTATTTTTGTCATAGCACGAGTAAGGATACAGTCTTAAAGACCTATTGTGTGTATGTGTGTGTGTATAAACTTGTACCTAAAAATAAATAAACATTATCGAGCTGAATACAACTACGTTTTTGTTTTTTAAACTTCAAATAGGGAGAGATACTTATTTCCTAAAATAGTTGAAAAAAAGTTAACAAAACTTTGTGGCTTTGCAGTTATTTTACAGAATTAAGGTTTCTCTTTCTAACTTGTGTGGCTTCATCACTCCAGGAAAGTCTCCAGATAGCAAGGCAAGTGTTATCCCAAAGCAGTTGTTTAATGACCGTATATCTACAATTATGATAGCAATAATAAATTGGAGAGAGATCTGCCTTCTTGCATTTATTTTAGGACTTTATCCCAAGCAATACATCAGAGAAAATACTACACAGTTGAAAGGGAAAGTGCACTGCCCATTTTACAGACAGGGCAGAAAAGGCTGAAGCAGTGTGAAGGGCCAGTGAACTCAACACTGGAGCTTGCTCTTAGTCAGCTCTACCAAATCGGTATCCTTATAGTGTTTTTCTGTCGTAAAACAGGCTACTGTTGTAAAAGTGTGGTACATTATTATGTTTAAGTAGTCTGAAATATACCAATTAAGTCTTATTTTATAATCATAACTTAGTATTTAAAATGTTGCAGGTTTACACTAAATGTTTTAAGGAACACAGAGATAGGCAAGGCACATTTGGAAAATTAGTGCAAAGAATCATTTGAATTAAATATGCTTTCCACTGTGCATGTGTGTCTCAAAATACATGTGATTGCATTCTAAGTAATCAGATAATTGAACAGCCCCTAACTGTGCATCCTCGAGACTGTATTTCTGGTAGACTCATACAGTATCAAGTGGAACTCAATTAATAATGTGGCTAGCTTTGTGAAGAATCTAACCTTATCCTGGCTCTCAACAAAGAGAAAATGATTATTGATATTTCTAAACAAACTATCTCAAGTTTATGTCCTTCACCCAGCAAAGAGCTTCAGAGAAAGATGCTGAAAGTGTAACTTCTTATCTTTACTAAACCTGTTAAATTCCTTAAATATGATAACTCTTACTGGAAATTTTAAAGCTAGCTAGAACACTGGTGTTCATCTAGATAAATATGGTAAAATGTCAATATATGATTGTTATTATTATGCTTATTTTCTATGAAAAAAGAGATGCATTTATGTTTGTCTGCGTCTATAATATTAATGGAATCTTGATCAAATTAAATCACAATGATTTTATAAATAGATGTTTCAAAGTATTTTGAAGAGTCCTTGCTTAGTACTGTCTTTGTACAGAAAAGCCCCAACACTACAGAAGCTAACAACAAGTTTATGGGAAAAGTAGTAGATTAATAAATGCACATATTAAATGTATATGGTATGTAGAGAGTCTATAAAATACATATGTACTTACTTAGTGCTAGGACACTTAAAGTAACACTGTGAGCTGCACAGAAAAAAATGGAAAATAGCTTAATTATTAATTTTAATTTTTATTTAAAAATACTACAAAGATACATGGATATTTGTAGAATACTCTCTGAAATTAAAGCAAACCTTTACTTTCTAAATTAAAAGTCATGATGATGTTTTGACCTAAGGAATCACCAGGTGTGACTTTTTAAAATTCACTTTAATTCATTTTATGCATTATGTACATTGTCATTCCTTTTCTTCACAGCTTTAGCCTATCTTAGCTATATTAAGTAATTTGCTTTAAGCATCATAAAATGTAACTATTGATCTTAGGCTTAAAAATATTTCAAATGAATTAATTTTTATAAACACAGAAGGAAATTGAAAGATTGTGAAAAAGCAAAGATTTCTGTTTGCTCTCCATTACATTTTATTCTAGGAGATGAAACAGCTTTGTTAGTCAGTGACAATAAGGCAAAAGTTGAAACCTTTTATCTTTAATTTCTAGCTCATCAACTTTCTGTTGAATTTGTCTAGGTATAAATTCTGACTGGACGTGGCTTTCACTTACAAATTTTAGAAAATGTGCACAAATACAAAATGTGTATATTTAAGAGGCATGTGGATCCTATTATTTCTTTTTAAAAGTTTCAGACTATATAAGGAAAATCCGGCAATATCAAATAAAACTCATATTAGACATAATTAGAAATTACAAACATATCTCAGAATAGAAATCTTAGCAGAAATGATGAAGATCACAAGCTTTCCTTCAAATAATATTTTCAAATTTTAGCATTAGTTTAATTAAATCTTTTATTTCATCTTATACTTATCACATATATTTTTAGTTTTTAGGAAATACTGTCACTCTCAAATTTCTTGTGTAAATTTCTACTAAGATGTAGCATAATTACATTTAAAAGTGTATGTATGTGCACATGTTTTGATTGTTAATGTGAATATCTGGATTGCAAACATGTATGCTTGCATATATGTACCTGTAATTTTTTAAGTATAGCTTGACCTATATGGTAATTTATGATAGAATGTATTTTATTGATCTTTCCAAAATTCTCTTTGAAGTCCCAGAACCTTCTGTAAGTGATTGCGTAGTTCTGCCTATATCTTGACACACATTCATCCATAGATATATGACCTGATGTCTTGCCTTTCTGTTCATTCAAACAAAATAAAACGTCTGCTGTTCTATGTAAACAACTTATTAGATGACTCACTTGTAATGCAAATTTGAGACAAAATCAATTGGAAAAGACAGAAACTTATTTTTCATAGCAAGGAAAAGCTATCTTCCATATTTGCAAAACTTTTATTTAAAGGTTACTAGTTGAAAAATATTTTATATCAAAAACTGATATCAAATTAGTGAAAAGGAAATATTTAGCAGAACTTGATTCCAAAACCATGGATAGGGATTCGGGGAAAAAAAAAAAAAACACATAAGAGAGAAAGGTCACGCATAATATTACATGAAAGAGTAGCTTAACTAGTACTTTGATATTTATACGTTTTAAAAAATATTTTGATTACTCCAAGAAAGCTTCAAAATATCGTTATTTTCTGTTGTTAAGGATGAATATTTTAAAAGTTGTGGATAGTGCAACTAGTTATCAAGACTTGGTATCTAAATTACAGAAGCCTTTTTGTAAACCTGAAGGACTAAATGATGGTGAAAAGCTCTGGCTGACTTGCTTTCGCAAACCTCGAATAATATACTCTTCTTACTTTCCCTAGTGATTTTTGTCATGGATCTGAATCTACTGCACTCCTAGTTAGTTTGGTGTAGTAAGAATTCCGGTCAGGTCTGAACTGGGCTTTCAAAGTATTCACTGATCATGATGAACATAATACAGGTATTAGACTTAAAACATTACTGTGAAAAATAAAACAAATTCAAAACCACTCTTTTGAGTTTATGAAGCCCAATGAAGTCATAACCACTAACATTTCAAATCAGAAGATAATCACCTGGCAGTCTAGCTTATTTGAGAATGAAGAAAGAAGTAGAATCCTTCATATCCTCATTATGGTCTCTGCTCCACATCTCTTATTTTCTGAATACATTCTATAGTGCTTTTTTACTTAAAAAATATTCACTTAATTATGGACATAATATACATTTGTAAAAGTATTATATCAATATTTAATGTTTTCCAAATAGCTCAATCCATTGTTCAGTATGTGCTCACTAAGGAAGTTTGGATATTATTACCTATTTAAAGGGTATATATATTTTCTAATATATATATTAGAAGTTATATAGTGGTATCAGCAAGAAAGGAATTAACGAAATTTCACTAAGTCTAAGTAAAACTTGTTTATGAAAATTTTAGAAATTAATTCTATCTCTAATTCAATAATTTTTAAGCCTGTGATTATATATGATAATTATTTTCAGCAAACTTGAATACTAGAAAAGATAAAAGTGATTCCTGTGTATGTGTTTCCTATTCGTAATTACTCACACACGCTTTTGCTTGGGTAGAATAGTCAGAATGTAATTATGACTTGTTGAACGGGGATTAAAAGGTTAAACAGATACGGTGTGGAGAAAAACCATGCTAAGCGGTTTACCTTCCCTAGTAAGTCATTTCTGAACTATTTCACCGAAGCTAAAAATATCCATAAGCTCAGTCGTAATTATTTAAAGCAAAATTGCCAGATCCAGTGCTCTTGAAATATAAGGAATGTCTCTGATTTTGATTCCTTCTTGTCATCAAGTAATTAAAATCAATAAATTGTTATGTTTTATTCAGGATCAAATATGCAAAGGAAATTTAAACCACTAACACATATAGAATATTGATTTTGTATTGGTAGACATTTAAGCTAATAAACTAATGATCTTATAAGTTTCATTATTTTAGGTGTTATGTGATAGTTGGTAATTCTTTTTCAGTACTGAGTTCCTTTAAGAGATCAATGAATAAACTGAATTATCATCCCTTCATTGCTGTTATTCAAACAAGTGTTATTTGCACCTGGCTTTCACAATATTAGACTTCTATTCTGCCTGTATCATTTAGACTGTAGGTCTTTCTTAGAAAATAGAACCTAAACCTGTTTATGCCTCTCCTAATACATTTTAAAATGCAATTATTTTACATGATAAATTCAAGTGAAACTATAGTATTTGTTATTGATAAGTTTATTTTATAGCTGAATTTACATTCTAAAAGTTTATTTTCCAGAATTGAGTAAAATATTTATATTTGTACATGCAATTAATGCTATCCCTTATTTACAAGTGCTTTCTCTCTCAATTGTACTTTGGACTTTGATTTTTCTCTCATCATTTCCATTTAAATTTTCATTGCTTCAAAATCTATTGCTAACTACAACATTAGAACGGAAAGTTATTAACTTTATCTCTGAGCAAGGGTCAGTGATAGTTTCATAATATATCTGTTGATGCTATTTAAAGTAAAGTTGGAGTTTTTTTATCTTATCTTTTAAAATCATCAACCATAATTGTTTAAACAAATTGCTTAAAGAAAGAAAAATTTGAATGGTTGGCTCCCATACCTAAAAGCAATATCTTTCAAAAGAGATGAATGTGAATGACCCAGTCTCAATAAGTGTTAGTATATATTTGTAGATAAAATGGAAGCAAATAATTTCAACAATAATTTTTTCAGATTTCTCATTGATATTTTAACTCCATTTTTCAAATTGCCATCATACTAATATTAGATACTTATTTATAAATGAATTACTCAATATGCACTTCAGCTCACATACTTACAGAAAACTGAGAATTTTAATTTTTTCCTCTTTTAAAATTAGAAATGCTCTGTATACACTAAACAGCTTTAATTTACCAATAAGAGTATTGAGATAAAATAATAATCATGCTTTTATAAGAAAAAAAATTAACTTCAAACACTTTAAAATATAAAGCACCTTTGAATCAGGTTTAGTATGAATTTTATAAAAATGTTGAGTGCTGAATCCTCTAACTTAAATCTTTGACAATATTTCTTATAAATAATTTACATTAAACCTGTTATGTGATTGAATTCTTTGCTTTTTGAATAGAAAAATGGTCATCTCATTTTATTGAGGTGTGTTTGGAATTACTATGTGATTAACATCACAGTACCAAACTGAAAAGCAAACAGACAAATATTTGAAATGCTTCCAAGGATGGGCTTTAATAACCACAAGGAACTTCGATAAAACAGAACTTTGAACTTTTGTGAAAACCAAAACTCTTAGGTTTTGTAGTAATATAATTTAAAGTGCTGCAGCTGTTGAATCTATTTCAAATTATTTCAAACCTCCTAGTTTATCATACATTGACAGTAATATTTGAAAATATTTTACTGAGAAATGTCAGAGAACATTGCTTAAAATATGAATAAAGTATAAAATCTTTCAGTAAATAATGTACTTTCATGGAAAAGTAATAGAAAGACATCTCAAAATTCTCAAGATGTAAAAAGCAGAAAAAGGTCAAGAGATAATGGACCAGAAAGCTTTGTATTAGGAAACATAGCTAGACAAAAATAACCACTACCAAAGAGAATAAAATACACTCCCAAAGTAACAGCCTTCTCACATTGACAGCATTAGCAACGACTGAGAGTTGACTGTTTCAAATGTGCAGAACGTACACACAAACAAAACCAGATCCCAAATCCAAAAACAAGTTTGCTAATGCTCCTAAAGGTGCTTCATTCCAGGAAGAAAGTGGGAGGCTAGCATTCTGATCTTGATGCTACAGATATAAGCAGTTGATAGCATTATCAGTGTCTACTAAAAGAAAGACCATGCATTTTATTTTTACTGCTCATAGGCAAGCTGAAAACAATCTGTTTTTACCTTACAAACAGTCTTCAGGAAAAAGTGTTGTTTGGGTTTTCCAGCAAAATTCAGTCTCTGGCTTGTTAATTTTTTTTTATTTCAAATTCATACGCTGATATATTGTGTAATCCATTTCATTCCTGCGTGCATTTTGCTGCTCTGAAAAGCCATCAATCCCAGATCTAATTATCATTTCAAGGACACATATTGTAAACCAAGCCCACAGGAGCAAAGTTACTAAAATAGGACATTATTAAGAGTCTCTACCAGCAACAACTGTAGAAAGGTCCCACACCACATATAAACAGTTCTTTTAAAACCCAAGGTGACAAAGCTTTCAGTGAAGTTACATTTTTTTATGTATCCTCTATATGTCTGTCTGTCTATCTATCATTTACCTATCATCTGTCTGTCTCTCTATCACCTATTAATCATCTATCTATCTATATATCTATATCTATATCTATATCTATATCTATCTATCTATATGTCTGTCTGTCTATCTATATTTCTATCATCTACCAATCTATTTGAGGGTTTTTGAAACAAAGCCTCTCTATAGAACAAATTGTTTCATCAGTCTCTGGAGTGCAAGGAGTAAAGCTTTGAAACATTATGCCTGTGAATGTCCTTGATTATTATAGTAGCGTCCAGGGCTGGAGAAACAGTTCATTGTGAAAGAACATTTAACATACAAACAAAAGGTATGAGACCGTCTATGAAAAATAAAATGAGCTTTTTTGGTTGTCTGTGCCTCTAACCCTAATGTGTGCAGAGAAGGAAGCATTTCAGGGGATTGCTCCCCAGCTACCTGGAAGTAAAACAGCTAGCTCCAGGTTAAATGTGAGACCCTGTGCAAGGCCTAGTGGCAGAAACGATAAACATCTGAGTGTATTCTTCTCTGGCTTTGGTGGTCTCGCTTAGAAGAGTACACAGGGACAAGCTAAACACATACCCTCTCTCTCAATCTCTCTCTCTCTTTCATACACACACACACACACACACACACACACTGTAAAACCAACAAACATAACCAAGAAACAATAAAAAGGTAAGTAAAATACTAAATGAATAATACAATAAAGAATAAATAAAAAGTGGAAATAAAAATAAATATGCCTCAAAATACTTGTGATATTTATTAGGATTCTTAAACATTTATCTTCACAGAACCCAAACATACACAGAAAACTATATTCATGAGAACTGTAAAGATAAATCAGTAGGTAAATGAGTCTGTTACAACACTGACAGAGTTTGATGCCTTTACATACATGGCTAAAAATAAAATCATAGTCTCAAAGCTTGTCTTCTAACCTCCATATGCTTCCCAGGCCAGTCATACATCCATACTCACATATCCATCGATAAATAAGTGAACAAATACACGTAAAGCAATAAAATACACAATTATTAAACAAAGTCATAAAGATTATCTTTCAATTCATTCCTTAAAGTTCATTACAGATTCATGTATTGTATATTTTTATTCTATTGACCTTAATTTGCTGTTTGAAGACATTTTTTTTCTCCTCCATTTAGGACAAATTCTTTAATTGAAAACATTATCCATCATTCTATGATAAATATGATACAATTAAAGCTTCTAAATTCTCATTTTAAAGTCTGAAATTGAGGCTTTATATATTTTAATGCTAATTAGCTTATGTTTGTAAGATATAAGGAACGTAGATAGGTTTGTCCAGATCCTGCTTGTGCAAGTCGGAGGACAAAAATATGGACAAAATGATTTTCCTTCTATTCTGTGAGATTTAGGGATCAGTTCTTACTGTCAAGATCGGCAGTGAAGTGCCCTCTCACTGGTTCTTGAAATAGTTCTTAATAATAATAATACATAAAAACAGGTATAAAATATAACATAAAGAACTTGGGTGAACAATAGGATGAATGAGAGAGACATATCTATTTTTTATATCTCTACATTTAACACGACCTTTTGCAAAAGGTCAAAATGCCATGTCATTAAGTGTCTTTCTCACATCACCTTTTTCATGGCTATGTGTTTGGTCATTGTATGGATTTAGTAGGCCTTATTTTAAAAACCCCTCTACTTCGGAGCTTTAAAGTAACCTGCTCATGTTAGCAAAGAAGCTAAATGCATTTTAATTTATGTTCATGATATTTTTGACATTCAAGAACATTTTTTAGAACTAATCCTAAAAATCAAAAAGTATAGGAGAAAGAATTTGCAATGTCTGTTATTTCTCATGTGGCTAATAACGCAATCATTTTAATAAACATTTTGATAAAATTATAAGCTCTATACTAATGTGGTTGACTCATAAATTAATATTTGCCTGAAAAAATAGTTTTTGTATTTTAATGTAATAACAAATGCTGTTATAATGTGAGATCTGGCTATTACTCAAAGTTTGTTGAACTTTTCTAAGTTATTTACATTTTCTTATTTTAATATTCTCACCAATAAAACAATATTTAATGATGCTTACAAGACACTATCATCCTACATCAATTTATCTTTGGCACTTCTGCTTCGAGGTAAAATACAGTCCTCTATAATAGTTCACACAGTTTTATATCTTACATTATTATCACCCTCTGACATGAGACGCCTAGAATAAAGCTGTGAGTATTTTCACCATACTTAATGACAGAGCCATTTATTTGGACTGAAGCTGAAACTATCTAGGAAAGTATTATTCCTGTGTAAAAAATATTAGTCATATATTTTTGTCATCTACATCAGTAGCTATTTCACTATTTACCAATTTCAAAGAATTGGTAAATACATTTGTCTGTGTATGTACAAATTACGCTTTCTTCATTCATAAACGAATGTAGTTTCTATCAAAATTTATTATTGACAGTAGATTTATAATGTATGAAATTTAAGTACATTTGAATGTGAAACAATAACCTATCACTTTTCATGAGTATTTGTCTCCCCAGTTTGTGCGTGTGAGTGTGTTTGTGTGTGTTACAGCCTATGTGCATTTGTGCATAGGGATAGTGAAACTGTCTTCTTTCACTCCTTGTCTTAAAACTGTTTTGATCACTGGACTAGGGAAAGGGTTTAGGGGGAGAAGGGGAAAGCTGGGTGGGACTGGGAGGAGACAAGGCAGAGGGCTGTAGCAGAGATACAAAGGGAATGTGAATAAATTGAAATAAATAATTAAAAAAATAAATAAATAGATAAATAAATAAATAAATAAATAAATAATAAATTGACGCAGGAAACCCAGAGTTACTGCTTTGGCTACTCAGATTAGCCAGGCACTCCTTAGTTGCCACCTCTTGATGCTCCAACAACCGGGAAGTGTTTCGAAAAAGCCACCCAGCTTCTTCGTAGGTTCTGTGACTCTGAGCTGCTCCTCATCTCTCAATTGTAAAATATATTCTTTCTCATACAATGTATTTTTTTTTTTTAAATCTGGATGTTTCTCTGCACATGACGTGAACTTACAAGTTAAATTTGCCTTTAGCGTTGCCTCAGTTTTGATTACTTCAGTGTCTACCTGAGCCTCGTGATCTCTGGAGAGGTTTTCAAAATCTGTCTTCTGCCGAATTTGCTTTTCTGCCTCTCAGTCCATAACTCAATGCCTCGTCTTTCCAGACAGTCTTTCTTCACTGCTTGCTTTTTAACCGTGCATGCTCGAATTAGTTGTGGAAGAATTCCAGTGTAGACAGGAAAATTCAAGGCAGACTTTCAACAGTGCAATCCCTGTCAACCACGGTGTACTGGTTCTGATCGCCTGCTATTCTCTTATAGAGTCACCAAGCTGTGTAAACTTCCCAGTGTGCACAGCAGAAGCCTCAGGTAAGAAGGGGCCAGGACCTTCCAGCGTCCTAGGCATTTAAGACTTTCATCCTTAAACTTTTTATTATCTGTTGTCTTTTTACTTAGTTTTTTGTATTAATTACACAGTCTTTTTTGTTTCGATTAATTCTTCTGGTTGACTGCTCCAAGAGAAAAATAAAACAAATTATTATCGGTTACTACCTGGTAAATTAAACGATCACACCATAACAGTCTTAAGAATACTTGCAAACTGGATCTTCCAAAGTTATATTTCCTGATAAAATCTTAACTTCTATTGCTTCCCGGGGAGTCCACACCTGGCTGAACTCTGCCTAAAGATGGGTTAGAGTCTCTCACTTGTTCTTTCGATCATCTTCTCTGGAACCTTCAGTGTTAAGGTCAGCAGTCACACTGCCCTTGACTGAGACTTAACTTTGCTCCTGGCACTTCACCCACAATATTCTGTCCTTTCGATAATCATCCACATTATTACTTTTAGTTAGTCCTCATGTGGACATGATCATAGGAACACTCATAGAATTTTCAGTATGAGATATCCTTATAGAATTAGGACTCCGGGTAAAAATTAAATACAATGTCGATATCAGAGAGGATTTTTCTATGTGGGGTTTATATAAATTGCAAGGGAAGGTAGGCAATTAATTATACTACAGAGAATGGTTGAACAATAGTTACTGCAAATGCTGTATAAATACAAAGGAAGGTCATTCAGAATAAATAGATTCATTGATGTAAACAAAAATTGAAAACTTTAAATTGTGTTCTTTCTATAATGCAAAACTCAGCTTTCCTTGGATAGCACTGTGTGTGTGCATATATGTGTGTGTGTGTGTGTGTGTGTGTGTGTGTGTGTGTGATATTAAGTGAACATCTTTGTACCCCTCAGTCCCGTTGGGCTTCTCTTCCTCCCTAGCTTTGTTTGATTAGCAGGCCTTCACCCGACAACTCTGGTCATCTTGCTTCAAAGCCTGTTCAAGAGTGACGCAGCCTAGCTCTAGACCCTGTCAGTCAACTTAGTTGCAAAAGGCACAGGTATTTTCCTGGCACCTAACATTCATGTAATTTTGACATTTTCTTCAGGTGTTCACTCAGACCTCCCTTCCTTGTTTCAGTTAATTGGGAAGTTAATCACAAGAAATTCATGATTGCGTCTTTGGGAGATGTGGAGGGAAAGGTGACTGCTTTGAAGGAGATCAAAGCACTGAAAAAAAAATGACAGGAATGGTGGCTTTATTAGTTTCCCTGTACAACCATACAGAATCACCTAAACTGGGGCCTTAAAAGATCAGGGGTGTATTTGCTTGCAGTACTGAATGCCGGAAGTCCAATAGAGGTTATCAGCATATTGGTATTTTCTGGGAATCTGGCTATTTCCATGCCATTCTACTGCCTGGGATCCAAGTTCTTTGTCTTGTACCTGTATGACCCCAGTCTCTGCTTTCATCTTCATTTACCCTTCCCTTTTGTAACTCCTTTAAATTACAAGTTTGTGTTAAACCTCTCTCCTTCACATTTATTGAATCGCAGGTCAGAGGACTTAGTGTTCATCCTATGTCCAAGATGATCTCATTTCAACATCCTTAACTTATTTGCATCTGCAAAATAATTAAATCACATTCCTGGGTACAAGAGGTCAGGATTTGAGGACATAATGGAGCCACTCTTCAGTCTCCAACCATGGAAAAGTTTTGACCTTGGGACACAAAACATTAATTTTTGAATATATCATCGAAACTGGACAACCTCCAGAAATTCTCAAATAATTGACACAAAATAGAAATATATTGACTTGGGAGGGTCATCATTCTTTTCTAGACATAAGAGGGAATAGAGAAAACTGAGTCAGGCAAGGAAACGACTTGAACGACATAGGGATAAGCGGGACTACAAATAAAATTCACATCTGTAACCTGTGATCAGAAATCTAGCCAGGACGATAGTAGTTCTGATAAGTACTTACCTGACGCCAACTGCGCTGGTAGTTTGGAGGCTTTGATAGCTTAGCGCACATATTCCCATCAGTTGTTCCTTAAGTGACAAGCTTTTCCTCCAACCTCTTCCATGAACCACATAGAGAAAGCAGAAGTCGAGAACTAAGATAAAACTGAGTTGAGTCCTTCTTCATCAGTTACTAATATTATAAACCTGAATAGGCTGTTATTATTATTTTTTTTAATTTAGAACTTGTTTTTCATTTGAAAAAAAATGTGTTACATTGTTCTTGAAGAGAAAACAATCTCCTTGCAATGCCGTACGCAAAAATCTTTGTGAGTTGAATACTTCTGTCCTGCCACTCTCCGGAGGATAGCCACAGGCCCCTCAGTACGCACTTGGCATGCATGTGCGTATTAATTAATTCCATAGGAAAGTGGGACTGGGCACAATTTTTTGCATCTGTACTGTGTACGGCCTGTTTGTAATGCTTTCATTCATTTCCCATTGTTTCTCTATAGAAGAAAGTAAAAAAAAAATATGTAGATTTACTTCAATCTATATATATTGTTAGGAAGAATCAAAAATTCATACATATAATGCATGTATTATATACAATGAATTTACCAAGTTTATATATTCTCTAATTATTGAGGTAGATTTAATTTTGCAAAACAATATCATACACTAACATGAAAGTTAAATATAAATCTATTTTTTAAATTCTTTCACGTTTGAAAGAATAACATGTAACAATTCAATCTTCTATAGTTTTTAAATATCACAAACAGAAAGACTCTACTGATCAAGCTATCGAAGCAGAGGCTAAGACTTATAGCCAAACTTTGGGCAGAGTGCAGGGAAATCTTATGAAAGAAGTGGGGATAGAAAGACCTGGAAGGGACAGGCACTCCAAATGGAGAGCAACAGAGCTAAAAATCTGAGCTCTGGGAGGCCTGAAGAGACTGATATTGCAGCCAAAGACAATGCATGGAGATAACCTAGAACCCCCGCACAGATGTAGTCCATAGACTCAGTATCCAAGTGGGTTCTCTAGTAAGAGGAGCAGGGGCTTTCTCTGGCATGGACTCAGTAACAGGCTCTGTGATCACCTCCCCCTGGAGGATGCAGCCTTGCCAAGCAACAGAGGAAGACCATGCTGTCAGTCCTGATGAGACCTGATAGGCTAGGGTCAGATGGAAAGGGAGGAGGACCTCCCTTATCAGTGAACGAGGGGGGGGGGAAGGAGCATAGGGAGAGAAGAGGGAAGGAGGGTTGGATCTGGCAGAGAAGAGGGAAAGAAAGGGCTGCATCCGGGATACAAATTGAAGAAATTGTAATAAATGACAATAATAAAAAAAAATTTAAAAATAGAGATGTAGATTTCAGTTACAAAACATATCACAAATGTGTAATTTCTTTAAATGTGCGTGTTTCCTTCTGTAGTAATTGGGGAAGGTGGGGATGTTTTCTCACAGTCCAAAATTTTCTTCTTAAATCCTAAAATTTATTATTTTCTTGTATTATGTTCTCAAAATATGAAAATGATAAATTAAAATAGTATAACATTACTAAATGAATGAGAAAACTGGATTTGTGCTTAGCATAGTATAACTTGCTTCTAATAAATTAGTTCATAATGGTTAAGTTGTGACAAGAATCATTTTATTGACAGACAGTGTACAAGTGTTAAGATGTGTGCTACCCAAGCTGACCAACACAGGCTTCATGAAAATACTCCTACACATAGTGTGCTATATACAAGTGCACAAACACAACGATACATCGTGATATGAGACGTTACTAACAACCTATTAAGTAGTTTTTAAAATAATGTAAACATATTCAGAAATAACTAAAAACAAGAACATAAAACGCAATTGCAAACTATTAAGACAATGCCAGTGCTGGAAACACAGATCATTTGCTGGCAGCACGGGGTCCACAAGCACGTGTAGGCAAGTTCTACCTCTAGCACCCGTTATATAAAAGCTGTCTGGAGCAGCAGCAGCATGCAAGTGTAACTCAGTACTGGAGAGAGGAGTCCCTGGGGAGCTGACCAGGCAATCTAGCAGAATCAGCAAGCTAGACACTCACTGGGAAAACGTGTCTCAACAGATACGGTGGACAGAGACTGAAGCAGACAATAATGCCAACCTCTGTCTCCCCACATTTTAATTCTCACGCAGGTGAGCACGCACACACTCACATATATACATATACAAATATATACACAAAATGCCATTCACACGTGCTGTATATAAAATATGTATTTGTACATGAAACTTTTAAATATATGTAATATCACATTTTGAACATTTAATTCTTAAGTTAAGACTGTTGTAAATGAATTATATTACTAAACACTGTAAAAATTATAACTCTAATAAAACTAAGACCATTTAAAGGAACAGTTGTATATTATAAATACGTAACTATAAAAACATACATAACTTATGTGAAAACTAATTAAATACAAGAAATATATAAATATAAATGTAAATCCAAAATCAGTGTTCAAATTCAGTAAGTACAATCAGGAACATTTGCCTTATCAAGAAATAGATGAAAACACAAAGAACTAGAAATAATAACTTATAATTTGCGTCAGATTGGTACCATTTTGAGGTCTGCAAATCAGCAGCGTTGCCTAAGAAAGCAGTAAAAAGTATAAATTTACAAGTGGTAAAATAACTGTTGGAGCTATCATAAACAAATGGCACTACAGGAGGAAAACTCTATTTGCAAATTCTTTTGGTAGCAAATATGCCTAAGCTATTTTAAGTGCTACATATTATAAAGGAAGAAGATATTTTTCCTCATTAATATTATAAACCAATGTAGGAAAGACAACAAATTTGGAAAATTTACCATGATAATTATAAATATCATTTAGCAGAGCTATACAGAGATGGCTCAACACTTAAGAAAACCGACTATTCTTCCAGAGGATCGGAGTTCAATTCCCTGTACTGCAACAGTGGCTCACAATGAGCAGCAACCGCAGTTCTGTGGGGATTCAATATGCTCTTCTGGATTCTGAAACTTACATAGGCAAAACACCAATGCACATAAAATAATGGTGTGTGTGTGTGTGTGTGTGTGTGTGTGTGTGTTTAATTTTAATCTTTGCTGTCTTTGTCATAAGAAATATCATTATAGAAATCATGACAAGGAAATGAGAAAATAAAAGGACATGCTGGAGAGGTTGTGGAGAAAAGGGAACTCTCCTCCATTGCTGGTGGGAATGTAAACTGGTTCAACCACTCTGGAAGTCAATCTGGCGCTTTCTCAGACAACTAGGAGTAGTGCTACCTCAAGACCCAGCTATACCACTCCTAGGTATATACCCAAAATTTGCTCAAGTACACAACAAGGACATTTGTTCAACCATGTTCGTAGCAGCTTTATTTGTAATAGCCAGAACTTGGAAACAACCCAGATGTCCATCAACGGAGGAATGGATACAGAAATTGTGGTATTTTTACACAATGGAATACTACTCAGCAATCAAAAAGGAGGAAATCATGAAATTTGCAGGCAAGTGATGGGATCTAGAAAAGATCATTCTGAGTGAAGTATCCCAGAAGGAGAAAGACAAACTTGGTATATACTCGCTTATATAGACCTATAAAAGGAATACTGCAAAGTCTCTTCAGAAATTCGTGGCTTCCAGACAATTGATCAATTGAAGATTGTCCAATTCCAGAGCTTCCCCTTTTGCATATTGAGAACAATATAATTGCAGAGTTTTCTTCATATATAGAAATAAAATTATCTTAACTATTTTTGAAAATAATTTTATGCATGGTGAATGTTTAATGTGATTTGTCCTTCCTTCCATAATTAATACCAACATTTCAGTGGGTAGGTAGAATAAATAAAACTCTAAAGAATAAAACTCAGATAAGTACTGTTGACATTTTTAATTTGCCAAATGGTTTTAAAGTATCTGTGGAGAAAAATAATATAAAAGAGATTAAGAACAGCTTGGCAGCAAGAGAAGGTGTCCTTGTAAATATAAAGATTTATTATCATTCTTAACTTTCTGAACTATGATGATTAAGGAAAGAATGTATACATGCAATATTAGTATATTGTAACAAAGATTTAATGTCAATGTGAAAACTTAAACAAGCCAAGACAGAGGTCCATATGGAGAAATTGTGCATTTTTGTAAACAGTGTTCCTTCATACATCCTACCACATCATTATTTTAATAAAAAGGCCAAAACTTTTCCTAATATTTTAAGCACTTCTATTCAATAATTTGCTCAAAAATCACACTACTATAATGTAAATAGCCCTTATAAAATAGAAATTATGTTAATATCAATGGAACTGAATATTTCATTTCAACTCAAGAGTCCTAGGGTGGAGAAAGTCATCGACCACCTGCTGCCACAGAAACCCCTGGAATATTTGTGCCCTAGTATCATATCCGTGACTGGACAAAATACTCTAATAATAAGCAGCCAAGGGGAGAAGACCATTAGTTTAGCTCAGAATTCCAGATGATAGTCCATTCCTTTACGGATAAAAAAAATAAAACAGCTAAAAACTTGAGATAGGGATTGTTGCACATCCACAGTCAAAAGCAGAGAGATACCAAGGACATGTATGCCTAGTGCTCAGCTGGCTTTCTTTAATCTTGCTAAACCCAGGGCCCAAAACCTGAAGATGATGTTATTCATTTATAAGCTGGATCTTCCCGTATCAATTAGAAATATTAACAGTTCATTACAAACATAACTGTAGGCCAGTCTGTTCTAGATAACCACTGAGACTTCTTTAGCTGGTAATTCTGTATTGTGTCAAGCTAATGATTGGAAGTAGTTATCCTGGTGGTAGGGAGAATCAGTGCAGGATGAGAGGACAAACAGAAACCAAAAAAAAAAAAGTAAGGTTTTGCAGGGATGTAGTAGTAGCAGTCTCTGTACATCATAGGCAATCTCATGGATTGCTGTTGTCTCAGTGCTGATGACTCATTAACAGGTTGGTGTTCCCGTGGAGGTAATTTAATTCTGGCTTCTTGGTTTTACAGACCACATCCATCCCCATTTAACTTAAGTCATCACTTAAAGTTTGGTGAGTGAAGTTTTTTTTTTTTTTTTCATTTATTGATAGTAACATATACAACTTGGCCCTTCTTAGTGTGCAAAGGGGCCAAAAAGGATTTTTATTAATTAGTCCAATATTTATTGATTGTTCCTCATGCACCAGGCATAGTGCCAGAAACCGAATTCTCAGACAGTCTTCTGAAGATGCAGGTATATAAATAGATTAAGCATAGCCACGAATGCTTTGTTAAGCTTGTACTACTGGCTTTTACACGTTATCCAGGAAAGGCATAGGGTGAAGTACATTTTGAGTGGCCTAGAGCTTGAGAGTTGGAGGTGGGTGGGAGAGTCATGGAGAGATGCTAATGTATGAAATTTCTTTCTGGGGCTCTTTTGCCATTAAACTGAAAGGTACTATAGGTGGGTAGACTGTATTATGATATGTGAATTGAGTTCACATGTACAAAGTCATAGAAAAGTTACCAGACTGTAGAATAAATGTGGGTCAAATTCTGGGTATATTCAGGAAAGGGGTGTGGAAGTAGGAACTGTCATTTGTGTTCAGATTAATTAGCATTCAGTCCTGGAAAGGAATCAGGCAACATGAGTGTAAGTATATGAAGATTAAAGCAAAGTCAAACATAGTTGAGTATCATTAGTTTATGCTGAGCTGAAGGCTGGGGCATGGCAGAGTTGATAAGGAATTGTAGCATGACGGTCCTCATCCCTGTGTAGAGACATTCTCAACATGTATCACAATTTGTGCTTATAATGTTCATGATGAATCAATTGTGTCTGATCTCCTTTTCTTTTAGCCCTTTCTATGTTGTGAGTCTGAAACAAATGGGTGTTAGATTTACCAAAGCATTTTTAATGGACATTTCCATGTCTATATTCAGAGATTATGATCCAAGGTCTTGTAAGTAGAGAAAAAAAATCAGTCTTTTCAATAACCATACATCGTGATCCTCCTAATAGCCTATACCCTAGATTTAGAGAAAGACTATGATCTCTAAAATGTATTTATTCAGTCTAGGAGGATATTGAGTGGATAAAAATGCTTGTTCAAGACAGATGACCTGAGTTCTTGTCCTTGAAACCAGTATAGAAGCCAGTAAGTTGGTGCAGGCCTGTAACTTGAGTATTCATACAACTGATGAAAACCAGATGTAAGAAATCCCCTGCAAGCTCAGGGCTACTCCAGACTGGAGTATAGAACCTGCAGCAAACAAAAAAGGCTCTGCTCAAAATACAAGGTTGGAAAGATTGACAACTGAGGCTGTGTTATGACTTTCATGTAAATACAAGTGCTAGACTTGTGTGCCCTCATATATACAAACACCCACACTTTATCTATACTACATACATATATTCAAAACTAAACAGGTAAATAAAATATGTTTATGGTGTCACAGATTTAAAGTGTCTAACATTATATAAATTCACATTTCCACTGTGATACATTTCAGTTTTTTTTTCTTCTTCCTTAAGTTCAACTGGAATTTCACTAGTGAAGAAAAGACATACCTCTCTCATAACACTTTTTTACTTTTTAGTAATGTGTAGTATAAATAAAAGATAAGAAGCCACTTTCAGATGTGCGTTGGGCCAATGGAAATATTACATGTAAAAGGAAACTGCAGTCAGCAGCATTCATAAAATAATTTCAGCTATCTTTTTATAGGATAATATGGCAAGATGGTTGATATTATAGAGAATTTACTGTAAGATTCAAATTCTTTGCTTTCCTGACAGGAAACATAGACCCCAAAGTGTGTGTGTGTGTGTGTGTGTGTGTATATATGTTATATTAATATACATATTAAACATAATACAATGAACATACTTTGTATCAATTTACTGCTTTTCATTTTAGCCATGATCCCATTCACTAAATTTCTTTTAAGAGAAAGATAAATATCAGGACTGTAATTGCACGTCTGTCTTCACTTGAGATGGTTTGCTGTGAACTTCTATTGATTTCTCCTCTGATTCTAGAGAAAGACATGGCATTGTCCAGAGGGAATTGCACTGGCAAGGTCTGTTTTAGACATATGTACATACCTATTTTGCTTTATCTTATTTTTTGTCTTCAATTAGATATGCTTTCTTTCAACATTTTACATTCAGTGGATAATCTTATTATGACCTTAGTTGGGATACATAACTCATTTTTATTAAGTGCTGTTTTGCTGTTTTCAACATAATTCTCAATTAATTTTAATTTTCCCTCTTGACTGTGCTCTTCAAGAGGTAGACATGATCAGGCAGATGTCTTCCTACTACTGATTTGTTACATTGGAAACTTCTGGGGGAAAATGCCTTAATAGTCCCAGAGAGTGTGAGACAACAACATTTATCCTTCCAATGAGCAAAAGTAAGTGACAGAATGATTTGAAACCATTGTCCTTGCGGAAAAATATCTTGTACACCTGTCGATGTATGTTACTTAAAGTTTTCATTGTTAGAAGACTTACTACATAAGCCCTGGTGAGAAGAAAATATCCCTGTCTAAACTGGAATGCTTTCTGTGAAACCTGGTCATTTTACATTCCCACTATGCTCAAATAATAGAACACGCAACTACCGTTCATGTGTGTTTGTGCTACATACACCTATGTGATCATCTTTTAACCCTAAGTATCACCTTACTTCATTGTCATCATTTTAGATGGGAAATTGCTACAGGAGTTATACAATTATAACGAAAGTATCTGAGTTAGTAAGCATCCAAGACACAATATAAGTTAACATATGTTTATGTTTTAAAACCAGGTTTCTTACATACTGGAATATAAGAGTATTATAAGCAAAGATATAAATTCAATAACACATAAATTCTGAGTTCTGTTGAATGTTTAGAAGGTGGAGGACCAGGCCCTTAGTTTAGGTAGACACTGGCAAGGCAGATTGTTGAGAATTTAATCAAACTCTCTTGAGCTTTTTAGTAACATTTCAAACTCAAAAGAAACTTAACTCAGTCCAGCGCTTTTTCCTGGCTAAACTAAAACCTAGTCTCCAAAAGTCCTGTCACTTGGTTTCCAGGTCACAGAATCTGAAAGGACTCAGGCTGGAGGGAAATTCAAATCCCAAAGCACAAGTACACTGGAAAGAAATAGGAGCCAGATGGCGAGAATCAGAATGAATCCAATGATAGAGAAAACTTTCAGTGGATTGAGCTCACAAAATAGACAACATGCCTACCTTATATATATTCTGAAAATAGTATAACACCAATTAACGTAAGCTTTCATTGTCAAAGGCAAGTCCCGAACTCATTTTGTTTTCTCATGGAAATATGCATCAAACTTTATATTATCTCCATGTCCCAGTGTAAAATTATTGCATGAACATTAAAAACTTTAGATGTGAAAACATAAAATAGTCAGTGTTATAGGTGAAGCAGTTAATTCAGAATGTAGTTTGAAATTGCAAGAGAAAAGAAATTATTTAAAACTGTTTTTAATTGTCCCAAGTCCTGAATACATTTTTTGTAATTGCCTTTTCATAATTATCTTTAACAGAACAGAGTGTGATATTTATGCTTAGAGTGATTTTTTTTCAACTTTAATTTTTAAAGATAAGCATTTTGAGTTCATTTTATGGAGAAGGGCGCAGTTCTGTTTGATCATTTCTGATTCATAGACAGCAGTGTATTCCCCTTTTCCTTTTGTTTTCACTGCTATTTTAAAAATAAACCCTAACTGTTTTTGGAAACTCTGGAAGCCTCTAACCCAAAGTACTTTGCATGAATTGAAAGCATAACACTGTGGATAATCACTTAGTCTATTGTATCTAGTAATTCAACTTTTTCCTTAAAGTGCCTTATTGTGTAACAGTCTCTTTGATAGTTTCCTCTGTCTGGTCACAATCTATCCAGCCAGTGGATTACTTACTTGTGCATGTTTTAACAAGTCCTGTTCAGACTGCTGACACAGGGCTATAATCCCAGGTACTAGTGAGCCTGCATCAAAGGTAGGTGAGGTAAAGGCTTGCCAGGCCTCCAAGTAAGTTCAAGACAGTTTGAACTAGGTGGCAAGCTCTCATTTCAAAATTAGAAAATGAAAGCAACAGAGAAATTAGCTCTGTGCATGAATACTTCACTAGCATGGGTGGAGCCCAAAGTTTAATCCACAGAATGATAAAACTTACAAAATTAAAAATCGAACACAGGAGCCATGTAAGACACTTTGCCACAATGTCAGGAATGCAGGGCAACTTATGGATAAGAAAAAGCAGACATTGATATGTTTTATTGTTTGGTTTAAAAAAATATTCTATTGAACTTAGATGTACCGTTCTTTCAAAGAATCATAAGAAACTCTAAAGAGCAATGGGCCTTTCTGTTGTTGGCTTCTCAGTCAGTTGTTTAGCTGGGTGGGTTCTTGTCCTTTCATCGTCTACAGCATAGCTATTAGATTTTCAAATATCAATAGCAGTGCTGTGGTGAAATATATATTATACATCAATTACTTCTCGCTCGTTAATTCATATTATAAAAGTTTGTTGGATTTTTTTTTTTTGTTTGCTCTCTAAGTTATACTTCTTTGGGCCTTTTAAATATATTTTTATTCCAACTTTTAGCTCTTTTTAAATTATACTTAGTGTTTGGGTAGGGATATAACCTATATGTTTAGAGACAATATTCATCAGTATTTAAATGTTTTCTGGCTTTAAAATAATTTCTTTCATGAAAGTGAAGTAGCCTGATGCCATTAGGCACAGCTGACTGTCCATATAACAAAAACCTTCAGGATTATTTTAAGGTCCGTTGCCTATACTAAAGAGTCAATAAAGGAATACATCATGCTACTCTCAGAGTAAATCCGGGTCCCACAATAAAGAAGCCTATTTCTGTGTCGATGTTAATGGAGAAATCTATAATCATTTGTATTGACAGAAATTCCCCTCAAAGAAAATTTGTCTTGAAATGAACTTTTAATGTCAATAACTATAGTTAAGTATGTCTTCTATATCATAACATTTTATAAAATTAAAATATATTTCATTGCTTTTTGATTACTTACTGTGATGTATACCATCTTTAAATAAATCTCCAAACATTATCTTAAACTTTTACTAATCTCTTACCAAGATGTTTTCCAATTTTACCTCCCATTTTTTTGACTGATAATATTATTTTTTTATTTTTTATTTTTTTATTAATTACAATTTATTCACTTTGTATCACCCCATAAATCCCTCCCTCCTCCCCTCCTGATCCCACCCTCCTTCTCTCTTCTTCATGCATGCCCCTCCCCAAGTCCACTGATAGGGGATTACCTCCCATTTTTTAAAAGAAGTAGATTCAGGGCTGGAGAGATGATTCAGAGGTTAAGAGCACTCACTTCTCTTCCTGAGTTCCTGAGCTCAATTCCCAGCAACTACATGGTGGATTGCAACCATCTATAATGAGGTCTGGTGCCCTCATCTGTCATTCTGGTGTACATGCAGACAGAACATTGTATACATAATAAAGAAATCATTTTTTTTAAAAAGAAGTAGATTCAAATAATAGATATATAGTATTAGAGATAACTATTTTGTCTTTATAAATTAATTTATGCAAAAATTATATTTTTTAAAAAATATATGTTAAAAATTAAGTGAACTATTTGGAATAAATTATATTAATTTAAAACCATACTACAGTACAATAAATTTGCAATCCTTGCTACTAACCAAAGTAATATTTTATATTTGTAATCAAAAAGTTTCCAGGATTTAGAAAGAAATAATAGGATTTCTATAGATGTTGACTGAGCTAATAATTGACCAATATGGTAATAACTATTATGAAGTTTCTGGTGTTATATGGTTAAACACTATCCTTCATTACATTTTATTAAATATCTAAGAAAAGGCATATATGACAAATTTGGATTTAGTCTTTCAATAACCTTAATATACTTCCTCATGAATTCTCTGGACAAAAGTGGAGTGACTCAATGTCAGCCATTTTGCAAGAAATATCAGAATGTATATTATCCCCCCTAAGCCAAAAACAGCCCCTGAAGTCATTACAGTTTACCTGTAAATAATATAATTTAGAATTTTGATTACATAGAGGTTGACATCAAGTAAACTCTTCTAAGCGTGTTAATTTACCAGGAAGTATAATTCACCTGAAAATGGTAAAAATAAATCTCACCAAATCAAAAGGACCCTGAGATTTCACCTTACACCCATGAGAGTGGCCAAGATAAAAAACTCAAGTGACAACACATGCTGGAGAGGTTGTGGAGAAAGGGGAACCCTCCTCCACTGCTGGTGGGAATGTAAACTGGTACAACCACTCTGGAAATCCATCGGGGCTTTCTCAGACAACTAGGAATAGTGCTTCCTCAAGACCCAGCTATACCACTCCTAAGTATATACCCAAAGTTTGCTCAAGTACACAAAAGGGATACTTGCTCAACCATGTTTATAGCAGCTTTATTTGTAATAGCCCGAACCTGGAAACAACCCAGATGTCCATCAGCGGAGGAATGGGTACAGAAATTGTGGTATTTTTAAACAATGGAATACTACTCAGCAATCAAACAGGAGGAAATCATGAAATTTGCAGGCAAATGGTGGGATCTAGAAAAGATCATTCTGAGTGAAATATCTCAGAAGGAGAAAGACAAACACGGTATATACTCACTTATATAGACCTATAAGATATGATATACATAATGAAATCTATACACCTAAAAAAGATAATGAAGAGAGTGGACATGGGGTAAGATGATCAATCCTCGTTTAGAAAGACAGATGGGATGTGCATTGAACGTATGACAGGTGTCTACTGAGTACATCTGAAGACTCTAAGTAGCAGTGTTTTCAAAGCAGATACAAAGACTCATGACCAAATCTTCGGCAGAGTACAGGGAATCATATGAAAGAAGGGGAGTTAGTATGATGGGGAAAGGATAGGAGCTCCACAAGGACCAAATATATCTGGGCACAGGGTCTTTTCTGAGACTGACATTCAACCAAGGACCATGTATGGATATAACCTAGAACCTCTGCTCAGATGTAGCCTGTGGTAGCTCAGTAACCAATTGCTTTCTCATAGTGAGGGGAACAAGGACTATTTCTAACAGGAACTCAACGACTGGCTCTTTGACCTCCCCACCCCCCAAGAGAGGAGAGGTCCTGTTAGGCCACAGAGGAGGGCTTTGCAGCCAGTCCTGAAGATATCTGATAAAACAGGATTGGATGAATGGGGAGGAGGTCCCCCCTATTAGTGGACTTGGAAAGGGGCACGGTGGAGATGAGGGAGAGTGGGTAGGATTGGGAGGGAATGAGGGAGCAGGATACAGCTGGGATACAGAGTTAATAAAATGTAACTGATAAAAAAAATAAAATTAAAAAAAGAAGGAAAAATAAATCTCACATTGCATTATTTGAAAGAAGGTATATATATATATATATATATATATATATATATATATATATATATATACATATATATAATATATATATATTAAAGAAAGCCTCCTTCTAAATAAAATATTCAACTTCAAATTCGGATTAATCAGAGGACAACCTTCATTTGCCTGTTTGTTAATTTAGGATTCAACGGGTCTTCATTCACCATCTCTTCCATGGAAGGACATTTGAAGACACGTAGTAGCACACAGCCAGAAAGAGACATCTCATCCATCTTCTCTGTGGCTGTCTACACACGTGTAACTCAAGAAGTAAAATTATCTATTTAACTGGAAGAATGCAAAGTTGATAAGTGGGAGGAAGAGGAATCCATGGAGAACTTTGAAAGGACCTATAGTAAGATCAGAGGTGGGGATAAATAATCGATTACTCTCAGTTTTGACCTGGCATTAATGGCAACAATGCATTCAGAAATGAGAGAGGTATATGGAGTATTAAGGAAAATTCTTGTGCTTCTTACTTCAAAATCTTACCGGAGACCTTGCTAGTAAATCTCAGAACTGTGATTCTGCAAGATTTGTGCATTTTATGCATGCTAGTCAGCAATGCAGCATTCAAGGCTTCACAACTGGGTTGTGAGATAAAAGTTGTGTCTGTCATTACAGTTCTTACAACCTGGGAAGAACTGGTTGTGCGTGCTCTTGAATACATACAAATTTATTGATCCTCCATTCTTTTGTAAACTCGGACCACCAACTGCAGTTTCCCTGTAACTTCAGACGGAGGTATTTTCAAAGAATCCCCACCAACCACCCAAAAAAAAATTAGTATCTCTTAACAAAGTGTTCCAGTTAGAAATATTTCTAAAGTTTTTGTGGTTAATTTTTTAATGTAAACATTTTTATTAATTTATTCATTTTATCCACTTTACATCTTGGTTGTAGCCCCATCTCTCCTCCCCTCCCAGTCCCACACTCCCTCCCTACACCCTCATCTATTTCTCAGTAAAGGGTAGTTCCCTTTCATATCTATCCCAGCTCATCAAGTTGCATCAGAACCAAGCACATCCTCTTCCCATATGACCTGGCAAGTCAGTTCCACCAGAGAAAAGTGATGAAAAACCTGGCAAGTGAGTCCTTGTGGGATGCAGTCTTCACTTCCACATGAAGCCTAAGATTTCCATCTGCTACATCTGGGTAGGGGGGTCTAGGTCCAGTTCATGGTCCTTGGTTGATGCTTTAGTCTCAGCAAGCCCCTCTGGGGCCTGGTTAATTGGCCCTGTTGTTCTTTGTGTGGAGTTCCTGTCACCTCCAGATCCTTCTCTCTTTCCTCCCACTTTTCCACCAGACTCCCTAAGCATCACCCACTGGTTGGCTAGAAGTCTTACCATCTGTTTTGAGGTTCTTCTGGGTAGAATCTATCAGAAGGTAACTCTGTCAGGCTTCTGTCTGCAAGCTTAGTAGATTATCATTCATAGTGTTTGGGGTTTGCACTCTCCAATTGGGTAGGTCTTTGGTTGGGCTGGGTATTGGTTGGGCATTCTCTCAATCTCTGCTTTATCTTTATCCTTGCACATCTTGTAGACAGGGTAAATTTGGGGTTGAAAGTTTTTGTCAGTGAGTTGGAGTTCCCCTTCCTCTACTAGGAAGCTAAGTCTAATTAGGTGTCCTCTTCAGTCTGTATAGCCTCTGCTATTAACACTGCCTGAATCTCTCTTATATCCTCCCAGTGGCCTACCCTGAATTAGGTTTCCAACTTGTCACAGAGAAACCGTCACACTTCATTTCTGCTTTCTCTACAGGCCTTCTGTCCTCTTGCCCTCACTCTCCACAGATCTGATCTCCAACCTCTTAACTCTATGTGACTACCTCCTACCTTGTTCCCTCTTCATCTACTAAGTCTGTCCATTCTATCTCCTCTTCCAAGTTAGATTTATGCATCCTTCCTTGGATCTTCCTTGTTATTTATCTTCGTTGGGTCTGTGTCTCATAGTATGCTTATCTGTACTATTTGGCTAAAATCCCCTTATTAGTGAGTATATAGCATGTGTGTCTTTCTGGGTCTGGGTTGCCTCACTCAGGATGACCTTTTCTAGTTCCATCCATTTGCCTGAATATTTCATGATTTCTTTGTTTTTGATAGCTGAGTAGTATTCCATAGTATAAATGTACCACAGTTTCTTTATCCATTCTTTAGTTGAATGATATCTGTTTTTTTTTTTTTTTTTTCTAGATTCTGGCAATTATGAATAAAGCTGTTATGAACATAGTTGAACAAGTATCCTTATTGTATGGTGGAGCATCTTTTAGGTATATACTCAGGGGTGAAATAGCTGGGTCTTGAGGTAAAGGTATTCCCAGTTTTCTGATAAAGCACCAGACTGATTTCCAAAGTGATTGTGCAAATTAACATTCCTACCTACCAGCACTGGAGGAGTGTCCCCTTTTTCCACACTGCAGCCAGCATGCACTGTTGTTTGTGATGTTGATCTTAGCCATTCTGACTAGTGTGAGGTGGAGTAGTTTTGATTTGCATTTTCCTGACGAATAAGGAAGCAGAACATTTTATTTTTTTTAAAGTGCTTCTTGGCCATTCGGGATTCCTCTGTAAAAAAATTATCTGTTTAGAACCAAAATATCTGGGCCCAAGGATCTTTTCTGAGACTGATACTCTAACCAAGGACCATGCATGGAGATAACCTAGACCCCTTGCTCAGATGTAGCCCACAGTTCAGTCTCTAAGTGGGTTCCTTAGTAATAGGAACAGGGACTGTCTATGACATGAACTCAGAGTCTGGCTTTGATCACCTTCCCCTGAGGGGGTAACAGCCTTGCCAGGCCACAGAGGAGAAAAATGCAGACAGTCCTGATGAGACCTCATAGGCTAGGGTCAGAGGGAAGGCGAGGAGATCCTTTACCTCGCCTTGGACTTGGGGAGGAACATAAGAGTAGATGAGGGAAGGTGGGATTAGAAGGGAATGAGGAGTATATATCTGGGATACAAAATGAATAAACTATAATTAATAAAATTAATTAATTAATTAATTAATTAAAAAAGAAAAAATATCTGTTTAGTTCTGTGCTCATTTTTAAAATTGGGTTATTTTATTAGTGTTTCATTTCTTGTGTTCATTATATATTTTGTATATTAGCCCTTTGTCTGATAAAGGATTAGTGAAGATCTTTTCCCAATCTCTAGACTGTCATTTTGTTCTATTGACAGTGCCTTTGCCTTACAGAAGTTTTTTTTTTTTTTTTAAAGATGCCTCATTTATTTATTTTTTGTCTTAGAGCCTGAACTGTTGGTGTTCTGCTCAGGAAGTTGTCTCCTTTGCCAATGAGTTTAAGGCTCTTCTCACTTCCTCTTCTAATAGATATTGTGTATCTGGTGTTATGTTAAAGCCTTGAATCTACTCAGATTTGAGTTTTGTATCAGGAGATAAAATCAGTATCAGGTAAACAGTTTAAACAGACCTCTAATTTCTAAGGAAATAGAAACAGTCCCAACCAACCAAAAAAAAAAAAAAATCCAGGGTGGTTTTAGCACAGGATTCTACCACACATTCAAAGAAGTAGACATATGAATACTCCTCAAACTATTCCACAAAATAGAAGGAACATTGTCAAGCTCATTCTATGAAGCCACAGTCACTGTGATACTTAAATCACACAAAGACTGAACAAAGAAAGAGAACTTCACACTAATTTCACTCATGAACATGAATGCAAAAATACTTAATAAAATATCCACAAATGGAATCCAAGTCCACAACAAATACATCATCCACAATGATGAAATATGTTTTATACCAGGAGTGCAGGGATGGTTCATCATATGCAAATCCATCAATGTAATCCACCATATAAACAACCCCCCCCAAAAAAAAAAATCACATGATTATCTCATTAGATGCAGAAAACTGGATATTCTTTATAGTGGCAGCATTTTATTCGACCCTGGATAATTAATATTTGAAGTCAAGGTATATTATTCTGAGTTAGCAGATTGTTAAGGGTGCTTTTAATTTATGAACATCGAAATACTCTAGTAACATATCATCATAAAACATAAAAGAAAAAATTTAGTAAAAGGCCTGTCATCTTTTTATAAAATAGTCAGTAAAACCCTGCCACCATTGACATTTCTAATTATTAATATGCAGGAGTATACATAAATGTTCAACATTTCAAGGGGATTTGCACAATAGTTTCTTTATGCCAAGAATTTCTTCACATTGAAGTTAGAAGTATGGCTATAAGAAGATTGCCGTAAAACAGATAGTTTCAGATAGCTCAAAATTGTCAATTTTTGTCACTTTATTTTAAAACTAAAAGAAAAAAATAATTAATTTATATATGAACTTACTACTTTTCACTTTGAAATTACCAGGAAATATTCCTTGTTATAATTTCAGTATTATAATTTATGTTATTGTTATAGTTTAGAGTAACATCACTTTGGAGTTCTTCTGTGAGTCAGTACTTTCAGGAAGGGGCCATGGGGAATCTCATTGTAAAACCAGTTCCATAGAAATATAGTAAATATTTATGGTTTTGAGCCTAACCTTTAACAGCTGATCCATCTCTCGAGCCCATAACTTTGGGCAGAGTACAGGGAATCTTATGAAAGAAGGGGGAGATAGAAAGACCTGGAAGGGTCTGGAACTCCACAAGAACAGAACCAAAAAATCTGGGCCCAGGAGTCTTTTCTGAGACTGATACTCCATCCAAGGACCATTCATTGAGATAACCTAGAACTCCTGCTCATATATAGCCCACAGTAGCTCAGTCTCCAAATGGGTTCCCTAGCAAGGGGAACAGGGGCTGTCTCTGACATGAACCCAGTGGCTGGCTCTTCAATCACCTTCCCCTTTTGTGGGGAGCAGCCTTACCAGGCCAGAGGAAGACTATGAAAGATAGTCCTAATGAGACATGATAGGCTAAGGTCAGATGGAAGGAGAAGAGGACCTCTCCTATCAGTGGACTGGGGAAGGGACATGGGAGGAGATAAGGGAAGGAGGGATAGTGGGGTTGGGAGGGGACCAGGATGGGGGCTACAGCTGGGATTCAAAGTGAATAAATTTTAATAAATAAAAAATTATATTAAAAATGAAATATAATAAATAACCGTTTGTTGGTTGGACTGTGCCTAGAGATTTTATAGCTAGGTGTTCAAACAAATTCTGTACTGTTTATTTTGGCAAATGCTATTTAGTGGTTACTAAAAGGTTTCTACTTTAGCAAATTACAAGTCAGAACAAGGAACTAATTTCTATGTAAGTGAACAAAATTTTGTTATAGAATAAATGTTATATAATGAAGCCTTTGGTATTAATTCTGCATTCAAAACAGTTATATTCAGAACAAAAGATAAAATCATGTGTCGTGTGAAAAAGAGTACATATATGAGAACTAAAGCTAGAAAAAAAAAACTTTTACACTGGAAAACTGTTTCTTAACATGTTTGACAGCTGAAACTTTAATGTTAGGATTATAGTAAAAAGAACAAACTGTTTTCTTCATAAATATTTTATAAGAAAAATTTCTGTGTCACACAGACCTAAGAAAAGCTCTACGGGCTGGAGAGATGGTGTGGTGGCTAAATTTATGTCAACTCAACATGAGTGGGAGTCATTTTGAAAGAAGGAGCTTTGACTGAGAGAATACCTTCCTCAGACTGGCCTGTGAGCAAGCCTGTGGCACATTTTCTTGACTGATGATTGATATGGAAGGGTCCAGCTCACGGTGGGCTTTGCAAAACGGGGCCATTTTGTCTAGAGTATCCTTATAAACAAAACAGAAGAGCAAGCTGCATAATCCATGAAGAGCAAACAAGTTAGCAACCATCCTACATGGCATATGTTTCAGCTTTTCCAGTAGCCTATTTGGATTTAGGCTCTGACTTGTTTGGATAACAGACTACAAGCAATAAGCCAAAATAAACCTTTTCCTAGTTTCTTACGGTCATCGTGTTTCCTCACAATGACTGAATCACTAACTGAGACAGACAGCTCAGTGGTTAAGAGGAGTAGCGCTCTTCAGCAGGACTAGAGTTTGGTTTCCAGCATCCACACCAATTGATCCCACAGCTTATTTTGGCCTCTGCAACATTTCTACCTCCACACACATGCACACACCCAAACAAACATACACAGACACATATAGATGTCTAAAGATAAAATAAATCTATTAATAACAGAAATGCTCTTTGGGACTACACTTTTACAAACAGTAGTAGGCAAAAGGTATATTTATGTTGCTTTCATGATCATTATGCAGGTAATTGCTCCATGAAGCCAAGTGAAGCGTATTAAATACTAACAACAGCTTATGAAATTTCTGAAATAAGGAAACATGTTGAAGCAAACACACAAAAATGCAGGTAGTACTAATTGTGTGGCAGATAAACTTAACTTACTATTCAATTTAATCTATAATACACCAAACATTTTTGCAAATAGATTCTATCATGCGTCTTTAGAATTTTAAAGGAAGCATGTGTGCCGTCTGCTTTTCAAAGCTTTGTTCTTCTGCCTTTGGGACTAAATCATAAAGTTCAACCTGCAAAGCTTTGTTTCCCAAAGGACACAGCAGGCACTGATACTGCGCTGTGGCTGTAATTCTATAGTGACAGCAGATTGGCGACTGACAAAAATCTCTTGGGTGAAAGTGAGAGAGCGGTAATATTTTCACAATGGACTGACTGGTGCCTTTGCAAGGTCTGTTTGATTTCAAAGGACGCTTTCTTTTATTTTTTATTTTTCTGTGGAGATGAAAGTACATTAAGACCTTTATGATCCAAACCATCTGACTGCATAATAGAAGTTGCAATAAATAAAATTACAGCGTTTGAATTCTGAGCTATTTATTGCTTGAGGCTGATTAAGAATATTTCAAAGTACACATAAGTACTATTTATTTTTGATAGAAAGTAGTTATGAGGTTATCTTTATTTCTTTCTGATTAATGGAGGATAAATTATTTAGAAAATAGAACGTGTTGCCTGCTCCCATGAATAACAAAAAGCATATGTATTTTTATGAGATAATATATTTATTATTTATAGTTAAAAGAATAAATATTTAAATAGATTATCATATAAAACATTTCATTTACATCAAGGTTTGAAACAAAGCATATAACACTGTTTTAAGTGTTTCTATTTAGCTGTGTGAGTTTTACTTTATGGAGAATCATTGCATAAAAATCTCAAAACTTTAGCAAAATGGAACATTATGCCTAGAATTGCATTGATTTCATTAAAAGTTGAAGATTGCACATTATATTTTTCAAGTTTTAAAATCCAAAAATTTATGTAAATCCAATTGTAAAACTTGTGAAAACTATGAATTGTTTTAAACTTTCACATATTTTATATTAAAAAAAAAAACCAAAAAACACATTGTTATTTCACATCAGTGTTCCTCATTTTTACTAGGTAGTAAACACACAGTGTGTTACTTTAAAACTTAGCTTGGTGGTTTTCCTTATGTCTCAATATTTGAGAAACTTGCAAATAATGTTAAGAAACACTGTTTAAGACACACACATATACAAACCCAGTTTAATTTTTAAAATATTAGTTATGGCATTTTAAAATAGCAAGCTTATTCTTCACTATGCAGGAGACTAATTTAAATAATTTTTTCTGTGTTTCATATGTGATGTTAAGAATTGATATAATTTTCGTGTCATCTATGCTTTCAGTGACCAAATTTATTTATTGCTATATTTATTGAGAGTGCTACATTTATTGAGAAATGATTTGTAATTGGTTACACCAGTTATTTGTTGCTTGACAAAATATCCAATCATATGTCAGCTTAAGGTAGGAAGGATTTATTCTGATTCCTGATTTGATCAGAGAGTATGTCAGGATGAGGATGGCTTAATAGGAAGAGCTTGAGGCAGCTCTTTACATTATGGCATTAGTCAGCAAGCAGAGACAGAGATCAAGGATGGTATTTGATTCACATCTTTAGTCTGGGACTTCTTCGCACATTAGTAAAACTTCCCAAGAACTCCTCAATTGTTAACCAAGAGGTGTGTTTTCCATTGCTCAAAAATCCCATCAAATAGACTGCACATGGTCACTCTGACAGCATTTTTCATGTCTTCTTAGAGGTAACACTTCCTCCCTTCTTCTATTGGCTTCCACTGGATTCATTTCTTCATGAATGTTAAGGCCCATGAAGTTAGAAAGACAATTAACTGGCACCCTGTTTTCACCGAAGGATGTTAAGAAAGCAATGCGAAATCTCTTTGATTTTCTATTTTATTTAGGGTAGGAAATGATGTCAACAAACACATCATAGGTAATTTATTATGACTCATGGCTCCTGAGTTAAGGCTTGGCTCCCGTGTGCTCAACTTGGATTATCACAAACCATTTGAAGATGTGATGAAAATTAAAAACAAAAAGAGGAACAGATATTAGAGCAGGGCTTTTCAGTTTTTGGTCAAATAAGGGAGTCCTTTCCTGCACTACATATAAAGAGATAGAATTTCTGTTCATCAGAAATGACAGGGAACAAGAGCAGCGTGTTAGATTATTGTTGCTGCTGAAACAAATTATCACAGCCGTCAGTAGCTTGGAGCAGCACAAGTCAATTAGCTTATAACTACATATAGTCTAATCAGAGATCTTAATTGTTTCAGAAGTGATGAGGGCACGGCTACTACTGTTTGCTAAAATTGGAGGGAAGAATCTCTTCTCTTTCATTTACCAGCTTCTGGAAGACAGCTGTATTGTGCTGTCTGCTTCCTCCAATTTCAAAAGCCAAGACACACAGATTTTTTTAATTAAATTTTTATTTTTTACATTAATTACATTTTATTAGCTTTGTATCCCAGCTGTAGCCCCCTTCCTCATTCCCTCCCAACCTTACCCTTCCTCCCTCGTATCCTCCCATATCCCTCTCCAAGTTCACTGATAAGGGAGATCCTCCTCCCTTTCCATCTGACCCTAGCTTATCAGGTCTCATCAGGACTGGCTGTAACGTCATCTTCTGTGGCCTGGGAAGGCTGCTCCTCCCTCAGGGGGAGGTAATCAAAGAGGCAGTCACTGAGTTCATGTCAGAGACAGTCCCTGTTCCCCTTACTAGGGAACCCACTTGGACACTGAGCTGCCATGAGCTACATCTGAGCAGTGGTTCTAGGTCATATCCATGCATAGTCTTTGGATAGAGTATCAGTCTCAGAAAAGACCCCTGTGCCCAGATATTTTGGTTCTGTTGCTCTCCTTGTGGAGTGCCTGTCCTCTCCAGGTCTTATTAACTTCCCCTTCTTTCATAAGATTCCCTACACTCTGCCCAAAGTTTGGTTATGAATCTCAGCATCTGCTTTGATATACTGCTGGGTAGAGTATTTCTGAGGCCCTCTGTGGTAGGCTACTGTCCTGTTTCTTGTTTTCTCCTTCTTCCAATGTCCACCTCATTTTCAGGCAAATGGAGGGATCTAGAAAAGATCATTTGGAGTGAGGTATCCTAGAAGCAGAAAGACACACATGGTATATTCTTACTTAAAGTGGATACTTGACCTATAATATAGGATAAACATACTACAATCTGTGCACCTAAAGAAGCTAAACAATGAGGAAGACCCTGGGTAAGATTATCAATCCTCACTCAGAATGACATTCAGTTTTAAAAAGACGAGTCCTCTATGCAGGCATGAGCTGAACAGCTTAGTTTCTGGTTGGTGGGGCTATTGTGGGGTGATTAGTTCATGATATTAGTAGCAACATCCATGAGCAACCAATTGACGAGTTTATAGTTGAGGAGGCTGCTGGCTTTGTCTCTTTTAAAGGATGTATGTAGACAGGGCATCCATTTGAAGAGAGGATTCTGTCTTCCCTTATCTCTCTGCATCCACATAGGTGAGCTGCTTACCTTTCCTCTGCCATTCACTCTCTGTCACAATCCTACCTCACCTTACAGGTAAGCAAGTGACACCCGTTTAGTTTACTGTTATATCTTCCCATGACATTAGTTCTGAAATATTCTTCTCCTCCTCGAATCCTCAGTAACCAGATTCAATCTATAAGACTCTACTTCCAGGACAGCAACATCATTACATGGACAAAGCATGTTTTAAAATACTAGGAAATACATTCTCAGAATCTGCCAATTAATGCATCTTGAGAGCAAAGAAAAGGATGTTAACTGTCCTATGCATCATGGATTATCTTCTCACACTTTAAATAGCATGCTTTTTGAAGGCCATTGCACACTTATGGTGGGCAGAAGAGGATGAAACTCGAGCCTGATGAATACTTGGAGTTTTCTGTTAGTAGCTACTCATGCCACTTAAATAATGCTCACAGTTTGTTCTGGAAATTCATTTACTTATTTTATAACAGCTAAATGAACTTAAAAGGTACAGTAGCTAGAATGAGAAATCAAATGATATCAGAGAGGGCAACAATAGCCAATGGTAAGATGCAAATTTAAGTAGCAGCAATTACTTGCTTTATTTCAGTTTGTTGAGATTTTTAGATAGGATTAAAAGGTATGGTTAACGTTTCTTTTCTAATTTTTTTAAAGATTAAATGAAATTACTTACTGAAATAACCATTTATCTGTATTATCTACATTACTCTAGGTTATTGATAACATTAGAATTAAAATGACTATTAACATGAACCCAGTATACAATTTTTTTTTTTTTTTGAGTGAGGTGTCTTCTCTAACACTTGTAACAGAAGGATAACAGGTTTCAGTGTCTATGCTTTAGAAGTCAGGAAAGTTAGGCTCATGGTGATCTTGTCCAATATTATTAGCATATTTAATTGGCAGGGACTCTAGATTGGAACTGATTTTATCATCTATTTTGGGGAAGTGTACTAGAATAGAATTATTATGGAAGCATATTTCCATTTTTGATTGCTACTGAGGTGATTTTAGAACTTCTTCACCCATAATGATCTGAGAACAATACTGTTACTAATTTAAATAATGATACCAGGTTGACAGTGTGTTGACACCTTAAGTATGCTATAATCTATGAATTTATCTAATGCTCATTAATTATGGGGCCAATACTCATGCGGATGGCATTTTACTTACAAACATATATTTAGCACATTTAGGATTACATGGACAAGAATGTTAGAAATACCTAAGTCTGCCCCTGAATAGTATTCTTGCTTTGATCAGTGTTTAGCTGATGACTTCCAGTAGAATAGAAAAGGATACACTTTTTAAAAATGCCTTCTCTTCTACTTGTATATAGACACTAACATCTCTTTCCAGCACATCGGGTATGTCAACAATTATTTTAATAGAGATTTCACATTAATAAATTAGAACAAAAACCTTGAATTTTACTTGTGTGATAACAGTAAATGTTGCTATCTTTATTAGTGAGACTTTAAGAACATTAATATGTTAATGCTATAAATTGTTTCTCTTGTTTCCATGTTCAGTGAACAGTAAATTATCTGTCCAAAAATGATATTTTAAAAATTTATTTATGTTTTGTCTTATGTGTCTTAGTGTTTTCTCTCTCTCTCTCTGTGTATATCTATATCTATATCTATATATACACACACAGAGTGTATATATATATATCTATATATATACATATATAGATAATGTTGTGAGTATGTGAGTGTGTGTGTGTGTGTGTGTGTGCACTGCCAAGATATCTGATTCCTGTAGAGAATAGAGGGGGCATTTGATGCCTTTGAATTGAATGGTTGTACGCTACCATGTTGGTGCAGGAAAGAGAATCCAGGTCCTCTGCAGGACTAGCCAGTGCTCTAAGCCTCTTTGCTGTCTCATAGCACTCCTCAAAATATTTTTATAACTTTTTTTATTAATTACACTTTATTCATTTTGTATCCCCCCATAAGACCCTCCCTCCTCCCGCCTGATCCCACCCTCCTCCCCTTTCTGCATGCATGCCCCTCCCCAAGTCCACTGATAGGGGAGGTTCTCCTCTCTTTTTTGATCTTAGTCTATCAGTTCTCATCAAAAGTGGCTGCATTGTCCTCTTCTCTGGCCTAGTAAGGCTTCCCCCCCCCTCAGGGGGAAGTGATCAAACAGTAGGCCAATCAGATTATGTCAGAGGCAGTTCCTCTTCCCATTACTAGGTAACCCACTTGGACACTGACCTGCCATGGGCTACATCTGTGAAGGGGTTCTAGGTTATCTCCGTGAATAGTCCTTGGTTGGAGTATGAGTCTCTGGGAAGTTCCCTGTATTAAAATTTTCTTGTTCTGTTGCTCTCCTTGTGGAGTTCCTGTCCTCTCCAGCTCTTACTATTTCCCACTTCTTACATAAAATTCCATTCACTCTGCCTGACAGTTGGCCATCAGGCTCAGCATCTGCTTTGATAGTCTGCAGGGCAGAGCTTTCAGAGGCCCTCTGTGGTAGGTTCCTAGTTTGTTTCCTGTTTTCTTCTTCTGGCTTACAGAGGCCCTCTGTAACAGGTTCCTATGTTTCCTGTTTTCTTCTTCTTCTGATGTCCATCCATTTTGCCTTTCAGGTGGGTAGTGAAGATTTTAGTTAGGGTCCTCTCTCTTGCTTAGTTTCTTTAGATGCACAGATTTTAGTGGGTTTGTCCTCTGTTGTATGCCTATATGAGTGAGTATATACCGTGTGTGTCTTTTTGCTTCTGGGACAACTCACTCAGGATGATCCTTTCCAGGTCCCACCATTTACCTGCAAATTTCATGATTTCCTTATTTTTCATTGCTGAGTAATATTCCATTGTATAGATGTACCACAATTTCTGCATCCATTCTTCAGTTGAGGGGAATCTGGGTTGTTTCCAGCTTCTGGCTATTACAAATAAAGCTGCTACAAACATGGTTGAGCAAATGTCCTTTTTGTATACTTGAGCCTCTTTTGGGTATATGCCTAGGAGTGGTATGGCTGGATCTTGAGGAAGCGCTATTCTTAGTTGTCTGTGAAAGTGCCAGATTGATTTCCAGAGTGGTTGTACAAGTTTACATTCCCACCAGCAGTGGAGGAGGGTTCCCCTTTCTCCACAACCTCTCCAGCATGTGTTGTCACTTGAGCTTTTGATCTTGGTCATTCTCATGGGTGTAAGGTGAAATCTCAGGGTTGTTTTGATTTGCATTTCCCTAATGGCTAGTGAGGTTGAGCATTTCTTTAAGTGCTTCTCTGCCATTCGATATTCCTCTACAGAGAGTTCTGTTTAGCTCTGTTCCCCATTTTTTAAGTGGATTACTTGATTTGCTGCTTTTCAGATTGTTTAGTTCTTTATATAAACTGGATATGAGTCCTCTGTCAGATAAAGGGTTGGTGAATATTCTTTCCCAATCTGTAGGCAGTCGCTTTGTTTTCGTGACGGTGTCCTTGCTTTACAGAAGCTTCAGTTTCATGAGGTCCCATTTATTGATTGTTGCTCTTAGAGCCTGTGCTGTTGGTGTTCTGTTCAGGAAGTTTTCTCCTGTACCAATGAGTTCTAGGGTATTCCCCCTTTTTTTTCTAGCCGATTTAATGTGTCTGGTTTTATGTTGAGGTCTTTGATCCACTTGGACTTCAGTTTTGTGCAGGGTGATAAGTATGGATCTATTTTCATTTTTCTACATGTAGACATCCAGTTGGACCAGCACCATTTGTTGAAGATGCTATCTTTTTTCCATTGTATGGTTTTGGCGTCTTTGTCAAAGATCAGGTGTCCATAAGTGTGTGGGTTTATTTCTGGGTCCTCTGTTCGGTTCCATTGATCCACCATTCTGTTTCTATGCCAGTACCATGCAGTTTTTAAAACTGTTGCTCTATAGTACAGCTTGAGATCAGGGATGGAGATAACCTCCAGAAGATCTTTTATTGTAGAGGATTGTTTTAGAAATTCTTAGTTTCTTGTTATTCCATATGAAGTTGAGAATTTTTCTTTCCAGGTCTGTAAAGAATTGTGTTGGTAATTTGATGGGAATTTCATTGAATTTGTAGATTGCTTTTGGTAAGATGGCCATTTTTACTATGTTAATCCTGCCAAGCCATGAGCATGGGAGATCTTTCCATCTTCTGATATCTTCTTCTAATTCTTTCTTCAGAGACTTGAAATTTTTTTCATGTGAGTCTTTGTCTTCCTTGGTTAGGGTTACTCCGAGGTACCTTATGTCATTTGTGGCTATTGTGAAGGCTGTTGTTTCCCTAATTTCTTTCTCAGCCATTTTAAGCTAACTCCAATTCTCTTCAAACTATTCTACAAAATAGAAACAGAAGGAACATTACCAAACTCATTCTATGAAGCCACAGTCACCTTGGTACCTAAACCTCACAAAGACCCAACAAAAAAAGAGAACTTTAGGCCAATCTCCCTTATGAACATTGATGCAAAAATACTCAACAAAATACTCGCAAACCGAATACATGAACACATCAAAGATATCATCCACCATGACAAAGTAGGCTTCATCCCAGGTATGCAGGGATGGTTCAATATATGGAAATCCATCAATGTGATCCACCATATTAACAAACTGAAAGAAAAAAAAAACCACATGATAATCTCCCTAGATGCTGAAAAAGCATTTGACAAAATCTAACATCCATTCATGTTTAAAGTATTGGATAGATCAGGGATACAAGGCACATATATAAACATAGTAAAGGCTATATACAGCAAGCCTATAGCCAACATCAAACTGAACGGAGAGAAACTTAAAGCAATCCCACTGAAATCAGGTACAAGACAAGGCTGCCCACTCTCTCCATATCTCTTCAACATAGTGCTGGAAGTCCTTGCTAGAGCAATAAGACAGTTGAAGGAGATCAAGCGGATACAAATTGGAAAGGAAGAAGTCAAATTATCACTATTTGCAGATGATATAGTATACGTGAGTGACCCCAAAAACTCTACCAGGGAACTCCTACAGCTGATAAACACCTTCAGCAAAGTGGCTGGATACAAAATTAACTAAAAAAAAAATCAGTAGCCCTACTGTATACAAAAGATAAAATGGCTCAAAATGTTTTTTAACTGATCCTTGTAGACTAAAATATATATTGGGCAAGGGAAGTTAAATTAGTTGAAATTAAAAGAATTGGACTTAAAATTAATTATTTTTTGATTGTTGTGTTTATTACCTGATTGTTTTTTTGTATCAGCCATCGCTTCTTCTCCACTTCAGCATAATGCCATTGGAAATGCTATAAGGACATGTCTAGACACTAGGATTTATATTTACAGAGGAAACATTTTCGTATGCTCCACTCAGGATAGACCAATATGCTGTATTTTTTTGTTATTTTTTTCTTATAGTTATACAAAATATACCCATTTCTTGCTTTGCTAAGCTTGATACAATGTCCCCATAGATTTCTCTACTTATTTCTGGGAAAGAATATTATATGATACTGTTGACAATTTCATAGTAATATTACTCTCCTTTTGATGTTTTTTGTTTGTTTGTTTCAAAACAGCATTTTTCTCTGAAGCATTTTCATATGAAAAGAAAACACAAGACATTTCAACTTAGTTTGGAACATTAAAGACATTAGAAATAAGAGAGGAGGCTATTGATGTTTATGAAACTAGCTATAAGAATCAGTGAGCAGTGGATAAGATTTCAGATGCAGTGAATCCTTTCAGACAATTGAAGGTTCAAAGCACATTTTAAAATATAGTCATTTTATACAATCTTCTTATTAATTTAATCAATATTATTGATATTTTCCAATCAACATTTTCCTGAATGATAGTAGCACGCTTTTTTTTGTTTTGTTTTGTTTTGTTTTGTTTTGTTTTTTTGTTTGTTCTTTGTGAAAACCTATGTATCTGTACTTGACAGATCCTGGCCAAAAGAGAAGAAAGTATATTTCCTGTCAGTCATGACCCTACCTCCCTTGATTAAAGGCTCATTATCAAGTTTAAATTCTGTAATATATCTGCTTGTTCAAGTAAGATATTTTAAAGTTTCCATTTTTTATTAATCTTGATAATTATTTTCAAAGAATACAGTAGCACTGCATGTAAGTCTATTTTCTTAAGCCTCAATGCTAGAAAGTTCATCAATGTATTGTTGTATTTTCAGTTTAAACATATTATACTTAAAATGTTAGTTGGGACTTGGAAGATGTTATTTGGAACAGTAGACTGTTCTCCCAGCCCCATGAGACACACTGAGGGGGAAAGGACCATGCCACCTCATGTTCGGGTGACAATAACTGGAGCTCACTGATTAATCCACTAGTAATGACTCCAGTCAGGCTCCATCTCACAGTCTCATCCTTCCCTTCCTGAGCTGAGCTCTAGCTCAAGAGTCCTGCCAAATGTGAAGATTCTGTGCAGACATTTTGAAATACCATTTCTCATGGTTTTTATTAAGTTATCTTATAAAATGAAAGTGGGAAAATAAAGACATATTTCTTAGAACTTGCACTTTTTTTTTCTTTACAATATGTATTTTTTTAGAATGAATCAGTAGTTGTAAAACACCTGAATCGATTGGCCTTTTCTGCTCAAATATGAGCAGATATTCACACAGAGAGGCACACACAAATACAGACACACACAGATACACACACACACACACACACACACACACACACACACACAGACACACACACCAAACCAACAATTACCTTGTTCCTCTATGCTTACTAACATATCACTGAAAATTACTTTAATTAATGCAATATTTTTATATTAAACAAATTCTATTTGCTTAAAGTATTAATGATTTATTTAGACATTAAACAAGTTTTATGAGCCACAGGTTTAAAACTTGCAGACAGAAGTGTCTTGTTACTTTAATGAAGACTCTTCTAGGGAGAATAAACAAGAAAGTATTTATGAAAATCAAAGCAAAAAAACCCCCATATATTTATGTCTCCATATATTTATATTTAGGGATTATCAGGACTTTGTGTACAAAAGACAGAGTTTTGAGGAAGCCACAGATGACCCCAATACAATTTCTGGGCTTCACTTTATACTCATTTTATTTTTAAAGACACAATTAAGATATACATAAATGAAAAATGTGGAAATCACTTTATTCTTATGAATAATTAAGATATCACCATCTTTTACAAAAATATTTCTAAGTTCTTTTTTTTTTATTTTGTTGTTTATTTTTCACATTTTATTTTGTTCGTCATCTTGTGCCATGCTGTTTCTTAGGGTAAGTGCTGAGCTGGCATTTCATTTTATCGGGGGAATTGTGACACTAGAAGATTTAAGGGATTTTAGGATTATCTGACAATCATGGGGGCTGTCTTTGGAAGGTGATATGTGAATGACTTTGTCTTCATTAACATATGTTTATATCATTTTGAGGATGAGATTTTTCTAACCATTTGAAAGAACTACTTTCCTACTGTGATGTCAAGTGTTTGACAGTGAGCTGAGAAACATGATGTTAAACTTGAAAAGCAGTTTTGCTGTCCTTTTCCTCAAATAAATTGAGAAGACCTACATGGAAGCACACACCTGTAACTCCAGCTATTTGCATGTTGAGGCATGAAGATATGAAACTTGTAACTGTGTCCTCTGCTGTCATCAGGAGGAGGCTGCTTGCTGGATGGCCATCCCCTTCCCTCCAGGGAGAAAGGTGTACTTGGAAAATAATTTATGTTTATATCTCTTTGCAAAGTCTTATACAGAGATATATTTTTTTAAGTGTCAATCAACAATATACTGTGAATTCCATCATTTTACAAATGAGAATACTTCAGTCAGTTACCCAAATAAAAACGTTCTGAAACAAACAAAGAAGGAAACAAACAAAATATAATCCTCAACCAGCTGTAGACCTTTTGAACTACTAGAAACTCTTTCTCAAAATCCAAACAAAGAACTTCAAAAAAAGACTTCAAAAGGACCTTTGGAGGACTGAGCAGGCTGAGTGGTTAAGCATACTTGCTGTTCTTTTTTTTTTACATTCATTTTATTTTATTAATTACACGTTATTCACTTTGTATCCCCCATAAGCCCCTCCATCCTCCCCTCCAGATCCCACCCTTCCTCCCCCTTCTCCACACATGCCCCTCCCCAAGTCCACTGATAGGGGACGCCCTCCTCTCCTTCCTTCTGATCTTAGTCTATCAAATCTCATCAGGAGTGGTTGCATTGTCATCTTCTGTGGCCTGGTAAGGCTGCTCTCTCCTCAGGGGGAGGTGATCAAAGAGTCAGCTACTGAGTTCATGTCAGAGATAGTCCCTCTTCCCATTACTATGTAACCCACTTGGACACTGAACTGCCATGGGCTACATCTGTGCAGGGGATCTAGGTTATCTCCATGCCTGGTACTTGGTTGGAGTATGAGTCTCTGAGAAGACCCCTGTGGCCTGGTAAAGCTGCTCCCCTCTCAGGGGGAGGTGATCAAAGAGCAGGTCAATCATTTTATGTCAGAAGCAGTCCCTCTTCCCATTACTATGGAACCCCCTTGGACACTATGCAGGGGTTCTAGGTTATCTCCATACCTGGTACTTGGTTGGAATATGAGTCTCTGGGAAGACCCCTGTGTTCAAATTTTCTGGTTCTGTTGCTTTCCTTGTGGGGTTCCTGTCCTCTCCAGATCATACTATTTCCCACTTCTTACATAAGATTCCATGTACTCTGCCGAACAGTTGGCCATAAGTCTCAGCGTCTACTTTGATAGTCTGCAGGGCAGAGGCTTTCAGAGGCCCTTGTGGCAGGTTTCTAGGTTGTTTCCTGTTTTCTTCTTCTTCTTCTGATGTCCATCCTCTTTGCCTTTTGGGGTGGGGATTGAGAGTTTTAGTCAAGGTCCTCTCTCTTGATTAGTTTCTTTAGATGTACAGATTTTAGTAGGTTTACCCTATGTTATATGTCTACATGAGTGAGTGAGTATACTTGCTGTTCTTAGAGAGGACTCTATCCCCATGCTGAGCTTTTGGCAGCTTATGTCCATTCCAGTTCTAGGTGATCTGGTGCCCTCTTTTGGCCCATGCAGGCACTGTATGCACACCTGGTACAAACAGATACAGTCAGGCACTCATTCATACAAATTAAATAAAACTAACTTTTAAAGAAAAAAAAAAAGGTACTTATTCCTGAAACTATACGATCCAATGGACTTTTCCTCACTGATGTGTTTCATTTCTCTTCTTGGGCCAGGCAACTTTGGTGCTCTTCCACTGATTATAACATTTGTTATTTGGAGCCACCTGAATTATGCATTATTCTACTAATTTTATGCTATTTTAAATGATTTGTTAATAAAATTATTAAGACATACCCCAAACTGAAGAAGGTTGAAATTACTTATACATGTTTGTGCATAAATTCAGCTTTTCCATAACTCATACAATATTTAAACTGCATGCTTTTGATCATTGTTAATGAGTGTTTGCTTTGTTTTGGTGTCTTTGTTTCTTTTCTTTTTTTTCCCTTTGCATATGTGTGTGTGCATGTGCGTGTGTGTGTGTGTGTGTGTGTGTGTGTGTATTCTTCAGAATTGAGACAAATGTCCTTGAAAATTTTTTGTGAACGGTTTTATGATCATTAGCTGTGGAGTTCAGAATGATTATACAAAGAGAAAGAGGTCCTAAATAAAACATACTCATGGAAATATACCATTTAGTTTTTCTCAGGGTAAAGGTTTTGCTCATTTGCTTTGTGACTTTAAATATATATAGCAAGAAAGGAAAGTCATTTCAATAAGTATTCATCGGCTGAACATTAGTGTTATGCCCTATGAAAATAAAAGCTAAGTGTGAGTAAAAACTTAACACTCACAGAGTATATGAAGTAGTTAAGAGAAATAAGAAATAGCCATATAAGAAAATGAAATAATTAAGAGAAATATAATCTTCTCATACAGTTATTTATAATAACATATATTTTTTATAATTTCAGACACTTTTAATGAGTGTTACTAAGATATTTAATTATGTTCACACTTGAAAATATATAATGTATTTAACCTTTCTAAAACCCGCTTTGGGATCTCTCCCAGAAAATGCAACTATGGTGAAGGAAATATTTAAAAATATATTCGTGATTTATTAAGTTCCAGGGATGTCAAAAATTGTCTTTAATTTTAGATTGTTCACTTAACAATCAGTTTGTGGTAATTTCAGGATCATTGGATTAGAGGAAATGTTCATTTTAATTCCAAATTTTGTCACTTTAACTCTTTTTCTGATCAAATCATGTGCCAACATCAGATATGGGCATTTTGATATAAACTCCTGGAGGGCAGGGATGTTTTTGGCTTATTCACTATACTCTGCTGTCCAAATCAGCATTTGAAAAATGCCCAATGCAGCAAATGAAAATTCAAAATTGCACTCATTCATTCAAGCTAGCTTTTACTACTATGCTATTAACACATTAAATTAGCTGCTAAAAGCATATGGAATGTTTACCCATTACATGTGTCTTTCTTGTTTTCAGTGGTCTAACAGTAGAACAAATTGCTTTTGTATATGATGTGAACGTGGGGACACCAGTGGACGAAGGACATTCAGAGGAATAGGGACAGAGGAGATAGAGATGAGCACATGGAAGTACATGGAAGTAAATAGATATAAAATGATTTCAGAGACTAATAAAAATGAAATAAAGCACAAATTAAAAAATAAGTACAGTAAAAGGGGCAGGGAGGAGACCAGGGAGGGAGTGTGGGGTTGGGGAGGGAATGAGGGAGCTGGATACAGCTGGGACACAGAGTTAACAAAATGTAACTAATAAGAAAAAAAAAATAAGTTCAGTAAATGTTCTTGGACATCAAAATTGTTTCGTATTTATTCTAGGATCATGTACTATCAAGTCTTACATCATTTTTCTCACATTAACATGCATGTTTTAGTAATGGTTTGGATTGTTAAAATATTTGTGGCCATCCACATAACACATACAAATGAATGACCTCACTACTTTCATCTCATTAGGCGTTGTTTCATGATTATTGTATGATGGAGTACTCTGTAAAGAAATAACAGTAGTCTCCTTGGATACTAAGGAGAAAAAACAGACTTTATTTTTCAACTGTTCGGGGTTGATACTCTGAGATAACTACTTCACACTGCTGTCAATGTATAGCTCATTAATAAACACATTACTTTAAAATACTCTGGAAAGTCTCCTTTCAAAAGAGTAGAGATCTGACAGGAATGGCAAAATGGCTTAGGGAAGAAATTGCCTGATAAACAAGCAAAAGGACTTAACTTCAGATCTCCAGCACTCATTGTTTTGTTTTATTATTATTATTGTTGTTGTTGTTAATTAAATTTATTCACTTTGTATCCTGGCTGTGGCCGCCTCCCTTGTCTCCTCTAGGTACCACCCTCACTCCCTCTTCTCCTTTCATGCGCTTCTCCTAGGCCACTGATAGGGGAGGACCTCTTCCTTCCTTCTTGCCCTAGCCTATCAGGTCTCATCAGGACTGGCTGGATCCTCTTTCTCTGTGGTCTGGTAAGGCCGCCTAGCCAGAGGGAAATGATCAAAGGTCAGGCAAAGGCGTTCATGGCAGTGACTGCCCTGTTCAGTTGCCTGCTCTTTGATCACCTCTAGTACTCATTGAAAAGTTCAACACTGGTGCTTAGTAAAGACGCAGTGTCAAGGGTATGACTGAAGTTCATTGGCAGCAAGCCAGAAAGAAACACAATTCCTAATTTCAATAAGATTCCTTGTCTTAAAGAATGTATAGGTCACTCAAGAAAGATCAAAAACACACACACACACACACACACACACACACACACACACACACACATCCTTTCTCAGATGTCATTTCTTTTCTTCCTTTTTTCAGACCCTCTTCTCTGTTTTTTTTTTGTTTGTTTGTTTGTTTGTTTGTGTTTGTTTTTTTCTATTTTTGTATGCCGGAGCTTTCGGAGAAGCTGAAGACACAACTGATACCTCCCAAGTTCTCATGATGATTTTTCTGTGGTTTTCTGATTCATGGGGATTAAAAGACTTAGATTTTACATTCTCCATTCATTATGGAAAAAGAGAAAAGTAACCTTCGGTTAATATTTTTATTTTCCATACTTATGTGAGACAAGAGCTAATAACACTGTGTGAGAAATAAGGCAAAGCAGCCATGCAATGTCCATGATATAGTGTTCAATTTTTGCAAATTCTATTTGCAAAATAATATTTGAAGATCTCGTGTTTTAATGCATTCAAAGGAATAAAAACAACTACATATGGCTTGCCTCTGGATGAACCAGAAAAAGAAAGTTTATTTTTTACTGTGCTTGTAGATCAGTTCCCATTCTTGTTCGTAGCATGCACAGTAATCAGATCTCTGGTTATCTTGAAAGGGAGGTAGAAAGCATGAACAGCCCAGGCTCCTCCTAAACCACAAGCCCCTTCCAATGTGTGAAAGTACCAAGAGCACTAACATATTTCTGTGACATAGCTTTGCTCTCACAATACCATACCCTCCAGTAAACTATAAGGACTTTAAAACCAGAATATGAGATGCAATGCAGCAAGTTTACGAGGGAAACAACTCCTTCCTTAACCCCACTCCTAATGGATCTGCAGAATCTATTAATTCTGTGCCTTGGCCAAAAGTAACTTTTTTCCCAGTGTTAATCCTTCCTAGTTTGGCTGCTGTCTTCTCTTGAAGGAATGCTCTCAGATGGCTGCTACACTCTGAAATTATACCCGGGGCGGGGGTTGGGGGGAAATCTCCCATTGAAATCCTGACACATGAATCCAGGGTATTTCAATGATCAGTTTTACATAATTGAAGATTAACTGGACCATAGTGAGTAAATGGGCTTGGGGTGTGGACACCTGTTAGAGTGGATTTGGAGGACAGAACATTTTTCAGAGCTCTGAAACACACAGCACACTCGCAGAGCCACTAGGTGCCTCATCTCAGACACCAATTAGCTTCAGTTTTATGTGAGCACTCCGACAATGTTTTGCTTTCCCTGTTTCCTGCCCAACATCCTAATATGTCATCTGTTCATTTCGAGTGTTAGTTACTTCAGCCTTTGCAGAGACAATGAAAAATATTATCACCTTTGAAGTTATTTACAAAGCAATTTAGCATCCCAATGTTCACTAAAGGTGTGTGTGTGTGTGTGTGTGTGTGTGTGTGTGTGTGTGTGTGTTTTAACATGGGCAATAAACACATTTTTCTTAACATCCATAGAATCACAACTTTCTCACTGTAGTGTCATATTAGCTTCCGTTGATTAGTTATTCTAGATATCATTTTCAAAGTTGTGTTACCTGACCTTTAAAGACTGTCTAGGCGATTTTGTACACAATTTATAATATCTGACTAAAAGTTAGTGCATAAGTAGTGTTGACTCTGAATCATGGACGTCATTTTATGTAACACGTTCTTTGAAGTGTGCAAAAGCAGGTCAAACTTCCTGTGTCCTTTGTCTCCTTTGTGTCTTCTTTTACATTTGGACTAAAACATGTCAAGGTTTGCTGTCTGGGATCATATTGATTATGCAGAGCATATTGATCAGTCTTTAATCATTAATACTTTTAACTGCCTCAGCATCAAGAAGAAAAATGTAGCTGCAGGCTTTCCTATTCTGGTAGATCTATCACAGAAAAAAAATTTAGTAGAAACTATTTGATTATTTATTATGTAAAAGAGTAAAATTAACTAAAATGTTCATATTTTTCAAGACACCAACATCTTTTCAGACATAAAAAGGAAACTTTATTTATGCCGTATTTCCTGAACATAACACTCTTGGACTAATCGTTATTTTAATCATTGTAAATCTTTAAAAAATATTATTGTAACAAGATAATTTTTATCAGTAATTGCTAACACACAACCAGTATATCACTACAGTTGGCCTTTCTAATCTGCTTTTGGGACTATACTACAGGATATACATTCTATTGTCGATGACCATGCTTAGAAGATACAGAGAATGTACATCTGTTACATAATCTATTGGAAGATGTCAATCATTTTAATACTAAAAGTACTCAAATTTTAATGTTTGTTTGATTGAGATGAAATTTTAATGATTTGAAACCATAACAATTCCAAGCGCATTTTCTTCTTTCTTCTTCCTCCTTTCTCTTGCCTCCTTGAAAGCCTCCCCACCTGTCTCTTACTCGTTTCCTAACTTCTCTGCATATTCCTAATGAAGCATGTGTTTCAAAGCTAATATCCACAAATGAGAGAACACATGTGATTCTTGTCTTTCTGGGTCTAGGTTATCCCAATCATGATGAAGTCTTCTGCTCCCTCCACTTACCTGCACATTCTATAACTTCATTTTAATTAACATCTGAATAGTATTCCATTGGTAAAAGATTCTACTTTCCATTATACAGTTACCTATTGATAGACATCTAGGCTGCTATCATTCTCTGACTTTTGTGAACAGAGGAACATCGAACTTTAAGGATAAGTGTCATACTGTGTGGAACAAGTTACAGCAGATGGTCACACATCCAAAAACACACAGCCAACACTAATTGAACTGGATGAGTTTATTAAAAAAAAAAAAAAAAAAAAAGAGGACAAACTTTGGGTGGGTATAAAATGAAGGCTGATTGTAAGAGACTTTGGGGAAGAGGAATAAAAATCATCAAAATACCACAGAGAAATTTTCTAAGAAATAATAAAATACGTATTAAAAACAGAAAACATACTAAAAGAGATAACACATAAAATGAATTGAAAGTCTGTTTTTTTCTCATTCCTTTAACTCAGCCTCTGTTGGCAAGAATGTATGTGTGCGTATATACATGTATATAAAACACACAAACACACACATACACACACACACACAAACACACACATACACACACACACACACATAACTTAAGATTTGAATTTCTAAAACAATTACAATCTATGTATGGTTATCCTGTATTATACTGCTTATTTCTGCTTATAAGTGAGTATATGCCATGGATGTCTTTCTGTTTCTGGGTTACTTCCTTAACTCAGGATGATCTTTTCTAGTTCCATCCATTTGCCTGCAAATTTCATGATTTTCTTGTTTTTACTTGCTGAGTAGTATTCCATGTGTAATCGTATCACAAGTTCTGTTTCCATTCATCAGTTGAGAGACATCTAAGTTTTCAGGTTCTGGCTATTATGGATAAAACTATTATGAATATAGTTGAACAAATGTCCTTGTTGTGTGGTGGAGCATCTTTTAGAATATTCCCAGGAGCGGTATGGCTAGATCTTGAGGTAGTACTGTTTCTAATTTTCTGAGAAAAGACCAGATTGATTTTCAAAGGGGTTCTACAAATTTGCACTCCCACCATAAATGGAAGAGTGTTCTTTCTCCACATTATTGCCAGCATGTTCTGTCACTGTTTGATATTAACCGTTAAGCTGGGTATATGTTTGAATCTCAGAGTCAATTTAATTTTCATTTCCTTGATGACTAAGGACTTTGATAATTTCTTTAAATGCATCTCTCACAGTTGATATTCTTCAGTTGAGAATTCTTTTGAATTTTGTACCTCATTTTAAATATTTTTATTTATTACAATTTATTCACTTTTTATGGTAGCTATAGCTCCCTCCCTCCCTCCTTCCCAATCCCTTCATCCCTTCCTCTTCTCCTCCCATGCCCCTTGCTAAGTCCACTGATAGAAGAGGTCCTCCTCCGCTTTCCTCTAACCCTAGCCTATCAAGTCTCATCAGGACCTTCAGCATTGTCTTCTTCTGTAGCCTGCTAAGGCTGCCCTCACCCCCTCAGGGGGATGTGATCAAAGAGCCAGCCACTGAGTTCATGTCAGAGACAGCCCCTCAACACCTTACTAGGGAACTCATTTGGAGAGCTGCCATGGGCTACATCTGTGCAGGGGTTCTAGGTAATCTCCATGAAAGGTCCTTGGCTGAAGTATCAGTCTCAGAAAAGTACCCTGTATCCAGTTATTTTGGTTCTTTTGCCCTCTCTGTGGAACTCCTATCCCCCCCCCCCAGTTCTTTCTAAGATTCTTCCATAAGATTCTCTGTAATCTGCCCAAAGTGGCTAAGAGTCTCAGCATCTGCTTTAAGATCTCAGATAATAGAAAAAATCAGGGACTAGGACAGGAGCATACCACAAAGGACCTCTGAAAGACTGTATCCCATTTTTAAATAAGATTATTAGTTTTGTTGGTGTTTAATTTCTTGAGTTCTTTCACAAACCTAAAGAAGCTAAATAACAAAGAGGACCTTAGGGAGGATGCTTAATTCTCATTCAGAAGGGCAGAAAAGAGAGAAGTGTTTGAAGAGAAAGGACAGGAAGGGAGGCTATCATAGATAGTCCTCTGAAAGACTCCACCAAGCAAGGGATGGAAGCAGATGCCAAACTTTTGACAGAGTGCAGGGATTTTTTTAGGGAAGAGTGGAGGATAGAAATACTGGGAAGGTACAGGAGCTCCATAAGAAGACCAACAGAGACATCAAATCTGGGCCTAGATGGGTCTGCAGAGACTACTGCACCAACTGAGGACCAGCCACTGAAAAGACTTAAACCCCCTGCTCAGATGTAGGCAATAGCTGGCTCAGTCTCAAGGTGGGTCCCTTAGCAAGGGGAGCAGAGACTGACTCTGACCTGGACTCTTTGAACAATTCTCCCTGGAAGGGTAGCCATGCTAAGACACAGAGGAAGAGAGGAGGATTCAAGCAGTCCTTATAACACTTGATAGGCTAGAGTCAGTTGGTAGGAAAAGAGGTCTCCTCCTTTCTGAAGACTAGGAGCTGGGGATAAGGAGGAAGGGAGGTGGGGACAGGAGGAGACAAGGGAGAGGGCTACAATATGATGTGAATTGAATAAATTATAAAAGTAATTTATAAGTTTAAATTAAGTAATACAGTTAAATTCTGTTCCCTGTTTTCTCCCTCTTCCAATATCCTTCCCATTTGACTTTCTGAGTGAGGATTGGTCATCTTAACCAGGGTCTTCCTTCTTGCTTAGCTTCTTTAGGTGTGCAGATTTTAGTACGTTCATCCTATATTATATGTCTAATATCTACTTATAAGTGAGTGTATACCATGTTTTTTTTTTCTGCTTCTGGGAAATTTCACTCAGGATGATCTTTTGTAGTTCCCACCCTTTGCCTGCAAATTTCACAATTTCCTTGTTTTTAATAGCTCAGTAGTATTCCATTGTGTAATTGTACCATACTTTCTGTATGCATTCCTCAGTTGAGGGGCATCTGGGTTGTTTCCAGATTCTGGCTATTACAAATAAAGCTGCTATGAACATGGTTAAACAAAAGTCCTTGTTGTATACTTGAGCAAAGTTTGGATATATGCATAGGGGTGCTATAGCTGGATCTTGAGGAAACACTATTCCTAATTGTCTGAGAAAGTGCCAGACTGATTTCCAAAGTGATTGTACAAATTTACATTGCCAACAGAAATGGAGGAGGGTTCCTCTTGCTCCATATCCTTTTCATCATGCATTGTCACTTGAGTTTTATTTTTTTAATCATATATTTATTTTATTTTATTTTTGGTTTTTGTTTATTATTATTAATTACATTTTATTAACTCTATATCCCAGCTGTATCCTGCTCCCTTATTCCCTCCCAATCCCACCCTCTTTCCCTCAGCTTCTCCATGCCCCCCTTTTTTTTTTTATCTTAGCCATTCTGATGGGTGTAAGAGGGTATTTGATACCAGCAAGGTATCAAAGCAGATGCTAAGACCCATAACTTTGGGCAGAGTGCAGGAAATCTTATGAAAGAAGGGGGAGACAGAAAGACATGGAGGGGACAGGAGTTCCACAAGAAGTGCCACATAACCAAGAAATCTGGGCACAGGGGTCTTTTCTGAGACTGATAGTCCAACCAAGGACCATTCATGGAGATAACCTAGTACCCTTGCACAGGTGTAGCTGACGGCAACTCAGTCTCCAAGTGGGTTCCCTAGTGATGGTATCAGGGACTGTCTCTGATATGAACTCATTGGCTGGCTCTATGACCACCTCCCCCTGATGGGGGAGCAGCCTTGCCAGGCCACAGAGCAAGGCAATAAAGCCTTTCTTGATGAGACCTCATAGACTAGGGTCAGATAGAAGGGGAGGAGGACCTCCCCTATCAGTGGACTTGGAGAGGAGCATGTGAGGAGATGAGGGAGGAATGGTGGGATTGGGAGGGGATGAGGGAGAGAGCTGCCACTTGGACATAAAGTGAATAAAGTGTAATTTATAAAAAATAATTAAAACCAAATTAAAAATAAACTGAAAATCCGAACAAAAAATTGAAATGGAGCATTACTCTTTTTTTTCAAGAAGCATATTTTATTAATGTGATATTTTCTCCACATAAACATTCTGCAATGTACTCTTGACATTTAACAGTCTGAGGAAAAGTCTCCTAGTATGGTGATGAAGTAAATTTGTTTGATTATTCTCTGGTATTCTGAGTTGGTGCAATGTGAAAGGACCTAGCCACATATGTATGAAATAAGACAATTACTTTCAAATGTAGGATAAGGCTAATACTTACAAATTATTAATATTAAAAATATAATGTTTGTGTTTTCTAGTGTCCCTTACTTGTTTCCTGTATTACTAACCTATGAAACTAGAAGGATCAAATAAGAATTAAAACCTCCAGAAGATTTTGGTGTGAGAAGATAATTAAATTAGCTACCTTAACAAAGCTGAGGTCGCAAATAGAGAAATAGAACCTCAATATATTGAGGTTATAAAGAGACAATGTAGTATTCAAGACTCAAACACTTCCAACAGGAACTGGAAAATAGTAATACAAAAATGAAAAAAAAACTTATTGTTTTTCAGGAGTTTTTATTTTTTCTTTTTATCCTTTTAATATTTTTACTTTGGTCCTACTAATATTAATATGAAATATTTTCTTTTTTAATCATCAAATATGCCCTGAGGTGTTTCCAATAATTTGTAAGAAAAAAAGTGGTAACAAATACTTAAATGCTAATGTCTGCATAAGGGTTTTAGAAATAGTGGACTGAATGATACTAGGAGGAGAAGATTACGCAAGGAGTTGTTGAAGTGCTTAAAACAATGCTGCTGAAAGCCATGTGCTATGCCAGAAGACACAACACGATGTGCCACTTTGGGGAAAATTCTCAAAGATACAAGGAATTTTAATGAAGAGGTAGTAAAACTTATCACATAATGCACACGGCTCATTATGGTATTAGCCTGTATGTTGATTAAAAAATAGGTACAGTTATTTATTGATAATTCTGCAGTGAACAGTGTGTTTACATTCTTTCCTCCCTCTTCTACTCCTTCTAATTCCTCTGAAGCCCAATCCTTTTCAAATCCATGGCACCTTCCTCACACATTCACTACTTGCTGAGTTGACTTAGTACTGTTCGTTTAGCGTTTGCATTTAATGCTCAGTACCTAGGAAGGAGAAGACAGATTCTTGCTTTCTTTTAATTAATTACAATGTATCCCGGCATAGCCCTCTCCCAAGTCTCCTTCTAGTCCCACCTACTCTCCTTCTTCTCCTCCTATGCCCTTTCCCTATTCCTCGGATGGGGGGGGGAACCTCCTCCCTTTCTATCTGACCCTAGCCTATCAGGTCTCATCAATGCTAGCTGCAGAGTCTTGCCTTCTTGGAGGTTAGCTATGTTCTCTTTGAATTGCTCTGATAAGTACCTTGACAAAAACTGAATTTGATTGGAGAGTGTTTATTAGGATTAAAAGTTACAATCCAGTGAGGTTAATTAAGGCATGAACCAGGAAGCAGGAGCTGAACCACTGACCAGGAAGGATTTTTGTCAACTGACTTGCTGTCTGCTTAGTTTTGTTATAAATCAGGACCACATGACCAGAGGTGCAAACACTCATGGTGGGAAAGACTCTCCCGTTTCAATCATTAGTCAAGAAAATGTCCCTCCCAAGTCTTGATTGGTCGCATTTTTATAAATTGACATTCCTTATTCACATATGAACCGTGCTTGTATCAAGTTGACAAAATGATAAAGGAATAATAAAGAAGTAAATAAATAAATTAAATAAATAAGCACTTCACCCATTAATTTACCTGTAGGTATTCACATCCGGCTTGTACAATATGCGAAACCATCCATTCATACTGGCATGTCAATTAGTGTTGTCATTCTCAGGCCTTGTTTAGAAAACCATATTATTGAGATTTTATAGTTACAGCTTCCATGTTATATATAGAAGACACTACCTCACAGAAGACATCCTGCTCCTTTGACTCATTACAAGCTTTCTCCATGCCTCTTTGGGTTTTTTGATATTCATTACTTGTACATTTATATAAAACAAAATTATAAATTAATAGTCATGAAATCATATGTGCATAAACAGAAGCAATATGGTTACTAAGGAAAGTATTAAATCATCTTGATACATTGCAAAGACATTTTAGCTCAACTGTTTTGATATTAAATTATTTGAAATTCATACTTGTAAATTATGTAAAATAATTTATAGAGACAATAATAACCAATTCTAATTCTGTCAATATTCCTATTTAGTGTGTGAGAATAATTATTGTGCATTCATAATTAAATATATTCACAAAAGCATATGAGTTATATATATAGCACACTTACTAAATATTTATGCAATGACACAAAAATTAAGTAATATTTTATTTAAAACAGTTTATATAACATATTTTTAATAAAATTTTTCATCTCTCAACTCCTCTCAGACCCTCCCCACCTCTTACTCACCTGAATTTAAGCCTTTCTTGGGCTCTCTCACATTAGAAAACAAGCAGGTTCTAAAAGATATAAAAACAAAATAAAAATAAAAGCAAACAAAAAAACCCACAAATAAGACAAAACAATCAAACAAGCAAAAAAAGAGTGAAAGAAAAGATAAAAGGGCATGAAGATACAGAAACACACATATCCACATACATAGAAATCACATAAACACATAAAATTGGAAACCATAACATATAAGCAAAAGATCTGTAGAAAAAGAAAAATACCAAGATGAAGCATTACGAGACAAAACATAAAACAAAATAAAAACGCCCTCTAAAAAATACCATTGAGCTTATTTTCTGTTGGCCTTATATTGCATGTCATAGAGCCTTCCCTGTGGTTTACATATCCCATTTTCCTTTTGAGTGGTTATTAATGGAACATAGATTCTGGGCTAGAGCTAAAGGCTTGTGTCCTCTTCTTCTCTCAGTGCTTGAACCCCATCTGGCTTAGAGCAGTGAGAAGCTGCCACAGCCTCTGTCAGTTCATTCTTTTCTCATTCTTGTTCTGTCTACTTGTTTTCCTTGGGGGATTTCCATCCTTTTGGTCATATAGTCTCTCTGCCTCCTTTTCTGCACCTTCCCTGAGCTCTGAGGGGAAGGATCTGATGAAGACATCTCACTTAGGACTGACTTTTTCAAAGGTCTCTCACACTGTTCTTGGTCTAGTTGTGTGTCTATTTATTTCTCCATGCTATTGAGGGGCAAGTTTCTCTAATGATGGCAGAGTAAGACATTGATGTATGTGTACAGCAGACTGTCCTTAGAACTCATGCTATTGCTATGTTCTTTTAGCAGAAGCATAATATCCGGCTTTTTCCAAGATTACCTGCCCTATGAGTTTAAGGTTTCTTTGGTGGCTAGAGATACTTAGTTTTGCATTTGTTTCCCATGTTATTTGGTGATTCCATCTATATTTCTTTCAAATATGTGTATTTTCTTGTTTTTTTTACATTTATTTGTTATTTATTGGCTTATTTATTTATTATAGTTTATTCACTTTGTATCCCAATTGTAGCTCCCTCCCTTGTTCCCTCCCAATTCCACCCTCCCTCCCTCATCTCCTCCCATGAACCTCCCCAAGTCCACTGATAGGGGAGGTCCTCCTCCCCTTCCCTCTGACCCTAGCCTATCAAGTCTCAGCAGGAGTGGCTGCATTGTCTTCCTCTGTGACCTGGTAAGGCTCTTTCCCTCTCAGGGGGATGTGATCAAAGAGCCAGCCACTGAGTTCATGTCAGAAACAGCCTCACTCCCCTTATTAGGTAACCCACTTAGACACTGAGCTGCCATGGGCTACATCGGTACGGGGGTTCTAGGTTATCTCCATGCATGGTCCTTGGTTGGAGTACCAGTACACTTTCAAAACCTTTCAATGTAGTAGTTTTCTGTATGAGATCTCAAATGACCCTTAGTTTTACATCTTCCTAACTGTATTTCCTCTGTTACCACATACTTCTTTCTCTCCCAGTTTGATCTTCCCAGCCCAGTCACCCCACTACTATCCTTTCCACCTAAGAAGAAATGAAAGATAGAAGTTAAGATAAGGCCTTAATTGTTGAAGAGTTTATAAACTTGTAAGAAAAAGATTTGCATACAATATTTTCTTTTCAGTGGGAACACTAGACCATTAACTTGTAATATTAAACTAGGTGAAACTCCAAATAATTCAAAAGAAAATATAGTCTCAGAAGTGAGCAAAACTGGAGAAAGCAGTGAAGTTAAGTCTCATGTGTTTTTATAGATTTTTACACTGAGTTAGGCATTTTTCCATATAGGCAACAGGATGAGCAACCGAAAGCTACAGAATGTGTGAATAATTAGTGGGGTTATTCTCTTTGGACAACAGAGCTTGTGACCTGTGAAGGAATGAATGTGTTGCCCCTGTTTTTCTTCATTGAGAGTCTGTGTAATTCTTTTTATTCTCATCTTTACCTCTGTATCATGAGTGAAGTGTTTTTATCTCTCTAGCCTGAGTTCTTGATGTTACTGGCTGATCTTCCTTTTGCTTCCAATTGACATTTTCTTCAGTACATCTTATACCATCAGTAAAATCTGTCTACTTCCCTGCTTTCCCTTTTATTGTCAGCCGGATTATGCCATGTATTATGGCTCAAAGTAAAAATTTAAAACAAACGTTTCTTATGTTCACTGTTAAGTATCTCACAGTAAATTCTAGCAGTATATGTATGTACATATGTGTGTATCGATTTTATATATCTATATATCTATCTATATATCTATATCTATATCTATAATTTGGAGTATTAAATTTGAAGTAGACTTTATCTTCCTATCTATCTATCTATCTATCTATCTATCTATCTATCTATACCTCTATATCTCTTTACATCTCTCTATTTTTCTACCTTTAGCTCTCTCTATCCCTATCTTTATTCCTCAATATCTATATATCTATATGTAAATTATCTACAGAGATATGTCCATATAAATCTATATATTAACTCGACATTCTGGTGAGATGTAAAGTGATAACATTAGGACGTTATTTAGAAATAAACCTAGAGCATAGAGAAGCAGTCTTAATGATTGATTCATAAATATTCTATATCCTTGAATAAAGTCAATTATCTTTCCTTTATAATACACATACACACACACATACACACACACACCGACAGATACACATACACACACAAGATACAAACTCTAGAAAGATCTGTAGAAGGAAATAATAATTCTGAAAATATTAATTAACACCGGTAATTAATATGACAGCAGTTTTCATTAACTAGTTATTTTCCCAATGATTGACACAGAGAGATATGATTTATTATTAAGATGAAGGCACTATGCTGGGAATATTCAGAGCTATTTTAATGCTACTACTTAAAAAAATCCATATTGTCCAATCACTTGCCAATCTGATAACTCCTGGGTGGCTTCTGCGTTAGTCTGTCTTCGTGAAAAACTTCCCTTAACCTCCTTTTCTGCTCCTACACATTCTCATTCCCTTGAGGTCCCTCAGAAACCCCAAGTCTGGTAAAATAAGCCCCAATTACCTCTCTTCTGTCCATTCTTAGGCTTCAGCATCTTTATCAACCAATCAGGGGTAATTAAGGAACATTCCTTATATCACATGAATACAAGAAATGGTTCAGCATTCATAACAGTCTCATGGCATAGCAGCAACTAGATCTCAGGGCACTGAAATCAGCATCTGAACGCACAGTGCATAAGACCTTCCTACGAAAAAGGTCACTAACTAAACACAAGAAAGAAAGGAAGACAGAATAAAAGAAAGAAAGAAATTAAGAAGCTAGAATATTAAGAAAAATTTGAACCCTGACTAGATAAAAAGCTGTCTTGGCAATCAGGGACTGCCTCTATCATAAACACAGTTGACTGCTCTCTGATCACTCCCTCCTGATGACGCAGCTTTGACAGGCTACAAAGGAAAAGATCGAAGCAGTCCTGTTGAGACTTAACAATTTGTGAGCAGATGACAATAGTGTAGAACTCCCCCTTTCAGTGTACTAGGGGAAGGGTATGAGAGGAAGATAGAAGGAAGGTGGGACTGGGGGAGTTGAAGGTGGGGGCTTCAGCTGGAATATATAACAAATAATTTGTGAAGGAAAAAAATAAATATTAAAAAAAGAAACATAACTTGTTTTACAAAGAGTGTCTTAACAATTTTCACTGTTTGGAAACTTAAACTTTCAGGCCAATAATAATAATAATTGGTCCCAGGGTTAAACATGATAGCAGCAGTTTAATTATAATATATATATCAAAATGAGTAAATAAAATATTATAAATACCTAGTGACATAGACTATTTATCAGTTGATTACACTTCTCTCCAATGTGGTTTCACACCATAAAAATTGCAAACACATTGCAGAATTATTATTCGTGTTCATAATGGCACAAGTATCACCCATTTTACAGTTGATGCTCACTACATATTTATAATTGATTAAGAATGCACAGCATAGTCTGCTTTTATTGTGTTTAAAAATTCTACAAGCATAGTAACATTTCCCTTTGCTTAAGTACATATATTTTATTCTTACATAAGAACTCTTCTAAAATACAAGCTTTTCAGGAACTATTGATTCTCTGATTAGTCACTTCCAGTTTCCACTCAATCAATGAGTTTCAAGATACAACTCTTGTCACCCATTCAAGAGAATCAATAAACAATTTTCTATTCTTTCTATCTTATTATGAAGCTTATTTTCTACCCTGTCATTCTTAGCACTATTATTTCTTCCACTCAGAATATTTTCTTATTCCTTCATTTCCCTAATTAACTCTTGTCTTTTCTTATTTATTCCTTGAGTTGTTCAGACTCCAGTGAGCTTTCTTAGCCAGGAAATTATTTTAAAATTAGTTTCAATTTTGATGAAAACCTCTACTTTTAAACATATATATATCCAATCTTTTATGTAGAATCACCAACAGTTACTAGATTTAAAAGTCACTTCTCGGGGCTCCTTTTGTTTGCCTGAACTATATCACACAGTTTTGATGATTCTTTCTATCTCATTGGTCACTACTTATGGACATACCTAACCCATCTTTCTCCTCGTTGCAAATACAGAGCTGGCAAACTTTCTCCCTGAGTCTCTCCTCTCATGTCATCACAGGTTTTGATAATCTATTGTCACTGAGGAAGGATTTAACTAATTCAATAACAATGCTTTGGGGACAAGTGAGAACAGAAGAAGAAATCCTCTAGTCAGAAGTAACAGTGCAGTCTTGACCTCAAGTGAAAATGTCCAAGCAGAACTGTGCATAGTGTTGGCAGTTGAGAAGATGCGAGAATTGATACGGTATGAGCTGAAACTTCGTCTTTACACCTGTGCCTGAGTTTGTAAATGAACCTGAGTTCATGGGAAAGGTTACATTTAACCTTAGAAAAAAAGCTGAAAATATGCTTCTCCTGTTAAGATTTAAAAGTTTCATATAAATTCAGTATTTTTCTAGGACTGTAGACTTTTCTCAATCAAATGTCTTATATGATTATATGTGTGTGTGTGTGTGTGTGTGTGTGTGCACGTAGAGTGAAGTGTTATCTGTAGAGACTGCCGTGTTTAAACAAATATGTTGAAAATCACAGAATCAGGATTAAAAATATGGGTGTTTGTTACATGTTGGGCTTTAGAGTACATGCCTAATGTGACCTATAGACATTATTCATACTCTTATTTTTATAGTTTCCACAGTAAGTGTTGATAGTATTTTGTGCTCAAAAATAACCACCCAAACACGGTCAGTCACTTGTGGCCGAATGCAGGAATGATAATTCTTACCCCTTTGCATTCTCTAAAGTTTGATCTTTAGTAAACATTATTTCATAGATCAAGAAGACAATCTTTAAAACTTAAGGCTTTGACATTAATATCAATATCAACATGTGCCACTTCAGGATCAGGTATGAAAATGTAGTGAAAAACATAATTGAAATGAGAATGAAGGGTTATGTCTGGGAGCTCACTATTTTTCTACCATGTTCTATCATCTATCTATCTATCTTATATCACGATCTACTTATCTTCTCCCTGTCATCTATCTATCTATCTATCTATCTATCTATCTATCTATCTATCTATCATCTATCTATCAAATATCTATCATCTATCTACCATCTATCTAGATCTTTGTCTCTACTTCATTCTACAAAGACATTACCAATGAATGTTAAATACATAGATTTTTTTAAACTGGCTATTTTTTTAATTCATTTTAATTAAAAAAAACTTGAAAGTGAGGGAGAGCTGGACCCACCACAAATCTGCCCTGAGGTGGCTTGGGCAAGGGAGTGATGACCTGCTCCTCCCTGCCCCTTGACACCTGCAGTAGTCAGGAGAGCAGACCCCAAAGTCCTGAGAGCTAGGAAGTTAGGGCTGACCCTACTGGCTATAGCACTCACATAAACAGTCTCTCAGCCTTACTGGGGCAACAGTGGAGCTGGATCTGATGGTGAAGACATAAGTGACCAAGCCCTGAGACTATGAGGGCAGGAAAGCTGGCTCAGCACATAGCTGGCTTCAATACTTGGGTGAATAGGCCTTGTATCCTCCTCTAGGGAGCACAACCGAGCTGGATCTCGAAAGGGAATGAGAGCAAGAGAGATGACCCTGTCTGCTGTTAATAGCAGCATTGGTAGGTTAGCTGGAACAGAGCTGGAAAACTCGCCCTGGTGGTATGGATGCAGAAGAGGTACTGGCTGACCAGCTCAGCTACCATCCAGGCCTAGATCCAGGACTTTGATTTGCTCCACCCCCAAAATCTATATCATCTGTGAATTGTTCTACCCTGTAAAGAGCTAATCTTGATGATCCAAAGCTGCAGGATCTCCATGACAACAGGGCAACAGGTGGAGTCCCACTGAAGATCCAATATTAATGGTGTCACAGAGCCAGAGATTTTGAACCAGACCAATAACTCATTGCAATGAACATTTTCAAGTGATGATGTGTCCACAGAAGTGTATAGTGTGGGACACATTATGGCACACTATATCCTCCAAAGGGAGATATTTTCTGTATTTATATATATATATATATATATATATATATATATTGTTCGTGGAGTGTTTTGTTTGTTTTTGGTTTTGTTCTTTGCTCTGTTTGTTTTGTTTTAGCTGTGGAAGGAAAAGAAAGAGAGCAGATATGAGGTGAAATGGAGATGAGTGAGACTGGAGTGCATGATGTGAAACTCTAAACGAATCAATAAGAAGTTAAAGAAAAAAGAAATGAAATGAGGAAACTTAGGTTTGCCAACTGTGTGTACATGGGAAAAATACCTACCACATATACAAAGGTACATGTGTGATGGGAAAACCATATCACCATCAATTATGACCATTCCTTGGTATTTTGTTCATTTTTATTCTACAATGTTAATATTCTGCTGTGGGTTTCTGGGACAACCTCGGAACCCGCTACAGAGGGCCTCTGAAAGCCAGAAGAAAACAGGAAACAACCTTGAAACCTGCCACAGAGGGCCTCTGAAAGCTTCTGCAGTATAGACTGTCAAAGCAGATGCTGAGCCTGATGGCCAACTGATGGGCAGAGTGAATGGAATTTTATGTAAGAAGTGGGAAATAGTAAGAGCTGGAGGGGATGGGAACTCCACAAGGAGAGCAACAGAACAAGATAATTTGAACACAGGGAACTTCCCAGAGACTCATACTCCAACCAAGGACTATTCGTGGAGATGACCTGGAACCCCTGCACAGGTGTAGCCCATGGCAGTTCAGTGTCCAAGTGGATTACATAGTAATGGGAAGAGGGACTGCCTCTGACATAATCTGATTGGCCTGCTCGTTGATCACTTCCCCCTGAGGGGGGAGCAGCCTTACCAGGCCACAGTAGAGGACAATGCAGCCACTTTTGATGAGAACTGATAGACTAAGATCAGAAAGAAGAGGAGAACCTCCCCTATCAGTGGACTTGGGGAGTGGCATGCATGCAGAAAGGGGAGGGAGGGTGGGATCGGCAGGGGAGGAGGGAGGGGCTTATGGGGGGATACAAAATGAATAAAGTGTAATTAATAAAAATAATAATAATAATAATAAAAGATTTAAAAAAATATTCTGCTGTGGGAACATTTTTACTCTAATCTTTCTCCTCAAGGTCTAACCTCTTATTCATCATCATCCTTAGAAATTCCTGTTTCCTAATCCTGGGTGTACAATTTAATTTTTAGTTTACATTATTATTGAATGAGAGAAATAAATTCACAGTGAAAACTTTAAAAATGGCTTTGGAAATTGAGATGCAGGTGAAGATCCATGTCTGAGCAGAGCCATGGCTATGACAATTTGTTTTTCTCTTTTTACACGTATGTCTAAGCCTATGTTGATTCTGTTCCATGGCTTTTTATTTTGTTCTGCTTTCACACAGTGTTTTCATGAACTGTGCATAGATTCAGAATCTGAAATAATGAATCAGATATGGAAACAAAACTGTTTCTGAAAATTAGTTAATTTTGTAATTAATTATAAAGTACTTCAAAAACAGCACTGAGTGAGATGGCATCTGTGGTTGGCAATAGACATGCTGTGGGTAATTTATTATTAAAGACCTTTAAAATTTTAAAACCCAATTAAAAAAAAACCCATATAATTGAAGAATAGAAAAATGCTTCTTTTAAAAGTCACATTAAGATTAAGAACAACCTCCAGGCAAAAGCTATCTCAGATAATAATAAATTATCAGTCTATTCTTTGTGTGCATTTAAGATCGTTAAAACAACTGCATGGATGGTTCTTCAAGCAGTCACCATGTCAGCTTTCTGTTAAGAGAATGAAAGGATTCTTCAGGGGAAATCTACAGAAACAAGGAAGATCTTGGTGAATAGCATTTATTATATAATCTCAATATTCAAGAGCCAGAAGAAGATGAAGATAAGTTCAAAGCCAGCATCCTTTGCATATCAAGTTCAAGATAGTGAAAAGGTCAACTGTAAATCTTTCCAAAGTTGTACCACGTTTATACAACCACATGGGACATTAACATGAGGAAGCATGTATCATATGCATTGTACAATTAAATGAATCTTTTGATTATTGTGACATGAAAAGTTTTCTTGCATTCTTGAATTAAAAGATAATAGTTTTAAATCATCAATTTGTTCAATTATTTTTTTTTTTCTGAAAAAGAGTAAAATCTGCTCATCCATGTTAATCAAACCTGGCAATTAAACGTGTTTTTTCCCCTCTACTCCTGGTAGCACATGCCTAAAATCCCAGTGTTTCAGACAGAAGAGGAGAATGATTGCAAGGTCCACAGCATCTTAGTCTAGGTAAGCAAGGCAGCAAGTGCTATGCAGAACTATATCCAAAGGAATAAAAGAAGGAAGGAAGGAAGGAAGGAAGGAAGGAAGGAAGGAAGGAAGGAAGGAAGGAAGGAAGAAAGAAAGAAAGAAAGAAAGAAAGAAAGAAAGAAAGAAAGAAAGAAAGAAAGAAAGAAAGAAAGAAAGAAGGGCAAGCAGAAAGAAAGATAGCTAGATGATAGGTAGGAAGATTACACAGACAGTAAATATTTTCCTAAATTTTGTTGTGCAGTGATGAGGATCTTAGGTTAAAAATGTCTTGGCAGGCCATGGAGGAAGAGGGTTTAGGCAGTCCTGATGAGTCTTAACAAGCTATGGGCAGATGGCAATAGTGGAGAACTTCCCCTTTCATTGGACTAGGGAAAGGGAATGGGGAATGAAGAGGAGGGTGGGACTGGGGGAGTTGAGGGAGGGGGCTTCAATCCCGATATAAAATGAATAAATTGTGAAGAAAAAATTAAAAAGAAAAGAAAATGTCCTTAAGGAATAGGAAAGAAGTCTGAAATACAGAAAAGTCCAGAAAAGAATGAGCATTATCTTTCCCTTTTGTATTCTATTTAAAGATAAAATATATTTATGTTATTTTCTTTTTGTATTTTTTAATATTCTTTGAATATATTTTTACAATATGTCCCTGTTGTAGCCTCCTGCCTCAAATCCTCCCAGTCTCTTCCCGCCATCCCCTTATCTAGTTCACTGAAAAGGGGAGTTCTCCTCCCCTGCCATCTGCCCATAGCTTATCAAGTCTCATTACCACTGCCTGGATCCTCTTCCTCTGTTACCAGGACACAACTTCATGGGCAAGTGATCAAAGAACAGGCAACTGAGCTCATGACAGACAAAGCCCCTGCTCCCCTTATTCAGAGATCCACATGGAGACTGAGCTGCCTATCAGCTACATCCAAGCAGGTCTAGGTCCTCTCCAGGCATGGTTCTTCGTTGGTGAATCAGTCTCTGCAGAATCCCCTGGGAGAAGATTTCTCAGCTTTTTTTGGTCTCCTTGTGGGGCTCCTGTCCCCTCTGTGTACTTCTAGCTCCTCCTCCCTCGCCTTTTCTTCCATAACACACCCTGAGCTCTGCACAAAGTTTGTCTGTGAGTCTCAGCAGCAGCTTTGATTCCCTGTTGGGTGGACCATTTCAGAGGACTCTCTATAGAAAGTTGGCTACCATCCTGTTCCCTCTTTTCCACAGCTTCTGGTGTCTATCCTGTTTGCCATTCTGAATAAGAGTTAAGCATCCTCCCTCCTCCTTGTTGTTTAGCTTCTTTAATTCTGTAGATTTTAGTATTGATATCCTATATTATGCGGCTAATGTCTGCTTACAAGTATGTACCATGCATGTGTTCCTGTTTCTGGGTTACTTCACCCAGGATGATCTTTCCTAGTTCCATCAACTTGCCTGAAAATTTCATGATTTCCTTGTTTTTAATTGCTGAGTAGTAATCCACTGTGTAAATGCGCCACAATTTCTGTATCCATTCCTCCGTTGAGGGACATCTAGGTTGTTTCCAGATTCTGGCTATTACAAATAAAGCTGCTATGAACATAATTGAGCAACTGTTCGTGTTGAATGGTGGGACATCTTTTGGGTGTATGCTGAGGTGTGGTATAGCTGGGTTTTGAGGTAGGGCTATTCCCAATTTTCTAAGAAAGTGCCAGTTTGAGTGGTTGTACAAGTTTACACTCCCACAAGTAATGAAGTGTTCCCCTTGTTCCACATCCACTCCAGCATATATTGTCAATTGAGTTTTTGATCTTAGCCATTCTGATTGGTGTAATATGGAATCTCAGAGTTTTAATTTCCATTTACAAGATGACTAAGGATACTGAGCATTTCTTTATGTGTTTCTCAGCCTTTCAATATTGCTCTGTTGAGAATTCTCTGCTTAGTTCTGTACTCCATTTTTTAATTAAATTTTTATTTTTATATTAATTACAGTTTAATCACTTTGTATTTCAGCTGTAGCTCCGTCCCTTATCCCCTCCCAATCCTACCCTCCCTGTTTTCCAGTCTGTAGGCTGTCATTTTGTTCTGATGACAGTGTCCCCTGCTTTACTGAAGCTTTTCAGTTTCATGAGGTTCTGTTTGTTAATTGTTGATGCTAGAGCCTGTGCTGTTGGTGTTCTGTTCAGGAAGTTACCTCCTGTGTCAATGAGTTCAAGATTCTTACTCACTTTTTCTTCCAAAAGATTTAGGGTGACTGGTTTTATGTTGAGGTCTCTGATTTGCTTGGAATTTAATTTTGTGCAGGGTGATATATATGAGTCTATTTGCATTTAATACATGTAGACATCCAGTTAGACCAGCACCATTTGTTGAAGACGCTATACCTTTTATTTTCCATTATATGGTTTTAGATTCTTTGTCAAAAATCAAGTGTCTGTAGGTGTGTGTGTTGATTTCTGGGTCTTGGATTTGATTCCGTTGATAAATCAGTCTGTTTCTATGCCAGGACCATGCATTTTTTATTACTCTTGTTCTATAGTACAGCTTGAGATTAGGGATGGAGATACTTATGAAGTTCTTTTATTGTAGAGAATTGTTTTAGCTCTTCTGGGTTTTTGCTTTTACATATGAAGTTGAGAATTTTTCTTTCAAGGTCTATAAAGAATAGCATTGGTAATTTGATGTGAATTGCATTGAATCTCTAGATTGCCTTGGTAAAATGGCCAATATACTGTTAATCCTACTATTCCATGAGCATGGGAGATCTTTCCATCTTCTGATATCTTCTTCAATTGCTTTCTTCAGAGACTTGAAAATTTCTTTCATACAAGTCTTTCGCATGCTTGGTTAAAGTTACACCAAGCTACTTTATGATATTTTTGTGTATATTGTGAAGGTTGTTTTTTCCATAATTTCTTTCTCAGGCCTTTTGTCTTTTGTATATAAGAGGGTTACTGATTTTTTTGAGTTAATTTTCATCCAACCACTTTATTTTCATCCTTAAATTGATTTTTTGTGATATTTGAGTTTTAGATTTTTATGATTAATTTCATTATGGCCATATGAATCATCATTTTATTTAAAAAATTAGTTAATATTAACATATATTAATTATTTTTCCTTTGATTTGTCTTTCTTGGGTTTCTGATTTTATACAGAGTTATTTTAGGCAATATATATATACTAGTTCGTCCTTCTTTTCTTTCTCCCTTCCTCATTCCTTCCTCTCTTCTTCTGTTCTGTCCCATCCTTCATTTTCCTTTGAGACAGGGTTTCACTGGAAACTCTATAAACTGTCCTGTCCTTGAACTCATAAGGTAAGAAAATGAGTTTAATTAAGAATATATATCTGGGCACAGGGTTTTTTTCTGAAACTGTTTCTCCAACCAAGGACCATGTATGGATATAACCTAGAACCTTTACTCGGACGAAGCTCATGGTAGCTCAATAACCAATTGGTTTCCCATAGTAAGGGGAACAGGGATTATCTCTGACAGGAACTCAATGGCAGGCTCTTTGACCTTCCCATCCCCCAAGGGAGGAGCAGTCCTGCTAGGCCACAGAGGAGGACTTGGCAGTCAGTCCTGAAGATGCCTGATAAAAACAGGGCCAGACAAAGGTGGGGGGAGGTCCGCCCCAATCCCTGGACTTGGAAAGGGGCAGGGAGAAGCTGAGGGAGGAAGAGTGGGGTTGGAAGGGAATAAGGGAGCTGGATACAGCTGGGATACAGAGTTAATAAAATGTAACTAATAATAATAAACAATACTTAAAAAAGATGAAAATCAGGAAATCATACCGCTGATGTTTGAGATGATAATATCTCCTCCATTACTTTTCAGAGACTTGACTGTCACATTTTCTTCCCTGGGACCTACCTATATAAGTGTTTAGTGACTATTTGATATTAGGAGCTCAGAAAGTACACCCTCAGATCTTGCTATCACCTCCAACTTCCAAACAAATTAGATGAAGAGCTGTAAGCTTATCCTTGTGAAGTCCTCATATGATATTATCACCAATCACTCACCCACACTCCAGGTCCTGCTTCCTTTACATTTTAATCACTCCACTATGTGTTCCTGGTGGTAGGCTTCAGATTTGGCTGTTTTGAGCATTAAATTCTTGTTCTCGTTCCTGTTTCTGTTTTTGTTCTTGTTTTTCTTCTCCTTGTTCTTCTTCCTCTTTCTCTGAGCATCAACATAATGTTCAGCCACGTAATCACAAACCTTTGAAAGTTTAAAAGCTATAACACTTTAAAGTATAAGACCAAAACACCAAGTTACTAAAAACTAATTTTAAAAATAAAGCAAGTAAAGATAGAGGGTTCATGCGAGGTTACCCTGAATTTTGTGAGTGTCACAATTACACAAGAATAAAAGTCCAGGCACTCAGAGGACCTCTATGATAGCTTCCGACCCTGTTTCTTCTTTTCCACTGCTCTTGGTGTCCATCCTGCTTGCTATTCTGAATGAGATTTAAGGAATTCAGCTATATCAATATCAAGTTGAACACAGTGGGATATAAACTTACTTTAAAAGAACAATGTGAAAATCTGTGCTCCTTGAAACAGGTTACCTTTTAGCTACACCTTTTTATTAAACCACTATGCTGTCTATGCTACTTGCTCAGAATGAAGTTCATAAAAGCAAAAAAAAAAAAAAAAAAAGGAAATCATGAAATAAATATTCATAGAAAATGCTTTTAAACTATATTTGAATAAAAAGTCACCACATTGAAGGCAGTAAATTACAATTTATAGGCCAATATTATGTTAATTTCAATGTATACATTATAAAACTACACCATTTACTTGACAATATTATTGGTTATGTATCATTTTTAATGGTACTATAACGTTTCCCAGAGGAGATATTGTTCAGCTCCTCAGAGCACTGGATGCTTTTGCAGAGGCCCAGTGTTCTGTTTCTACTACCCACATGGCAGTTCGTAACTATCTCTAACTCTAGTTCCAGAGATATAACACCCTCTTCTGGCATCTAAGTGCACTGAATGGATATCCTCACTTACATACTTGTAGACAAAATCTTCACACTTTAACCATTAATTCCATTGCTCAGGAGGTAGAAGCAGGCAGATCTCAATGAATTCAATGACTGATCTACAGAGCGAGTTTCAGGAGAGACAGTGACAGACATGAAGAAACCTGTCTCAGCAATGAAGTTTTCTATATATTATTTGAAATATTTTATAAATTGATTTCAATGCCTGAAAAATTACCATAATTTAAGAATTAACTTTTATATTCTTTTGTGTCTGAGTGTATGTGGTGTGTGTGTGTGTGTGTGTGTGTGTGTGTGTGTGTGTGTGTGTATTTGGATATGTGTGATCCATGCATGTCACATGTGCAAGAATCCATTAGTGAATGTGGGATCACATTCACAAGTGTGCATGTTTATGTGGATAGCCAAGAATAATTTCAGGAACTTTTATTCATCTTTAGCTCATATACTTTATTCTTTAAGCCAGGGCTTCTCAGTCAAACCCATAGTTTAACAATTTAGCTAGTGTCTCTAGCCAGTTTGGTCTCAAGAGTCTTTGTCTCTGCATTCAAAGAATAGAATTACAGTCATGACCACCTGGCATTTTCAGGAATTACAGAGTTCTAAACTGTTCCTATTGCCTCCATTAAGTGCTGAGCCATTTCCTTGAGAATTAACTAATTTTTATTTCTCATCAAAATAAATAAATGAGATCTGAAGTAAGGGATACATTTCCAGTTTCTGATTTCCACATTCTTCTATCCTGTTCAATTCTGAACATGCGAATGGGCATAGAAAAAAAAATCTTCAAATAGACAACAAGATAAAGGCAAAATAATGATTTGAGGTATTACAGCAAAATCAATTCAAAAATAATGAAGTTCTACTGCAGCTGTTGCAAAATTATATTGAAACAGTGTGCATATCTATCATCTAGGGAGTGCCAAATTCCTGTAGCAACTTCATTACTTTATGAGAAATTAAATTTGCCACCAACATGTTTCCTAATTTTACTACTTATGTCCAGATGATTGAGTTATCTGCAAGAAGACTCAGTATATAAGCCATCCTATCCCCGTCAGTGCATTCCCTGACTTAGTAGATCCTACATTTAGTATTCATTCCTTTCCTCCTCTTCCTGCAAGCCTGGAATTTCATGTACGCTGCAAGAAGTTTTGCTTCCTGCCCTAACTTCCAGAATAATGAATGACACATAAGACTCATTTGTATTTTATAAACACCTGTGCCACATAGCTGGGCTCTTCTCTGACTAGGTCATAACTTAAAATAACTCATTGCGCTCATCTACATTTGCCACGTGGCTGGTTGTCTGTGGTCAGCTACATCTGTCCTCCTTACATCTTGCTGGCTGAATCTCACAAGGCTGGAACTATTGCAGAATCTACTCTGCCTACAGGATATCCCACCTCTTATTTCTTGCCTAAACTATGGTCCATTAGATTTATAATTGACACATGCTACATTCATACAATACACAGACATTCTAACTACACATTCACTTGGCTCCAAATGCAGTTAGGATGTCTTCATGGCTCAGTGACATCCCAACAAATTCCATCTTAACATAGGTAGATCACATTTGCAAAAGTAACTCCCCCCTTCAACTCTTCCTTTGCTGTACTTGAGCATTTATTATAAGGTTTGCGCTAGTGTCCTGAATGCAGTTATGGCAAAGCAATTTGAGGCATCTGGCATTGTACAGTTTACAAACCTGGCTTCTCTATTTCAGCCCTGCACTCATTCTTCAGGACTCCCAATCCCCAGATACGTCTTCCATGATTAGAAGAATTACATTCTTTTTTTCAGCTTTCAAATATTTGCTAGTGAAATATCTTTGAACCATTTTTTTTCCAAGCTGAACCACTCCCTCGTGTTCCACATCTCATGGTTAAGAATTTGTCAAAACTGTAATTTGAAAGCAAACTATATTTTCAGTTTCTGTCTTTAATTTATTCTGTATCTTTATTTTTCTGCCAATTTTTTATTAAAACTTTTAGTCAAATGAAGTTTACTGCTAAGTTCTAGGTTTTAGGTACACTTTACATGTCCACCCTCATGCCTTCATTTGCTGAAACCTTGTCTCCACTGTGAGCTATTGAGATTAAGGGTTTAAACTGACCATAGTAGACATGGGGCATTTAGGGAGGAGTAAAGATTATAGACGGTTTGTAGAGTGGAGCTTCTTTATGATGACATGATAAGAAAAAAGGCAGAAAAGATACACTTCTCATCATGTCACTCCTCAAACCGTTATAGGGCTCTATCATATGAAAAAGTCCATTGGGACATTTGTTTCCCAAAACTTGAACCTCTAGAGTTGTAAGAAAGTAAAAACATATATCCCCCTTATATCTGCCTCAACCACAAATCATCCACATGGTTGCAGTAGGCTAATACTCCATTACCTTGATACATATGAAGTGCCTAACCTTTAAAACTTGGAGTTGGGCTTTACTTATTTTGGAAGACTTTGTGTGTAGACTAGTCATGCTCTAACTTTATTGTGAATTTCTACAGCTCAGAAGGAATCCTCCACAAAGCAAGTAATCTATATTTTGTTGTGTAGGATAATGACAATATTTTTACACCATGGTAATATGAGTGTTCTTAATGTATTAACAGATACATTTATCTGCATCTGAAGGCATCTCTAAAAATAAACTTCAGAGATAATTTGATTTTCAGCATTAGCATCTATGGAATATGAGAAAAAGCATCATCAAATCTGTATACCTATGAATGTCATTCCAAATACTAAGCTTCTCATGAATTAATATTTATTCAGAATATTTTTAATTTTATGCTACTTGTAATTATTTCACATTTAGATCCTAGTTTCTCAAATAATGTGGCTGTTTCTTTCAATAATTGCTGTGAGGAACTGCAGAGAACCATCCCTTACATTCTTAACTGGCCCTATAGGTTCTGCCGTAACCTAAACCAGCACCTGTGTATGAGCTATGATAAACTTCTAATTTTTATTATTCTCATGGGTCATATGTAGCTGTTAGACTAGAACCTATTCTTAAGTTCTTTTCACTTCTAAAGTACACTATTGTTTAAAATATATTATAAAATTAAGCATTAGATGAAAATTGTCTGTACTTTAAAAATCCCTCCCTTTAAATAAATGTTAACATTAGAACATCACAAAAGTTCATTATTAAAGTTAAGAAAAATGTGTTTCTTACCCTATTTTAACATATTGGGAGGTATAATCATGCTCTATTATTATAATCTAAATTGTTTGCTTATTACAGGGAATTTAGAAGATTAAAGTAAGTAAGACCAAGTAGAAAATTATGAGTGTAAATTATCTATTGCTCCCTTTTAATATTTGTCAAATTTGAATCCAATATAGCATTCATGGTTTCAGAAGTTTTCCTTTTTTCATGGTGGCAGAGACATAGCACAACAACGGATCATGATGGGAATATATAGCAGAGACAGTTCCATAACAGAATACATTGGAGCAGAAAGCAGGACAGGCATTAGGCAACAGCTCTCAACCTTTGCATTGTGACCCCTTTGGTGAACCTCTACATTCAGAAATATTTACATTACAATTCATAACATTGGCAAAATTACAGTTATGAAGCAGCAACAGATATAAGTATGTAGTCTGGGGCCTGCCACAACATGAGAAACGGTATTCAAGGGTGGCAGGAATATTGAAAATAAGTGTACAAGAGCAACCAAAGTCTCACCCCAAGAAACCCAGAACATTCAGGCCCCACTGCCTGATTGATTTCAAAAGTATTCAAAGCATTAAGCTATGGTGGACAGATTAAATTCAAACCATAACACATATATTATTGGAAATATTTAAAGTAACATATTTTAGTCATTTTGCATGAAGTATCAGTTGACCTAAGTTGTTTTTTTCTTTAGGTTTTTATCATAAAAATGTTTTACTGTGTATGTCATTTACTTATTGGAACAACCAATATGCTGAGTAGTATAAGAAACCCATATAATTCAACCAGCAGTAAGCAAATATGGTTACTGTCATGATTTATCCCCATGTCTTTCAGGTGGACTCAAAGACTAGCCCCAGGTTAGCTCTAGGAGATAGTTGGTGGTTGAAGGACTTCACTGACACTGAAGTAGTTCTTCAGTATGTAAGGAATCAAACCCTTACAATCACTTTATTCTTAATTCAGCAACATTGCTGCTCTGGCAAAGGATCATGTCCAAAGGCCTTCGAGGTCTATGTGATATGAATGCAATGTACTTAGCACATACCTTTAATCTCTCTGGCTGGCATGCACATCCTTGATCCTCTGGCTGGAATACAGGCACAAAACAATTTTAATCACTCTGGCTGAAATTTAGTGCACATCTTTTATCCCAAACAAAAGCCTAGTTTCAGGTCAGACAAACCAAAAAATAATATATAATAATAATAATAATAATAATAATAATAATAATAATAATAATAAATCATAGAAAGATTTGACAGAAGGAGTCAGAGATAGGATTCACCCAACTCTCAAGAGAACATACAGAAAAAGGAAACTAAGGGAAGTGCAGAGAGAGAGAGACAGTTGGGGAGACAGTGACAGAGAGCAAACAAGGGAGTTAGAGGAGGCAGTACACAGTATAGTGGAGTTTGGGATTATAGTTCAGTGCAGTTCAGTTGAGAACATATAAGTTCCTGCAGTTCAGTTCCTGGAGTTCAGAGGTAGTTTTAAAAAGCAGAACAATTCCGTGAGAAGTGGAGAGAAGCCAGTTTGAAATCACTTAGGCTGGAGTGGAGTTTTGAGCCGAACTGAACCAGCCAGCCTGAGTTCAGAAAGAACTAGATAGGGAGGGCTTATTCAGCAGCAAATCTCAGATGCTGATAACATTCTAGGCCTAGGTCAGCAGACAGAGGTTGGAAGCGGGAGTTTTCAAGGTCCAGGGCTTTCAGAAGATTATACTGTATAGAGTCTAGAAGCTTGCAAGACTAGGCCTAGGTATAGTTGAGAGCCTTGGGCTGAGCACAGGCCATACGATAGGTAGTAACACTTTGGTATAGGTCGTATTTTATCTCCTCCTCCGAGGAAATAAAAACAATTTTTACATTATTCTAATTTTTCTGCTCTTTAACAGTGAGCACAGTGTTAATTGTATATTGTCAGTCAGCCAGAGGAAACTTGGATGAATTTTTTTTTAATCTTTTAAATTAACAGTTCTATCTACCATAAAACATTACTTAGCATAAGAGCCAATGCTAGAACTCAATGTATTCTACATTTTTATTATTTATTTCAGTGGCGATGTTTTTCTTTAGAAGACTCCACAAGAAGCTTTTTCAACTTTGAATCTCAGAGAAAATAAGTATAAGAATGTGGACCTGTCCTTTTGGATACCTGCACGGAACACTCCTGTATTTTTTTTTTCCTCTGTCTTCTGCATCAAGAGTTAATTTCCAGAAAGCAGAGTTTTCTGGTAAAGGACGGGTGAAGTATGCACGTTCTTTACAACTTAGTCAATTAAATGAACCTAATACTACTATACACAAACATTCCTTTGTTCCCCAAACCACTTCTTTAGGCTTCGTGGCATCTGAAAGACAATTGTTTTAATGGAGAAATTGGCATATGTCACTTAAGTTGTGACACCTTGTTTTTAATTATTTAAAAAAGGGAAGGAGACAGAGGCAGAATAGTTGAAGAAAAGAGGAAAGAAATCATACAGTAGAGAATAAACATAAAAGAATTGAACTGTAAAAATATTTCAAAGGCCAGAAAGGGAACTGCACATGTTTGTATTAATTTAAGAGCAAAGAAAAGAAAATGAAGCAGCCAGAAGCAGGGAGACAGGTGTCTCTATTGTTGTTCTCCTCCAAGTGCTAACAGAATGGCATTTCCAGCAAACAGCTGGCAGCATGCACAGAACTTTGACTCATGTCTGGAGACAGTTCAATAAAGCAGATCTTCCCTTTCCAGAAACAAACCAAATGTGCTGAGATTCAAATGAGGGATTTGAATGCCCCCGCTCTTGCTCTGCTCACCACAAGCTTGACCTTGATACCACTGCAATCATCTCCATAGCCACAGAGTAGAAAATTGTAACGGTGGCATGTACTTTCATCAATACCATGACTTTAAGAACTTTAAAATAAAATTTCTCAAAGGCCGTATAACTTCAACCACGAAGGCTTCAGTCTGTATATCATAATTTCATAGGGATTTGATGCATTTGACTTTATTTTGCACAAAAATAAATACCTTTTGTGCCAACCTATAGCTCATATTCAGGGAGTGATTTAATGCAAATGAATGAAAAAAAATGTAACATTTTGAAAGATTTCTCTGTCAAGCAAAAAGATATTGCAGCTATACACCACACAAAGGCATTCCAGACAAAAACAGGCCACTGGTACAACACTGCCCACACAGTCATAATATTGATATAAATTTCCTGTCACCTAAAAATGTCTATACGCAAGTATAAATTATCACTTATGTCTCCATGGTAATGCTTGTGCAAACTAACCTACTGTAGTGCCAACCGTACAAATGTATAGCACAGAAATCATCTTAGCCTTAAATCAGTTTACATTTTACATAAATATAGTTTTAAGTCTTCAAGACCATTTGCTATCATCTTGACTATAGCATATTTTTCTGGTCCTAACTCTAATTTTGAAATTTATTTTTGAGATGTATCTGCTTTCAGTTCTATTTAAATGGGTGTTGATATTGCATGGATGTTAGTGTGCCATGCATATGCAATACCCACAAAGGCCAGAAAAAAAGCACTGGATTCTTGCAAGTGGAGTTATAGAAAGTTGAGAGCTGCCATGTGGGAGCTGGTAATCAAACCCAGGTTTTCTCAGAGAGGAGTTACCAGCTCTCATCTTTTTTGTTTGGTTGTTTGGTTAATTCAGTTTGTTTGTTTGTTTGTTTTGCTTTAATATTTTTTGAAAGCTACACTAAACTATAATTGAGATTTTTTAAATCTCTATCAAATATGTTACAAAAATTGTTTTTTTAAATATATTTTTATTTATTACAGTTTATTTCACTTTGTATCCAGGCTGTAGCCCCATCCTCACCCCCTCCCAACCCTCTCACCCATCCTCCTTTATCTCCACCCATGATCCTTCCCCAGTGCACAGATAGTGGAGGACCTCCTCCCCTTACATCTGAACTTAGCCTATCAGGTCTCATCAGGGTGTCTTTCATAGTCTTCCTCTCTGACCTTGTCAAGCTGCTCCTCCCTCAGGGGGAGGTGATCAAAGAACCAGCCATTGAGTTCATGTCAGAGACAGCCCCTGTTTCTCGTACTTGGTAGTACATTTGTAGACTGAGCTGCCACAGGCTACATCTGAGCAGGGTTTCTAGGTTATCTCCATGCATGGTCCTTGGTTGGAGTATCACTCTCAGAAAATACCCCTAGGCCCAGATTTTTTTGGTTCTGTTGTTCTCCTTGTAGAGCTCCAGAGCCTTCCAGGTTTTTCCATCTCTCCCTTCTTTCATAAGATTCCCTGCACTCTGCCCAAAGTTTGGCTATGAGTTTCAGCCTCTGCTTTATTACCCTGTTGGGTATAGTCTTTCAGAGGCCCTCTGTGGTAGGCTACTGTCTTGTACCTTGCTTTCACCTTCTTCAGATGTTTATTCTGTTTTCCTCTCTGAATAAAGATTGATCATCTTACCCAGGGTCCTCCTTTTTGCTTAGCTTCTTTAGGTGTACATATTTTAGAACGATTATCCTATATTATATATCTAATATCTACTTATAAGTGAGTATATACCGTGTGTGTCTTTCTGCTTCTGAGATAGCTCACAAGTGAAAACACTTGTTCGAGAGGATGTGGAGAAGGGGAACCTTCCTCCATTGCTGGTGGGAATGTAAGCTTGTACAACCACTTTCGAAATCAATCTGACTCTTTCTCAAACAATTAGGAACAGCTCTTTTTCAAGATCCAGCTTTACCACTCTTAGGCATATATCCAAAAGATGGTTAAATATTCAGCAAGGCCATTTGCTCAACCATGTTCATAGCAGCTTTATTCATAATAGCCAGTATCTGGAAATAACCCAGATGTCCCTCAGTTGAGGAATGGACACAGAAATTGTGGCACATTTACACAATGGAATACTACTCAGCAATTAAAAACAAGGATGTCATGAAATTTTGCAGGCAAATGGTTGGAACTAGAAAAGATCATCCTGAGTGAACTGATATTGCTTTTAATTAGACTAAATCATGCAAATCTTTAATGTTGTTATTAAACTTCCATTGGTTGCTTTACCATAGATATAATTAATATATGTATGTACATCAAAGATAAAGTAAAACAAAAATACTAAACAATTGAAAAAATTTCACAGAAAAATCTATATTAATACAATTTTTACAGCTCTTTTGAATCCATCCATTTAAAGTAAAATAAAAATTTAAAGTGAAAAATCAATTTAAAATAAAAAGAAAATTGAATAAAAACTGGCTTTTTTTCTTCATTACATTAATTTTTATGGGATGGATTACTATAATTATTTAATTATAGTAATCAAAATAGCAATTGCTATGAAATTAATGTTAATGTAATATAATATTCTATATAATTAATATATGAATGTAATAAATATAAAATTAGGTAGTATAATTAGCCCATTGTGATAATGGAATAATTAATAAATTATATCTATTCAAAAATAAGGATTTAAAAATTTTATATTTTCATATAACAAATAGCTAAAGATCTTTAAGTAAGACACATTATCAGCATTGAGAGCTGTCATGTTTCATATAATATTCCATGTCAGAATATCTTCAATCTGGTAGGAAGTGAATTATTACTTAAAAAAAATTACAAAACTAGGTATGAACGTCCAAGGTGGTAGATTGTCATGTGCTTGAGGTCAGGCTGGGATTCAATGTCTGACCCTGTTTTAGAATTAGAGAGAGAGAGAAAGAAGGTAGGAAAGTGACGATTAGATTTGCTTGTCCACCTCCTACAGGTCGCCTGGGAATACTCTGCCTGATGGTTCTCTTCATGATTTGGCTTGTGGATTCAATTGTGTTGGTCTATCTTAATTCAATTAATTGATTTGAGAAGATAGTTCAAACAGTGGGGTACAGGATTCCCTAACTAGGAGTCCTCAACTGTGTGCACGCGGGGAGCTGGGCTGAGCATAAGCAAGTGAACAAATCTGCACATTTGTGTTCATTTTCTCCCCCTCGTTCCTGTGGATGTGATAGGAGCGAGTGCTTCAAGCTTTTGAGATTTTCATTTGCGCTGCCTATGCATGTTAACCTGGAACTGGAAGTCAAATACATATTTTCTTTCTCTTCTTTTTTTTTTTTTTAACCTTGGTTGAGAATGCTATACATGGATACCAAGCATAATGTGCACACTCTCTAACCTGCTCTCCAACCCCTTTGGTGGCCCCACACTCCCCTCAGTTGCCTTTCCTTTACCATGTTTATCATATCAACAGAAAACAAAACAACTAGGATACAGGAAGTTACATAAAGGAAATCACTGAGTTTTAAAGTCTGATATAATCTTAGAGCTGGCCAGCTACTTGAATTTTTATATTTTATAGTTTAGGAAATATAGGCCAAAGTCATAATTTCTTCTTCAAAATACTGTGACTGTATTAGTACTTACCTAATTTGTTTTAATGAGAAGAGAAAGTCATCATGCGCTAGTTGGCATTCTGAGATTGGGATCCGGCTTTAGCTATTAATAAGGTCTGCCACATAAATTACCTCAATTGACCTCAATTTTCACATCTGTAAAAATGAGATTTACTTTGTTATACTATTTGTAATGTCCAGTGCAGCTCATACTTTTTACAAGTTTAGAAAAGACAAGTAAAAATTAATATATGTATATATGCTATGATTGTATGAGAACTGTTATTTGATAAGAACTACATGAATTTTTTTTCAGTTGTTAAAGAGTATGTATTTCAAATTAGATGCTCTCAATTCAAATTTGTTTTTAATCAGCAACTTTGGCTGGCATGTTGCAATTTATGTGCTTCTTTCAATGGGCTTTAACTTTCTTTTTGGTCAATGTGCTAAGTGACTCAGTTTGTTTGCCATGTTATTAATGGTAGCCCATGGCTAGAACATTTTCAATGATCACAAATTTCAAATGTAATGAAGTAGAAACTAGTGACATTTTATTTTCTTTTTCTCAACACATGGTAAAATTCACATTGCATTTTTATAACATCTGCCGGACCTGATAAAATTGAGCTCCCATACAAATAAAACTTGTACCGTATGGCTACTGCCAGAAAGCTGTGGACTGTAGTAACGAATAGAGCACAGATTTATTAATAAGCATTCCTACTGTAACTGAATTATCCAGTGTTTTATTTGTTGCAATACATTATTCAATCAATGACCCTTTATTGAATGCCTACTATTTCCCAGATAGCAAACTAGGGAAATAGTAGCAGCTGTTATGTAAAGTAGATTACAAAACCAGGAGCTTGGAATAAAGATGAATTTGAAAGCTCATTAATAAGAATTATAATGCATTGAATGAATGGTCAAAATGAAGACAAAGAGTTCTATGCCTATACTAAAATCAAATCACACTATGAAATGGACTGAGTTTTGGGTCGTCTTGCATTTAACAAGAAGTTAGAAAATGAAAAAGTAAGTGATGTTAATTTAGTCATTGCTAACAGTTATTAAAGAATTTTGCACACAAAATATACACACGTATAAGTTTATGTTTTGTATTTCCTCTATTTTTCTGCACTAGATATTTGGCTTAAGATTTGACTACATCTGAATAAACCCAATATGAAAATAGGATGAGCCAATAAGAAAATTGTTTACAGCAATCCTGACTTGTTTATCACTTGATAACTTATTGGGTAAATACAAAGGACTTGGCTAAGAGAGAAAGTCTTAGTTTTCATGAGAAGGAAGAATTCTGAATGCATTATTATGAAGAAAGGTGTACTTACCATGAGGGTCCATGGCTCTCTGGTCATGGAGGATAAGAGAAACTGTCAGTAACACCTGGAACAATGCTCTTATAAACCACATGAAATATTGTGATTCAAGTAACTTGGTTTGGGATGGCTCTAAAGTAATACAGAAGGAAGAGGACAGCTCAGTTCAATACCCAGCACTTGTCTAACAGCTGCTGTGTAAATAACTAAGCTGAAGTCATTTGTGATTCTGATCAAGAATAGTAGTTCAAGACATACAGTGCAGAAGAGCTGAGAGGCTCACTGTGGCCAGAGACTGTGCTATGCACGTGGACAAATCCACCACGCCCTAGAGTTTCACTGTAAAGACGCGATGCATGGTGAGATTCTGTGTTGTAGTGAGAATGGAAAAACCCTTGTGGAAATGGCAACATTTGCATAGATTGCTTTTGTTTAGTAACAGAGAAAAGGGGGCACTAGTTGTTAAATCCCCAGCAGAAACCATAGTTCTCGGCCAAATACAGCCAGTGCCCTGCAAAGCCAAAGTCACAACTCGCAAGGAAAAAGGATGCAGCGAGTGCATCACAAGAGATGGGTTTGTTTATTCCGTGCATTCCAGCATTTTGTTTTTCCTCCTTTTGTTTGTGTGTTGACTTTTTTCATTCTACAGACCTTTCATACTTCTTTCACTAAACACTGTAAGAATCCTGATTTGGAACCCATGGTAAATGTTTCTTTACTTGTGACTGATTTCCTAAAGTCTTGTGATGGCAGCTTACATCACAGCAACTCAAAGGAAGTTGAAGGTACTTTAAAAATCTCATCATTGGTTTGGTGTAAGTCATGTTCTTGAACTCAGAGGGATAGTGAGAAAGACCAGATCCGGTTCTGGAAAGGACACTAGGGTCAGTAGTGGAGACTCAGTAAACAATGCATTGTGTCTGGAATGTGTGAGCCTACTCTTTTCCATTTCACTGTTCAGGGGCCAGTTACAGGAAGAGGGAAATGAAAGTTAGGTGACCATCACAGGGACTCAAAACAATTATTCTTTCAAATAACCTCTGAAACACATGCACAAGCAAATTCGGTGTGCTCTTGAATTCCTTCATGTCCTGACTTCCACCTCCAAGCAAGCCATGATTCAACATCACTTATAACTGAGGGTTTTTGTTTAACTATTGACATGCCAATACTTTCAGATTGTAGCTTTGGTTTCATTAATTTTTTATTTCTTTTCTTTTCTTTTTTTTTTTTTTGGTATGACTCCCTAAAATTTGTCACTCTTTAACATACTATATTATTCACTTAGTGTTTTTGTTTCTCTCTTATCCACAAACATATTAGAATTCTGGCTTTATGGAGCCTGTGTTTTTATGTTTTTTTTTTTTGTTGTTGTTGTTGTTGTTTGTTTGTTTTTACTATTAGGACTCTACTGCCTAAAACAGTCCTGTGCACAGAATAAGCACTGATGAGATGTCGGTCAAATGAGGTAACAAATAGATATTTTAATACTGAGTAAGCAATGTAGCACATGTAGCCAAATTCAGTTTTAAAATCCAGTCCTTCATTTCCTCAAGTGCAGTTTATTGTTAAAATGTTTTCTCAACCAATTCTGGGTTTGTTTGTTTGTTTGTTTGTTTGTTTGTTTTTTAACCCATTGCATCCTCTGTAAAGGACAAGAAGTGTAGAGTGTGCCCATGCTCCTCCAGAACAGCCATTATGCCATAATTAAGTTAAATGCAAGCCCTATGTCCCTAGGCTTTGGTGACCTGCAGAAGCACACAAACACAAACACGAATACACATAGTTTTCATTCATACGTCTTCAAGTGATTTTTTTCAGACCACTGTTTTATTTGAACTTGAGAAGACATTCTGACTATATTGCTTCTTTCTCCTTTCTGTTGAAATAAATGATAAGGTGGTTGATTTTTGTGTATCAAATCCTTCCATAAAAATCTTATAACAATTATTTTATCACTTTCAGAAAATATCAGTTTCTATGAGAATGAACACATTCAAATTCTAAATTATAATTGATATGTCTGAACACTTGAAGATTGTAACCATGTTTGTTGAATTTTTTATTAGTATAACAAAAACAAAGAAACATGTATCATAAAATAAATGGTAAAATAAATAATAATAATACATCAATATAGTAATGGTGTAAAATAGTCTTCAGTTTGTTAAAAAGTATCATATAGATATGATATATAAATATATATTGTATATATATTGCAAATACATATATTTCCAAAGAGATCATATATATATATATATTTTTTTTTCTATACTTTATAATATGTGTGTATGTGATTTAAATTATTTTTCAGGTGAAACATGCTTAATAAATGCGAGAAACTGTATATATTTGGAAAGAGAACCTGTATATATACATATATTGATATATGTTGGGAGGTGAGTCTTATGGAGGGGTGTGAGATTTAGCTTACTCTCCAGGCTAGCCATACTTTTTAGTAAGTAATTTAGAATTGTCCAGTGGCCACCAGTTAAGAAAGTTTGGAATGAAGTACTGAGGGGATTTGCAAAGTTCCAGTGCAGACGAGAAAGGTCCTGAAAATAAGAAAATTAATACAGATGAAGAGCTACAGAGCTGCTGAATTATCTGCTCAATACCTTTGGAATCACTGCTTGTTTTATTTTAGGAGGCAGGGAAGACGTAGGAGTTGCACACAGAAAATTTACTAGGAAAAAACTGGTACTCAGGGTAAACAGGTGTCCTCTTACTTTTAAAATGGTGGTTGTTTTGTTTGACTTTTTTTGAGCCAGAGTTCCATAGTGGCCCTGCCTAGCCTGTAATACCCTAAGCAGACCAGGCTGGATTTGAACAGATATGAACATGTCTCTATTTCCCAATTTATGGCATTAAAGGCATGTACCACCTTATCAGGAAACTTTCCTCTTCTTTTCAGCGTTTATGTAACAAATAAACTAATAATAAAACGTTGAAATACAAAATGCCAGTAAAATATGGCTCTGAAAAAAATATAAACTATTTTTGAATCCCAACTGTGCAATTTAAAATCTATGCAACTTTAAGTAGATGTATAATGCCTCTGAGCAAAGGTGTCTTCATCAAACACACTGACAAAAAAAAAAATGTATTAAACTGTTTCTTTTAAAAATTGATACTGAAATATTCAAAAAGCAAATTTAAGAGCTGCTGGAGAAGTGTATTTGTGTTTACTGGTTCAAAATTTTGTCACCATCGTGAATTTGCTTGTTACTATCAAAGAAATGTAAGAAGATAAATATAACCACAAGTTGGTTAACACAATAGTAGGCTAGGGATGATGATTTGGAGTAGTTGGGATCATTACAAACACTGAATACTAGAAAACTAAAAAAAAAAAAAAAAAAAAATACCACTAAGTAGCAAATTTGGTTACACTGTAGAAGATAAATTGAAAATATCCACTGGAACAATTCATCTGAGGTCACTAAGAAACAGTGGACTGAATGTCCTTTAACAAGATCCTTAATTATCCACATTAAAATACAATATTTTTTAAGATTTAGGAAAATCTCCCAAAATTCATGTGAAAACATAAGATACCCTAAGTAATCAAAGAAATAGTGAATAAAAGGAAATTTAGGGAACACTAACATTTATTTGAAATTATTAAAGAGCATTGTAAAGCATAGTGACTTGGTACAGAAACAACTTGTGTCAATGAAACATTATAGAGGACTGAGAAAAAAAACGTAACTACATTTGTAGAATGGGACCATATTTGTATATTCTTTGGAAATAGATAGCCTCCTCAGCAAACAGTTCTGTGAAAGATATTCACATATAAACAAGTGAAACTAGTTATTTCTCATTCAGTACTGTGATTAATACAAAATACAATTTAATAATTTTAATAACAATTTTTAATAAAGGTCAAAACTGTAAAACAGAGAAAACAATTCAACCTACAGGTATGGACAAAGTTATTTTGAAAAGTTCTCCAATAATTGAGAAAGTAAATCATTTTACAAACTGTACTTCATGGATATATAAAACTTTCACACAGCAAAATAAATAATAATGGAGAGAAGAAACAGTCAATATAAGGAGGTAAACCATGCTACCTCTATATATATTTTAGATTGTTATAATGTAGAATGGATAATAAAGTTGTAAAAGTAACAATCATAAAAACTAAAAAAGAATAATGAAATAAAATAGACTGTTATCAAAGATATAAATAATCAAACACTGATATGAAAAATCATAGAACTTCTTTAGCTATAAAATGTTTTTTAAAATGTTGTTGAGATTTTTGGAATAACTACTACTAAGAAAACAAATAACATCCCCTTGAGGGGATGTAGCAGCCTCACCAGGCCACACAGGAAGACAATGCAGCCAATCCTGATGAGACCTGAAAGGCTAGGGTCAGATGGAAGGAAAGAAGGACCTCCTCTACCAGTGGACTTAGAGAGAGGAATGGGAGGATATGAGGGAGAGTGGAATTGTGAGGTGATGAGGGATGGGGCAAGAGCTGGGATATAAAATGAATAAACTATAATTAATATAATAAAATAAAAATTAAAAAAAGAAAAAGATTAAGCTTTATATAAATTACAAAGTTCAAAAAATATATTATAAACATCTGAGAATAAAAAGAAAACAGAAAACAGAAAAATAAAATGGCTACTCATGACATATGCTGTTCCAATAAATCAGCTCATATTCAAACCTTCAACCCTCAGCATAAATGTTTCTCTTTACAGATGAAATCTATGCCAGACATCCGTAACTGGATGATCTGGGGAGAGTGAGAAACTTTGGGATGTTCAGACCTAAATGAGACATCATTATCACACTCTTCCCTACAAGATTCAATGATTTATGTGCAAAAGGAGAGTGAAAGGACACTGTCATCAGCACAAAGTGTCATCCTACAGACTGGGAAAGGATCTTCATCAACCCTATATGTGACAGAGGGCTAATATCCAGAATATATAAAGAACTCAAGATGTTAAACAGCAACAAATCAAGTAATCCAATTTAAAAATGGGGTACAGAGCTAAACAGAGAGTTCTCAACAGAGCAAGATCGAATGGCAAAGAAACACTTAAAGAAATGCTCAACATCCTTTGCTATCAGGGAAATGCAAATCAAAGCAAACCTGAGATTTCACTTTACACCCATCAGAATGGGAAAGATAAAAAAAAAAACAAAAAACAAACAAACAAACAAAAAAAAAAACCTCAGTGACAACACATGTTGGAGAGGATATGGAGAAAGGGGAACCCTCCTCCATTGCTGGTGGGAATGTAAACTGGTACAACCACTTTGGAAGTCAATCTGGTGCTTTCTCAGACAATTAGGAATAGTGCTACCTCAAGATTCATCCATACAACTCCTAGGCATATATCCAAATGATGCTCAAGTATGCAACAAGGACATTTGCTCAACCATGGTCATAGCAGCTTTATTTGTAATAACCAGAATAAAAATAAATAGATAGATAGATAGATAGATAGATAGATAGATAGATAGATAGATAGATAGATAGATACATAGATAGATAGATAGATAGACAGATAGATAAAATGAAATAAAACTCGATGTCACTTAGGTGAGAATGGATACAGAAATTACACAATGGAATATTACTCAGCAGTTAAAAACAAGAAAATCAGTAAATGTGCAGGCAAATGATAGAAACTAGAGTGAATCATCCTAAGTGAGGTATCCCAGAAGCTGAAAGACATACACGGTATATACATAATTATATGTGGACATTATACATACAATATAGGATAATCATACTAAAATCTATAAACTTAAAGAATCTAATCAAGAGGGCAGACCCTGTGTATGATGATTAATCCTCATTCAGAAAGGCAAATGGGATGGACATTGGAAGAGGGGGGAAAACAGGGAACAGGACAAGATCCTACCACAGAGATACTCTGAAAGACCCTACCTTGCAGGATATCAAAGCAGATGATGAGGCTTGCAGTCAAACTTTGGGCAGAATGCAAGGAATCTTATGAAAGAAGGGAGAGATAGAAAGACCTGGAGGGACAGGACTCCATAAAGAGCGAGGAAAAAATATCTGTGTGTAGGGATCTTTTCTGAGACTGATATTTCAACCAAGGATCATTCATGGAGATAACTAGAACCCCTGCACAGATATAGCCCATGGCAGCTCAGTGTCCAAGTGGGTTTCCTACTAATGGGAGCAGGTGCTGTCTCTGACATAAACTCAGTGGCTGGCTCTTTGTTCACCTCACCCTGAGGGGGTACAGCCTTACCAAGCTACAGAGGAAGATAATGCAGCCACTCCTGATGAGTCCTAATAGGCTAGGGTCAGATAGAAGAGAAGGAGGACCTCCTGTATCAGTGGACTGGGGAAGGGACATAGGGGGAGAAGAGGGAGGGAGGGTGGGGTTGGGAGGAGACTACATTTGGGATACAAAAAGAATAAACTGTGATTAAAAGATAAATTAATTTTAAAATATAAAAGATTGTAGGTGCCAGAGGTGAGAAGGGACACCAAAGAAACAGAATATTTGTTCTGTATCAACAGATACTAATGTTCTTATGAACTCACAGAGACTGTTAAGGCACACACAAGTTCAAATAAGCCACTGTTCCAGCAAGGAGAAGGGAATGTACCAAAGCCCACCTAACTGAAAAAAAGAAAAACAAAAACAAACAAAAACAACAAAATGATGGAATATGACAAAATTATACTGCAAGGGACTCTTAAAGAATAAATAAAATAAAGTTATGGGAGGAAAAAAAAGTAACCAAAAAAAATCTCAAAACCTGGTGAGGACTAGGAGGAATCACATATACCCTGCTGGTAAGAATGTAAATTAGTTCAGTAAATGCAGGCCTGGAATTAGTCAAGTTCCCTAATCTAAAAGATTAAAGAAAAAAGAAGACTTCAACAAATCCCTACTTGTCTCTATTATATCTTCTCTGGCAGTAACAATTTAGCTAGGGTTTTAATGCAGGCCCCGTAGAAATGAAATCAATAAAATTTCTCTCCTATAAGTAAATGAAAATGCTAATAACATGTCTAATTGTTTATCTATGTTTAAATTTGTGCATTTATGCATTTATTTTGATAGAAGAGCTCCAGTAGCTTAGGCTGGCCCCATTTTTTTTTTTTTTATGTTCTCAAGAGTAGCTGTGCACTCCTAATCCTCTAGGATAACAAATGTTTGCTACTGTCTATAAACTAACAGGTACAGTTACATGCATACTAGTTCTGGGAGTTAAGAAAACTTAGAGAATCATTGTTCTTCAAGACATATGTTTGGGCTGGAGATGGCTCAGAGGTTAAAAGCACAAGCTGTTCCTCCAAAGGTCATGAATCCAACTCCCAGCAACTACAGGGTGGCTCATTACCACCTAGTGCCCTCTTCTGGAGTGCAGGCATACATGTAGGAAGAACAGTGTACACATAATAAATAAATCTTTAAAAATAGCAAAAAGACATATGCCCATTTGTTGTTGAAGACATCATTTAAAGAAAATCCCGGATTGTCTCATGCACACAAGGTCAGTATGGTTTAGTTATCATATCCGACACTGGTTATCTGATAAAGAAGGAAGACTCAATGACAAGTCATTAGTTCAGAACTCTGCTCTCTATTGGATACTTTTTTCTGAGTATTTTTAATGTCAAGACCTTAAAATCTTGAGGACATACAGAATACCTAACACTTTCAAGCAAACTTTTTAAATCAACGGCTTGTAAGTCAAGTTATATATTAACTTCTGTAGGATAAAACTCAATGTGAGGTAAAGAAAACAAACTGGCCTACATAATTTTTAGATTAGGTGTTGGACAATAACTATTTAATTCCTTGTGTAGAATCATTTAAATGGTGCAACAAAAAGAAAAACAAAATTTGAGTGCCTGTTGTCAACTACCTTCTTATTTTAAGATGACATCAGAGACAAATGTGAGATCAAACTCCTCAGTGACCGTGAAGCTAAGCTGCAAAGGTGCCAGATTAAAAATGGATGACAACACCATGAAACATAATAAATGATTTCAATATAAATTCAGGGGTCAGAAACAGAAAGGAAACTCAGTGGCAGATAACTTGCATACACAATGTGTTAGTTTCTATTTTAGAACCATAAACACATAAATAAATAATTCTAAAATCGCCTTCAACTTGATCTGTAATTTTATTATCATTTCTGACTAAAACAGAGAAATAAGGAGATATTGCTGAAGAAAATGTCCTTGAATTAAGTACCAAAATAATAAAAGAACATTACCTATAACACAACACTGGGACCCACTGCTTTATTTTATATAAGGCGAGGGTTATTTAGCAATGTGACTGGAAGCCTGAAAAGTTTCTTTTTTCATTATTTTTAATTACATGGATTTCACTCTCTGACTTTTTTGATTTTGCATTTCAAATTAAAGGATGAAGTGATGAGCTGAGATTGTTAAATAAACAATGCTACAGTGGAGAATGAGATCCCAGGCTCATTCTAAATCTTCAGATATAACTGTATATTTAATTTCATAAGTGCTCTCTCTCTGTCTCTCAGGGACAGATTTGTCATGGAATAACAAACCTCAGTAATGGTTAACTCTGGTAGTGAGATGGTACACATCACTACCTAGATGTTACATCATTGCACTAGACATAAATAGCTCTGTTATTTTTATGTCAAAAACAGATTCCTATGAACATCTGAGATAGAATATTCCTTATTAAGTTTAAGACCTCGGTATTAATTCCCTTAAAAAAAAACAAATTGCAAAAACATGGTAATAAACTTTATGTGAAAAAAATGCATTCATTGCTTGGCTTAACGTTTGTTTTGTTTTTCTGAAACATCAACATTTTTAAGGACAGATCCTAATAACTAATTGTAGGGCAAAGCCAAGACATATTGCTTAAAAAGATTTTGGGCCCCAGGGCAAAGACTCTGACTCGAGCTAATTATGAAGCCAGGCAGCAGAATGGTAAATTCAAGAACTTACTGAGCTACTCAGTGAGACCCTGTCCCACAAGTCGTACAGGAAGGGCTACAGATTTAGATCATCCTAAGGACTCTTATTTACCATGTGTGACCCACAGGATGAAATCCCCGTACAGCGTGGAGAAAGGGGAAAGAAAAAAACATCAGCATTATTGAAACACAATATCTAAGTCCAGATTCTCTTTACACACACACACACACACACACACACATGAACACGGACAGGCACACATGCATGCAAGCAAACACTTGTGCACTCACACACTTTCTGTAAACCATTCTCAGTGAGAATTAGGAGTCTAAGTGATTGAGGAAAACTGAATCACAAAGTAAAGAGGCTTAAACCTAACGATAAACCACTGTCACAATGAGTCTTTATAGCTTTCAGTTTTTCAGTGATTTCCTTGATGACAGAAGCCCTTCCTTTCATTTCCATCTTTTCTGTTTTTTTATTTATGTCCTTTTAATGTCTGAGAGCACATCTGATATATGTGTGTGATGTGTGTGTGTGGTAGATGTGTATATGTATGTGTCTGTAACATATGTATGATTCATATTGTGTGTGTGTTGTGTGTGTATGTGTGTGCTGTTTATGTGGCATATATATCTGCATATATATATATATATGATGCATATGTGGTGTGTATACTGTATAAATGTGATATGTATGTATATGTGTGCATGTGTGGTACGTGTTTGTATGCATGTGTCTCTGATGTGTGATTCACATGTATTTTTTGCATTTTTTATAATTATTATTATTTATTACAGTTTATTCACTTTGTATTACAGTCGTAGCCCCCTCCCTCATTTCCTCCTAATCCTACCCTCCCTCCCTCATCTCCTCCCATGACCCTCTCCCATTCCACTGATAGGGGAGGTCCTCCTCCCCTTCCATCTGACCCTAGCCTATCAGGTCTCATCAGGACTGGCTGCACTGTCTTCCTCTGTGTCCTGGTAAGGCTGCTCCCCACTCAGGGAAAGGTGATCAGAGAGCTAGCCATTGATCAGAGCAGAGGTTGAGACTCAGAACCAAACTTTGGGCAAATGAATGGAATCTTATGAAATAAGGGGAAGATAGAAAGACCTGAAGGAGACAGGAGCTCCACAAGGAGAGCAACAGAGCCAAAAGTCCTGGGTCCTGCGGAGACTGATACTCCAACCAAGGACCATGCATGGAGAGGACCTAAAACCCCTGCTAAGATTCACATGTGTTTTGTGTGTGTACATTTGTGTGTGTGTGTGGTGTATATGTGTGGTGTTTATGTGGTCTTTCTTTAACATTTATTGAATTTGTTCTTTGAAAAATTTCATACACAAATAAAACACGTGATTATTAATGTAAGCCCAGCATCCCTTTAGTCTCCCCATCACCTCTTTTTCTGTCCCATCAGACCTACAAGTCTCTAGCCTGCAGTTTTTATCAATTTTTTTTTTTTTTGGATACCCACCAACCTTAACAAGGGTCTTCTGTAAGAACTTAGCCTGGTCTAAAAACTAAAGACAATGATGGTCCTTTTCACAGAATCCACAAACACCCAATAACTTAGCAGGGAGGGGTTGGGTGGCAAAATGACAACTCCGTTAGCTGTGATTACCTATTGGAAGGCCAGTCTTGTATGGACCCATTTCAGACACCACGGCTGCTGTGAGTTTGCAGTGGTGTGTCAGGCCCAGAAGACAACATTCCACAGTCTTGTCTGTCTCTCCTGCTTTCTTAATGCCCCCCGCCTTTGGTGATATTCTATAAATCTTAGGAATATGCTGATTGCAGTTGAGCAGTTAATTATTTTCTTATTTTTTATTTATTTATTTTTCTTAACACTTTGAGGTACAAATAGTCTTTACATTTGCAGCAGTGTTTCAGAGAAAGCTTGGCTTGATTAGATCTATCTGTCCATCAGTACATACATAAACAGTAAGGCAGATGCTTGTTACCATGGGAATTTAGCTGGGATTCAAACTTATGTCTTCATTGGTGTGTGGCAGGAGCTTTCACTCACTGAAAAATCTTGCCAGGCCCTCCTCCTCTTATCATTTCTTTTACAAAAACAAAAACAAAAATTTCCTCTTTTTCAGAAGACATTTAAGAAATTAGTTATTTATCATAACAGTGGGACCCAGCATTCCATTGAATAAAAAAAAAAGTTGTAGCAAAATTGTCTTGAATATCACTTACTTCTATAGCTGTGTAGTTTATGAAAATAAAACCTTAAAGATACTAAAAACAACTACAGTAGTATTTCTGACTGAAAGAAATCATAATATTTATACCAAAAATGATATTTTAGGAGATCGTATCTGAACCGGGACCTTTGCTACTCACAACATCCTATCTGTATCACCTTTAATTTCAAAATGTTATAAATGTTGTGTAAGTAGCTATTCTTTTCTACTTATTGACAAGGAGGTTCCCTTAGCCAGTAATATATAACTAAAATATAATTAATATAATTTAAAAATATGTACTCTAGATATATGTAGGATGCACATATTATTTTTTATAAAAATAATATAAAAACCCTTTAAATGCAATTTTAATGTAATCAAGATGTATTTTAATGCAACAATTATAATACTAATTATATGACATTTAAAACTGATTTGAAAAAAAACTACATTACCTCAAGTTTTATTCATTTTTATTTCTGGGGAAGTAAAAATAACAATAAAATCTCCAACTAATTTACATAAAAGCTTCCTTAATAAGGAATTATGGGTAACAGTAATTTAATTTGTAACAGAACCACTATGTATAATATTGGGATGTGTTAAGCAGTACACTTAGAGTTATGTATGTTTAAAGAAAATCTGTGCATATTTTCCTGAATGCATTAAATCTGTAAACATTAAAGATCTACTGATCTTTTATCATCTTTGTGCCATTGCATGATTAAGGGATGAGACCTCATAGTTCTCATAAATCTCTTTCATTTCAGATTTTTGGGTTAACTTCTGAATAAGTCTTTATTGGTCAAGTAGTGTAGTACAGGTTTTGATGAGTTCTTTCTAACTGTACTGGGAGATCACCTTAGAATTGCGGCAGTGAATAGGCCTGCTCAGTCTGCCTTTAGCTCTATTCCAGAGGGACAGATTCCTGCATAAAAGAAAACAGCAGGGTAAAAAAGCATGAGAAATACGGCGATGAAGGAAGTTTTGTGCTTAAAGGAGGTAAGAAGGAGTGGTTTGAATTTTTAAAAGATGAGAGAATAAGCCACTTAGATCTTTCAAAGTGTTAAAATAGTCATTTTAACATAAAGGCAAGGCTTTCGAGTTCAGAGAACTCCTTCCCAGAGCTACTGATGCAACTCCACTAGGGATTGCCGGCTCTTGCCGGGCACTCTGTCAGCTGTCAGGAAATAAATCTCTCTATCATAATAAGTAGTGAGAGCTGGAGCAAGTGCTCCACATCGTGTCGCCCCGGGAGCTCTCAACATGCTTCCTGAACAAGGGCTCCCCGATGTACTCTGAATTATATACATCTGTAGAGTGACTACTGATTTACAGAAAGGAAGAACTGATCAAGAGGGCCCTCATACTCCAGATGCTTTCATATCCTTCCCAACTCAGTCAGCTTGTCCTTGGCTGGACTGTCTCGTCTCAGCAGCCCTTTCCATTCACAGTGACCCAGCGAAAAGTCCTCTGCTAGAATCGCAGCAACTCATCTCCCATGTTGGTAAAGAGCCGCAGTGTTGACACTGGTGCTTTAAAGCGGTCCTGTCAAGTTACTGCCCCTTCAGAAATCTCTTCCTTATCAACACAGAATTCATCAAATACCTACTCGTGTACAAAATTGCTTAGGGATGTTACAGGTTTCCAGTTTGCAGGGATATTACTTCCCATGATCATTACCTTGCGTCACGTGCCACGCTTCATTACTCAACGTCTGAGCACTGATCATATTTCATCTCCATTTCATTATGCTTCCCATCCAACAAAGTCCAAATTATATTGGAGTTGAGCTAGCGTTAATGGGTAGAGATTGGATGTTATTGTAGGGCAGTGTTGAAACTATCTTTCATGCGTGAGAGACTGAGCACTGTGGCTTTCAGGTCAATGAAAAGCAGGTAACCATTTTAAAGTACACAATACTTGCAAGTAAATTTAACATATGGACATTATGGGGGATTTTTTTGGCCTATGTATAAAAGTATCAATAAAAATTAATAATTATGGTTTTAGTTTGGAGAATTTAAGAAACCAGAATGTTTTATAGTTCTGTTGTTGTTCCCGAAAACTATGCTGAAGTGATTGGCCAGTTTCTAAAGGATATTATTTTATCTGGGCTTTAGAAATATACAATAAGAGGTGAGACTTCAGAGCTATTAATAAAAATTAATAAAGACCAATGAGGATAGAGTAGATATGTAAGAATAATTGTGTAGTCCTAGTGTAATTATGAGGAAATGCATAGCTGGATTCACTTTTTATATTCAAAATTAAAATACAGTAATATTTAAAGTTCATTTTCATAAAATAACTTTCCTGAACAAAATTTACTGAAGCTTCTCAGGAGAATGGGGTAATGCATGAGGTTAATTTTTCTCCCCCCCCCCATATCTCCCTGGGAAAAAATTAGACATGAGACTCAACTATTACTTCTTAAATTCCTAAGCCACATTGAGAGGCTCTTCTTTGACTAGCTTATAACTTAAAATTACCTATTTATACTAATTTACATTCTGCTAGGTGGCTGGTTACATGGGCTCAAGTAGCATGTGTCTGTTCACATAACCTGAATGCTGAAATCTATTACATCTAGCTCTATCCCAGAATCCTTTCTGCTTCCCCTATGTCCCACCTTCTATGGCCTGCCTCAGCAACAGGCCATAGGTTTGTTTTTTAATTGACAAGTGTTATATCCCTAGAATATGTAAGCTATTCCTTCTCCAGTGAGGTTCCATAAAACAGAGTTATTCTTCAGCCACATTGCAGTTTCTCACCTATAGCAATGTCTGTAGAGAACACCTATGCGATAAGCATTCTTCTATGAAAATTCATTAGAACACAATCTTTTTACACCTTTTAAACTTTATGAGAATTTTGTTTACTTTTGCTTTTTACTTGTTATTATTATTGTTTTGTAGTTATTTACCATTTATTCACTTTGTATAATGGTTGTAGCTCCCTCCTTCATTCTCTCTTAGTCCCACCCTCCCTCCCTCTTTTTCCCCATCCCTCTCCCCTACTCTGGTAGAGGAAATCTTCCTCTGCTACAGTCTGACCCTAGCCTATCAGGTCCCATCAGGACTGCCTGGAACTTCCTCTGTGGGCCAAGTAGGTTGACTCACCAAGGCGAAGTGAACAAGGAGCAGGCAACCTAGTTCATGTTAGAGACTGTACCATCTCCCTTACTAGGAAACCCACACTGAGACTGAGCTGTCTACAGGCTACATTTGAGCAGAGGCTCTATGTCTCCTTTGAGTCCTTTTATATCCCCCTTCTTCCGTAAGACTCCCTGTGCTTAAAGTTTGGCTGTGAGTCTGCATCTGCTTCCATGCCCTGCTAGGTGGAGTCTTTTTTTTTTTAATTTATATTTTTTATATTAATTACAGTTTTCAGGAAAATGAGGTCAGGCTGCTCCCCCTTCAGGGGCAGGTGATCAAAGAGCCAGTCACTGAGTTCATGTCAGAGACAGTTCCTGTTCCCCATACCAAGGAAACCACTTGGATACTGAGCTGCCATGGGCTACAGTTGTGCAGGGGTTCTAGGTTATTTCCATGAATGATGGAGTCTTTTACAGGACATCTGTGAAAGGCTCTCATCTTGTTCCCTCTCTTCCAAGGCTTTAGTTGTCTATCCTGTTTTTCCTTCTGAATGAACCTGTTAAAACATTAGACGGGAACTCCACAAGGAGAGCAACAGAACAAGATAATTTGAACACAGGGAACTTCCCAGAAAATCATACTCCAACCAAGGACTATTGGTGGAGATGACCTGGAACCCCTGCACAGGTGTAGCCCATGGCAGTTCAGTGTCCAAGTGGGTTACATAGTAATGGGAAGAGGGACTGCCTCTGACATAATCTAATTGGCCTGCTCGTTGATCACTTCCCCCTGAGGGGGGAGCAGCCTTACCAGGCCACAGTAGAGGACAATGCAGCCACTTTTGATGAGAACTGATAGACTAAGATCAGAAAGAAGAGGAGAACCTCCCCTATCAGTGGACTTGGGGAGTGGCATGCATGCAGAAAGGGGAGGGAGGGTGGGATCATTTGGGAGGAGAGGAGGGAGGGGCTTATGGGGGGATACAAAATGAATAAAGTGTAATTAATAAAAAATTAAAAAAAAGAAAAAAAAACTTTCAATTGCAAGAACACTAATATATAATAACTAGTGTTGACCTAAACCTGGAGATATGTTTGTTATCAGTCTTTCTTGGACTGCAAATGAGTAATCCACTGTATAAATATTCAAAGTTATATAAAATATTTCCACTGTAATGTTATGTTCATACTTCCAGATCAACCAAGACTTCCTATTATTATGTGAGTAAGTGCATTCAAATATAATCAGAAGGATTTTAATGGATTATTGAATTGTATACATTTTATTTAATGATGTTCCTGTTATGTACATCAGCATAAAATAGAATTTTTTTGAATTTTAATTTGATGTGTTTAAAGGAGTGTATCTATCAATTTATGAAAGTACAAATTGTGGCTAGGTAAGAGAGAAGTGAGTTATTCAATACACAAATAATACTTAATGTGTGAAGGTAAAACAATATATACAGATAATCTAATCATCCCCCAATAAGAGATATTTACCTTAATATTTGACTTTGAAATCTATTGCCATGTTTAACTCATGATTATGATTTTCCTAACTATAATATTTTTTTCCTGCAATTTCTACCCCAGTATGTCCTCCACTTCGAAGCACTGCATGTCTTGATTGAAAATTCACAGAACAAAGTCTACATGGATAGCAGATTTTTTATATACAAAGTCTGATGAAAAAAAACAAATATAACAGAATTTGGGTACTGAAAGAACAGATTTTAGAATGGAAGAAAGACACGTTTAGACATTACCACATATCTGTTATAAATGTATATGACATTATTCTCAATAGCGAGGATAAAAAGGGGTGTAATAAATGAACACTGTGCTTCGACATCTAAATTGTAGCTTTAAGTCTAATTATAGTAGGTACCAAGAAGGAGGCAGAGCAGAATGACGGAAATGAATGGACAAGAGCCATGAGAAAACTGTTTTGTACAACATATTTCAACAAAATATTAAATGTAAAATTTGCGTGTGAAAACTGATTTAAAAAATTTATTCGTTCTCAGTATGATGTCTTTTGTCTTTTTAAATAATATACAGAATATTTTAAGAGGTAAATGTAGTATAAAACAATGATATAATTAAAATATATTGAAGGAAATGAAGTATAAAGATTTTTTTCTGACAAATACTTGAAATACTGGGTAAAGCATTCCTTAATTAGCACAATTTATAAAACTTTCCTCAGATTAAGAATAATAATCAGCGAAGCTAGGACAAATGCATATACACTTTTTTTTCAAATACTTTTCTTTTTTTAATTTTTTAAAAATCTATTAATGACACTTTATTCACTTTGAATCGCTCCTGTGGTTCCCTCCTTTCTCCCATCCCAATTCCTCCTTTCCTTCCCCCTCTGCATGCATGCTCTTTTCCAAGTCCACTGATAGGGGAGGACTTCTTTTCCTTCCTTCTGATCCTAGTCAATTAGGTCTCATCAGGAGTGGCTGCAATGTCTTCTTCTATGGCCTGGTAATGCTGCTTCCCCCTCAGGGGGAGGTAATTAAAGAGCAGGCCAATCAGTTAATGTCAGAGACAGTCCCTGTTCCTATTACCATGGAACCCACTTGGACACTGAACTGCCATGGGCTACATCTGTGCAGGAGTCTTAGGTTATCTCCATGCATAGTCCTTGGTTGGAGTATCAGTCTCAGGAAAGACCCCTGTGCTCAGATTTTTTTTGGTTCTGTTGCTCTCCTTGTGGAGATCTTGTCCTCTCCAGATATTACTATTTCCTACTTCTTTCATAAGCTTCCCTGCACTCTGCCCAAAAGTTGGCCATAAGTCTTAGCATCAGCATGCTTTGATAGTCAGAGCTTTTCAGAGGTCCTCTGTGGCAGGCTCCTAACTTGTTCCCTGTTTTCTCCTTCTTCTGATGTCCATCCTTTTTGCCATTATGAATGGGGATTGAGCATTGTAGCCAGAGTCCCCCCTCTTGATTAGTTTCTTTAAGTGTACAGATTTTAGTATCTTTATCCTATATTATATGTCTATATGAGTGAGTATATACTGTGTGTGTCTTTCTGCTCCTGGGATAGCTCACTCAGGATGATCTTTTCCAGTTCCCACTATTTACCTGTAAATTTCATGATTTCTTTTGTTTGTTTGTTTTTTTTAATTGCTGAATAATATTTCATTGTGTAACTTACCATAGTTTCTGTATCCATTCCTCAGTTGAGGGGTATCTGGGTTGTTTCCAGCTTCTGGCTATTACAAATAAAGCAGCTACAAACATGGTTGAGCAAATGTCCTTATAGTGTACTTGAGCCTCTTTTGGATATATGCCTAGGAGTAGTGTAGCTGGATCTTGAGGAAGCGCTATTCCTAGTTTTCTGAGAAAGTGCCAGATTGATTTCCAGAGTGGTTGTACAAGTTTATTTACCCACCAGCAGTGGAGGAGGGTTCCCTTTTCTCCACAACCTCTCCAGCATGTGTTATCACTTGAGTTTTTTATCTTGGCCATTCTGATGGGTGTAAGATGAAATTTCAAGGTCTTTTTGATTTGTATTTCCCTGAAGCTAATGACATTGAGCATTTCTTTAAGTGTTTCTCTGCCATTCAATATTCCTCTACAAAGAGTTCTCAGTTTAGCTCTGTTCCCTTATTTTAATTGGATTACTTGATTTGTTGCTTTTCAAGTTCTTTAGTTCTTTATATATTCTGGATATTAGTCCTCTCTCAGATATAGGGTTGGTGAAGATCCTTTGCTAGTCTGTACACTGTTGTTTTGTTCTGACAATAGTGTCCTTTGCTTTACAGAATCTTTTCAGTTTCATGAGTTCCCATTTATTGATTGTTGCTCTTAGAGCCTGTGCTGTTGATGTGTTCTCTTCAGGAAATTGTCTCCTGTGCCAATGAGTTCAAGGCTCTTCCCCACTTTTTTTTCTAGCCGATTTAATGTGTCTTGTTTTATGTTGAGGTCTTTGATTCACTTGGACTTTAGTTTGTGCAGGGTGATAAGAATGGATCTATTTGCATTTTTCTACATGTATACATTCAGTTAGACCAGCACAATTTGTTGAAGATGCTATCTTTTTTCCATTGAATGGTTTTGGCATCTTGGTCAAATATCTTGTCCATAATTGTGTGGGTTTATTTCCGGGTCTTCTATTAGATTCCATTGATCCACATTCTGTTTCTATGACTGTACTGTGCAGTTTTTATTACTGTTGCTCTATACTACAGCTTGAGATCAGGGATGGAGATACCTCAAGAAGATCTTATATTATAGAAGATTGTTTTAATAATTCTCTGTTTCTTGTTATTCCATATGAAGTTGAGAAATTTTCTTTCCAGGTCTGTAAAGAATTGTGTTGGTAATTTGATGGGAATTGCATTGAATTTGTAGATTGCTTTTGGTAAGATGGCCATTTTTACTATGTTAATCCTGCCAAGTCATGAGCATGAGAGATCTTTCCATCTTCTGATATCTTCTTCTAATTCTTTCTTCAGAGACTTGAATTTTTTTCATACAAGTCTTTGACTTGCTTGGTTAGGGTCACACAAAGGTACTTTCTCAGCCCCTTTGTCTTTTGTATACAGAAGGGCTACTGATATTTTTGAGTTAATTTTGTATCTAACCACTTTGCTGAAGTTGTTTATCAGCTGTAGGAGTTCCTGGTAGAATTTTTGGGATCACTATCATATACTATCATATCATCTGCAAATAGTGGTACTTGGACTTCTTCCTTTCCGATTTGTATCGCCTTGACTCCTTCAACTGTCTAATTGCTCTAGCAAGGAGTTCCAGAACTATGTTGAAGAGATACGGAGAGAGTGGGCAGCCTTGCCTTGTCCCTGATTTCAGTGGGATTGCTTTAAGTTTCTCTCCCTTTAGTTTGATGTTGGCTATAGCTTGCTCTATACTGCCTTCACTATATTATGTATGTGCCTTGTATACCTAATCTCTCCAAGGCATATACACTTTTATAACAATTTATTTTAGTCAGTAACTTTAAGACATGGAACTTTTATCTCAAGTATTATCCCAAAATATTACCACAAAACAAAATGTCAATGATATTTAATTGCTTGAAAACTGAAGAAAAAAGCACAAACTCTCTAAGTTTCCATTGGCTTTATGTTCGTATCAGTCCATATGAATAAATTAACAAGTAAGAACAACCCGAAAGTTGTAAATTATAAATAGAACACATAAATATTTATTTCATTGTTTTAGTAATTATCTAAATTGTAAGCGAGAACTACAAAGTTTTACTTGTTTACTTCAGTGAGAGAAGATAATTTATCATCCATTCATTCATTCTATTCTCACATATTTAGTACATAACTAACTTAAAATTATTTTTTGTTATTTTATCAGTTGTTGATGTGAAAAATATGAAATTCAGTCTTAGATATTAAAAATTACACCTGGCATGAAATATTAAAAAAAATATGTGTACTGCACATTGCAATTTGAGTGAAGGGTTTAGAATGTAGAAGAATATGATTATTTTTTTATTCTTTTTCATTTTCATTATTATTTTTATTAATTCACGTTGTATCTAATTGCAGCCTCCTTCCTCATCTCCTCCCAGTCCCACACTTCTTCCAATTCCCTTCCCTTTCCCTCTTTCCTAGTCCATTGATAGGAGAACTCCTGTTTTTTCTGGATCCTTTTATATTCCCATTCTTCCATAAGACTCCCTACACTCTCTCCAAAGTTTGGCTGTGAATGTCTGTATCAACTTCGATCCCCTGTTGGTTGGGGTCTTTTAGAGGACATCTGCAGTAGGCTCCAATCTTGTTTCCTCTCTTCTACCACTTCAGGTGTCTATCCTGTTATCCCTTGTGAATGAGAATTAAGCATCTTCCCTAGGGTACTCCTTGTCATTTAGCTTCTATAGGTCTGTAGATTTTAATATGTCTACTCTACATACAATGGCTAATATCCACTTATTAGTTAGTATACACCATGCATGTCTCTCTGCTCACTCAGGATGATCTTTTCTAATTCCATCGATTTGCCTGCAAATTTCATGATTTCCTTGTTTTTAATTCCTGAGTAGCTTTCCATTGTGTAAATGTGCCACAATTTCTGTATCTATTCTTAGTTTGAGGGACATATAAATTGTTTCCAGATTTTGGCTATTATTAATAACTCTGCTATGAACAAAAACAACAGCTAGTTCTTTGGAAAAATCAACAGGATAGACAAACCCTTAGCCATACAACTAAAGAGCTTGGGACACTGTCCCAATCAACAAAATCAGAAATGAAAGGGGGAAACTTAACTACAGACACTGAGGAAATCCAAAGATTCATTCAATCCACTACTTCAAAAGAATCATTAGGCCCTATTTCATACGCAACAAAATTAAAATATATATATATATAAATGAGATGGAAAATATTCTTGAGAGATTACATTTACCAAAGCTGAAAAAAGATCAGGTAAATAAATTAAACAGTCCTTCATCTCCTAAGAAAATAGAAGCTGTCATCAAAAGTCTCCCTTCCTGTGGAGTAACAGAATGAACACTATGTATGTTTCCTTATAAAGAACAAATTCAACTTGACTTTCATTCACACACACAAACGCTAAATGAATATAGTCATACTCATACACGTGTAAGGCAACATTAAATATTTTTAATGGATTATAAAAAATAAAAGGTCAGGAAGTACAGTTATTGGAGAAGATCCAGGGTAGGTTGCTGTGGGGAAAGGAGAGATGGCCATATGACCCTATTTTATTTGCATTAACTTAAGAAAATTTGGGATGATCCTGAGGGGCAGGGCAAGATGGCGGTGCCGGGAGGACTCTCATTCTGACCAGCAGCACAGCAGGATAGGCACAATGACCAGCAATCAGAACTCTCGGCCATAAAACACAGGCGATTGTGTTTCCCAGGTGAGAGGATACCCCATGGTGGGGGATTCAATCATCTTTTAACTCACCCAGCTAAACCCAGGAAGAGATCCCCATTCTGCCAGATGCTTGGCCACCAGCCCCAGCCCAGAGCCACACGCCAGTGTCTCTGGCATGGTCCCAGACTGAACCATGAGAACCACACTATCAGAGACTGGAATTTTCAGTCGAGAGATAACCCCATGGTGCAGGAAACGATTGGGATCGACCTTAGGTCACCCAGACACCCCCTGGAAAAGACTTGGGTTCCGCGGGTGCCCCAGGAGCCAGCCTGGAGCCAGAGCCGGGGACCCAGGCTCTGGCACAGAGCCCTGCCTTCATGCCTGATTCGCCGCCTCAGATAGAACTGTGGGCCCCAGGGCACCAGAGATTGAGTTTCACTGTCGGGTGCAAACCCACAAGGAGGGAAATGGCATGTCTGATCTTAGGACACTCAGCTGATACCACCACCCTGAAAAGGTCTCCGGATAAATTACCCAGTTTAGGCAGATGCCCAGGATCCCAAAGGCTGGAAAGGAAGATGCAGGTAGTTTCTGTGCGCCATCTAGCAGGCGGAGACTGAGTGGTGTGCCCCAGGACAAAAAAGAGACTGGGAGTCCCTGTCTCCAGAGAATCCACAGGGAAGGAAGGAAACAGTACTGACTTAAATCACCCAGTCCTTCCCTGGAAAAAGTCTTGCAGACCGGCGGGGCCAAGCTGCCATCACTGAGCTGTGCTCCAGACACAGGCACAAACAGTTGGTGCGGGCCAGATGTCCAACTGTGTCACAGCATCTGATCATTAAATTTACAGAAAAAAAAAAAAAAAACAGAAACAGGGCAGCTATCTTCAGGACTTCCCTGGGTGAGAAGAGAACCCTCTTGACTAACAAGACCACAGTTACCACTCAGGTCTCTATCCCTGAGGTGAGCAGCAGCAACTCCTGAAAAAATGTCAGCCATCCAGGGACTATAACCAAAAAGCTGAGACAACTTCCTTCAAGAAAAACCAGCTTTCTGCCAGGGGATTCTCTCCACCACAGGATCCCCAGGACCACCAGAAAATAACCCCAAACACCTAAGATAGCCCAATGGGTAGAGGCCAGCGTAAAAGCTCAACCAACAAAAGCCAGAGCAATATGTCATCTCCAGAACCCAGTTACCCAGGGGCAAGTAGCCCTGGACACCCCAGCATAACTGAAATACAAGAACATGACCTAACAACTATGCTCATGAAGATGATAACGGAGGAAACAAATAAGATACGTGAAGACAAAGAGGAAGATAAACTCAAACAGAATATTGCCATCCCTAAAGAAATAGAGGAAGTTGCAGCCAAACAGTTTGTGGCCTTTAGAAAGGAAATGCTTAAAGCACTAAATGAAAAAAAAAAAAAAAACAAACAGAGGTTGGTTCAAACAAACAGCTGAAAGAAGTGATGGAAAAAAAGGAAAATACAGTCCGACAGGTGAGGGAAATCAACAACATGGCTCAAGATCTGAAGATAGAATTGGAAAAAAATAAAGAAAACACAAAGGAGGAAATTGCAGAGAGAAAGAACTTAGGGAAGACACAGGAACTACAGAGGTTAGCATAACCAATAGACTACAAGAGATGGAAGAAAGAATCTCAGGTGTGAATGATACAATGGAAGAAATCGATGTATCTGTCAGAGAAAATGTTAAATCCAAAAAATTATTGACACAGACCATCCAAGAAATCCAAGACAATATGAAAAGACAAAACCTAAGAATAATAGGTATAGAGGAAAAAGAAGACTCCCTTCTCCAAGACTCCCTTCTCCAGAAAATATTTTCAGCAAAATCATTGAAGAAAATTTCCTCAAGTTAAAGGAGAGGCCAATAAGAATACATGAGGCCTACAGAACACCCAACAAATTTGACTGGAAAGAAAATTGACCAGCCACATAATAATAAAAACAGTAAGTATACAGAACAAAGAAAAAATACTAAAAGATGCAAGGGAAAAAGGCCAAGTAACATATAATGGCAAACCCATTAGAATCACACCTGACTTCTCAACAGAGACTATGAAAGCCAGAAGGGCCTGGATCGATATCATGCAGACTCTAAGAGAATACAGATGTCAGCCCAGGCTACTATACCCTGCAAAATTCTCAGTCCTCATAGATGGAGAAAACAAGATATTCAATGACAAAAACAAATTTCAACAATATCTACACACAAATCCAGCATTACAGAAGACACTGGAAGGGAAAATACAACCCAAGAAAATTAGCTTCTGTCAAGAAAACACAGAAGTAATTAACCCTATGACAGTAAAACAAAAAGCAACAAAGCACACAACCTTATGACCACAGCCAATATCAAAATCAAAGGATCTAACAGCCACTGGTCATTAATCTCTCTCAACATCAATGGACTCAACTCTCCAGTAAAAAGACACAGAATAACAGAATAGATATGTAAACAAAACCCAGCAATCTGTTGCATACAAGAAACACACCTAAGGCACAAAGATAGACAGTACCTGAGGGTAAAAGGTTGGAAGACGACTTTCCAAGCAAATGGATCCAAGAAGCAAGCAGGAATAGCCATTCTACTATCTGACAAAATAGACTTTCAACCAAAATTAATCAAAAGAGATGGGGAAGGACACTTCATACTCATCAAAGGAAAATTCAACCAGGAAGACATCACAATCCTGAACATCTATGTCCCAAATACAAGAGCACACACATTTGTTAAAGAAACATTGATAAAATTTAAACCACATATAGAACCCCACACATTAATAGTGGGAGACTTCAATACTCCACTCTCAACAAAGGACAGGTCAACAAAACAGAAATTAAACAAAGAAACAATGTCTCTAACAGAGGTCATGAATCAAATGGACCTCACAGACATTTACAGAACTTTACACCCAAACACAAAAGAATTTACCTTCTTCTTAGCACCTCATGGAACCTTCTCCAAAATAGACCATATAGTTGATTACAAAGCAAGCCTCAACAGATACAAGAAGATTGAAATAATCCCTTGAATCTTGTTGGATCACCATGGAATAAGGCTGGACCTCAACAACAACAAAAATAGCAAAAAAGCCTACACACACATGGAAACTGAACAACTTGTTACTAAATGACAGCTGGGTCAGGGAAGAAATAAAGAAAGAAATTAAAGTCTTCCTAGAACTCAATGAAAATGAAGACACAACATACCCTAACTTGTGGGACACAATGAAAGCAGTGCTAAGAGGAAGTTCATAGCACTAAGTGCCTTCAAGAAGAAATTTGAGACAGCTCATTCAAGCAACTTAATAGCTCACTTAAACCCTAGAAAAAGAAGAAACAGAAACACCAAGGAGTAGACGGCCAGAAATAATCAAACTCAGGGCAGAAATCAATCAATTAGAAACAAATAAAACAATTCAAAGAATCAATGACACCAATAGCTGGTGCTTTGAGAAAATCAACAACATCAACAAACCCTTAGCCAAGCTAACTAAAAGGCAGAGAGACAACACCCAAATCAACAAAATCAGAAATGAAAAGGGGGACATAGCTACAGACACTGAGGAAATCCAAACAATCATTAGGACTTACTTCAAAAGTCTATATGCCACAAAATTTGAAAATCTAAATGAAATGGACAATTTTCTTGATAGATTTGACTTACCAAAGCTGAATCAGGACCAGGTAAATCAACTAAATAGTCCTATATCCCCCAAAGAAATAGAAGTGGTCATCAAAAGTCTCCCATCCAAAAAAAGCCCAGGACCAGATGGTTTCAGCGCAGAATTCTACCAGACCTTCAGTGAAGAGCTAACTCCAATTCTCTTCAAACTATTCCACAAAATAGAAACAGAAGGAACATTACCAAACTCATTCTATGAAGCCACAGTCACCTTGGTACCTAAACGTCACAAAGACTCAACTAAGAAAGAGAATTTCAGGCCAATCTCCCTTATGAACATTGATGCAAAAATACTTAACAAAATACTTGCAAACCAAATACAAGAACACATTAAAGATATTATCCATTATGACCAAGTAGGCTCCATCCCAGGTATGCAGGGGTGGTTCAATATACAGAAATCCATCAATGTGATCCACCATATTAACAAACTGAAAGAAAAAAAAACACATGATAATTTGCCTAGATGCTGAAAAATCATTTGACAAAATCCAACATCCATTCATGTTTAAACTATTGGAGAGATCAGGGATACAAGAAACATATCTAAACATAGTAAAGGCAATATATAGCAAGCCTAGAGCCAACAACAAACTGAATGGAGAGAAACTTAAAGCAATCTCACTGAAATCAGGGACAAGACAAGGCTGCCCACTCTCTCCATATCTCTTCAACATAGTACTTGAAGTCCTTGCTAGAGCAATAAGACAGTTGAAGGAAATCAAGGGGCTACAAATTGGAAAGTAAGAAGTCAAATTGTTACTATTTGTAGATGATATGATAGTATACATGAGTGACCCCAAAATTTCTACCAGGGAACGCCTACAGCTGATAAACACCTTCAGCAATGTGGCCAGATACAAAATTAACTCAAAATAATCAGTAGAACTCCTGTATACAAAAGACAAAAGGGCTGAGAAAGAAATTAGAGAAGCAACACCCTTCACAATAGCCACAAATGACATAAAGTATATTTGTGTAACCCTATCCAAGCAAGTCAAATACTTGTATGAAAAATAATTCAAGTCTCTGAAGAAAGAATTGGAAGAAGATATGAGATGATGAAAGATCTCCCATGCTCATGGCTTGGCAGGACTAACATAGTAAAAATGGCCATCTTACCAAAATCAATCTACAGATTTAATGCAATTCCCATCAAATTGCCAACACAATTCTTTACAGACCTGGAAAGAAAAATCCTCAACTTCGTATGAAATAACAAGAAACCCAGAATTGCTAAAACAATCCTCTACAATAAAAGATCTTCTGGAGGTATCTCCATCCCTAATCTCAAGCTGTAGTATAAAGCAACAGTTATGAAAACTGCATAGTACTGGCATGGAAACAGAATGGTGGATCAATGGAATCGAACAGAAGACCCAGAAATAAACCCACACACTTATGGACACCTGATTTTTGACAAAGATGCCAAAACCATACAATGGAAAAAAGATAGCATCTTCAACAAATGGTGCTGGTCCAACTGGATGTCTACATGTAGAAAAAATGAAAATAGATCCATACTTATCACCCTGCACAAAACTGAAGTCCAAGTGGATCAAAGACCTCAACATAAAACCAGACACATTAAATCGGCTAGAAAATAAAGTGGGGAATACCCTAGAACTCATTGGTACAGGAGAAAACTTCCTGAACAGAACACCAACAGCACAGGCTCTAAGAGCAACAATCAATAAATGGGACCTCATGAAATTGAAAAGCTTCTGTAAAGCAAAGGACACTGTCATCAAAACAAAGCGACTGCCTACAAATCTTCACCAACTCTTTATCTGACAGAGGACTCATATCCAATATATATAAAGAACTAAAGAAGCTGAAAAGCAACAAACCAAGTAATCCACTTAAAAAATGGGGAACAGAGCTAAACAGAGAACTCTCTGTACAGGAATATTGAATGGCAGAGAAGCATTTAAAGAAATGCTCAACCTCATTAGCCATCAGGGAAATGCAAATCAAAAAAAACTCTGAGATTTCACCTTACACCCATCAGAATGGCCAAGATGAAAAACTCAAGTGACAACACATGCTGGAGAGGTTGTGGAGTAAGGGGAACCCTTCTCCAATGATGGTGGGAATGTAAACTTGTACAACCACTCTGGAAATCAATCTGGTGCTTTCTCAGACAACTAGGAATAGCTCTTCCTCAAGATCCAGCCATAACACTCCTAGGCATATATCCAAAAGAGGCTCAATAAGGACATTTGCTCAACCATGTTTGTAGCAGCTTTATTTGTAATAGCCAGAAGCTGGAAACAACCCAGGTGCCCCTCAACTGAAGAATGGATGCAGACACTGTGGTACATCTATACAATGGAGTATTACTCAGCAATGAAAAATAAGGAAATCATGAAATTTGCAGGTAAATGGTGGGACCTGGAAAGGATCATCCTGAGTGAGTTGTCCCAGAAGCAAAAAGACACACACAGTATATACTCACTCATATAAACATACAACATAGGATAAAGCCGCTAAAATATGTACATCTAAACAGACTAAGCAAAAGAGAGGACCCTAACTAAAATGCTCAATCCCCATCCTGAAAGGCAAAGAAGATGGACATCAGAAGAGGAAGAAAGCAGGAAACAACCTAGGAACCTGCCACCAATGGCCTCTGAAAGCCTCTGCCCTGCAGACTATCAAAGCAGATGCTGAGCCTGATGGCCAACTGTCAGGCAGAGTGAATTGAATTTTATGTAAGTAGGAAATAGCAAGAACTGGAGAGGACAGGAACTCCACAAGGAAAGCAACATAACAAGAAAATTTGAACACAGGGAACTTCCCAGAGACTCATACTCCAACCAGGGACTATTCATGGAGATAACCTAGATCCCCTGCACAGATGTAGCCCATGGCAGTTCAGTGTCCAAAAGGGTTACATAGTAATGGGAAGAGGGACTGTCTCTGACATAATCTGATTGGACTGTTCTTTGATCACCTCCCCCTGAGGGGGGAGCAGCCTTACCAGGCCACAGAAGATGACAATGCTGCCACTTCTGATGAGAACTGATAGATTAAGGTCAGATAAAAGGAGAAGAGGACCTCCCCTATCAGTGGACTTCGGGAGGGGCATGCATGCAGAAAGGGGAGGGAGGTTGGGATCGAGAGGGGAGGAGGGAGGGGCTTATGGGGGGGGTACAAAATGAATAAAGTGTAAT
>NW_026596147.1:11170101-11196476 GCF_907164565.1 Psammomys obesus | reverse complement strand
ATCTATACAATGGAGTATTACTCAGCAATGAAAAATAAGGAAATCATGAAATTTGCAGGTAAATGGTGGGACCTGGAAAGGATCATCCTGAGTGAGTTGTCCCAGAAGCAAAAAGACACACACAGTATATACTCACTCATATAAACATACAACATAGGATAAAGCCGCTAAAATATGTACATCTAAACAGACTAAGCAAAAGAGAGGACCCTAACTAAAATGCTCAATCCCCATCCTGAAAGGCAAAGAAGATGGACATCAGAAGAGGAAGAAAGCAGGAAACAACCTAGGAACCTGCCACCAATGGCCTCTGAAAGCCTCTGCCCTGCAGACTATCAAAGCAGATGCTGAGCCTGATGGCCAACTGTCAGGCAGAGTGAATTGAATTTTATGTAAGTAGGAAATAGCAAGAACTGGAGAGGACAGGAACTCCACAAGGAAAGCAACATAACAAGAAAATTTGAACACAGGGAGCTTCCCAGAGACTCATACTCCAACCAGGGACTATTCATGGAGATAACCTAGATCCCCTGCACAGATGTAGCCCATGGCAGTTCAGTGTCCAAAAGGGTTACATAGTAATGGGAAGAGGGACTGTCTCTGACATAATCTGATTGGACTGTTCTTTGATCACCTCCCCCTGAGGGGGGAGCAGCCTTACCAGGCCACAGAAGATGACAATGCTGCCACTTCTGATGAGAACTGATAGATTAAGGTCAGATAAAAGGAGAAGAGGACCTCCCCTATCAGTGGACTTCGGGAGGGGCATGCATGCAGAAAGGGGAGGGAGGTTGGGATCGAGAGGGGAGGAGGGAGGGGCTTATGGGGGGGGTAAAAAATGAAAAAAGTGTAATTAATAAAAGTTAAATAAAAAATTTAAAAAAAGAAAATTTGCAAAACATAGTAGGGAGAAGTCCCCAGACAATAGCGTTGGTTAAAATCTTATTTTAACCAATAAATAAATGAATAAATAAATAAATAAATAAATAAATAAATAAATAAATAACCAATAAAATGGTAAAAAGGCCATTTTAACAGGAAGTACACATTGCTGAGCATCACCACTGATTTCTCCTTTTACACATTCCCTTATTTGTTTTATAATCATAGTTTTTGTTCTATAGGAGATATCCAGATGAGTTGTAAACTCTTTTTTGATTAGCAAAAAAAAAAAAAAAAAATCTTAATATTAAAAAGTAGCTTAATGTCCACTGATAGGGGAGGTTCCCTTCCATCTGAGCCTTTCATCAGTACTGGCTGCACTGTCTTCCTCTTTTGCCTGGTAAGTCTGTTCTCCCTCAGGGAAAGGTGATCAAAGAGCCAGCCCCTGCACTCATGTCAGAGACAGTCCCAGTTCCCCTTACTAGGGAACCCAGAGATTTTAGTACGTTTATCCTATCTTATAGGTCTAGTATCCACTTACAAGTGAGTATATATCCTGTGTGTCTTTCTGTTTCTGGGATACCTCTCTCAGGATGTTCTTTTCTAGATTCCACGATTGGCCTGCAAATTTCATGATTTCCTTGTTTTTAATTGCTGAGTAGTATTTCATTGTATAAATGTACAATAATTTCTGTATCCATTTCTCTTTTTAGGGACATCTGGGTTATTTTCAGCTTCTGGCTATTATGAATAAAGCTGCTACAAATATGGTTTATCAAATGTCCTTGATGGGTACTTGAGCATCTTTTGTATATATGCCCAGGAGTGGTATAGCTGGATCTTGAGGAAGCACTATTCCTAATTGTCTGAGAAAGCACCAGATTGATTTCCACAGTGGTTATACAATTTCACATTCCCATCAGCAATAGAGGAGGGTTCCCCTTTCTAAACAAACTCTCCAGCATGTGTTGTCACTTGAGTTTTTGATCTTAGCCATTCTGATGGGTGTAAGGTGAAATCTCAGGTTCATTTTGATTTGCATTTCCTGATGGCTAAGGACATTGAGCATCTCTTTAAATGTTTCTCTGCCATTCTATATTCCTTTACAGAGAATTCTCTGTTAGCTCTGATAGGATAAACATACTAATATCTGTACACCTAAAGAAGCCAAACAAGAAGGAGGACCGAGGGTAAGATGATCAGTCCTCACTTAGAAAACAAATGGGATGGACTTTGGAATTAGGAGAAAACAAGAAACAGGACAGGAGCCTACCATAGAAGGCCTCTGAAAAACTCTACCTAGCAGTGTATCAAAACAGATGCTGAGACTTATAACCAAACTTTTTGCAGAATCTAGGAAATCATATGAAGGAAGAGGGAGTTAGTAAGACCTGGAGAGGACAGGAGCTCCACAAGGACAAAATATATCTAGGCACAGGGGTCTTTTCTGAGACTGATTCTCCAACCAAGGACCATGCACGGTATAACCTAGAACCCCTGCTTGGATATAACCAATGGTAGCTCAGTATCCAAGTGGATACTCTAGTAAGGGAACAGGGACTGTCTCTGACATGAACTCAGTGGTTGGCTCTTTGACCCTCTCACCCTCCATGGGAGGAGCAGCCTATCTAGGATACAGAGGAGGACATTGCAGCCAGTACTGAATAGACCTGATAACCTAAGATCAGATGTAAGGGGAGGAGGACCTTCTCAATTAGTGAGCTTAAAGAGGGGGCAGGAAGAAGATGAGGGAGGAAGGGAGAGTGGGATTGGGAAGGAATGAGGGAGGGTGCTACAGCTGAGATATAAAGTTAATAAACTAATTCATATAAAAATTTAAAATAAATAAAAGAGTTATACACACACACAAAGAAGCTTTATGTAAAGCTCTTCTACTAGATCTTGGAGGTGAAATAATCTTGCTTTCTCTTCCAAGTTTATGAAACTATAGGGATTATATTATCAGAACCAAACTTGCTTCACTTCTAACCCAGGTGTGATTGTGATTGATTTTTTCCCCCAATATTAGATATTTATTGAATTTTCTGACAACTTCAGTTGTTTAATTTCTGTCAACTTACACAAACTAGAGACACCTGGCAAGAGTCAACCTCAATGGCTGAATTCCTTTCATTTTATTAATCTCTGAGCCAGTCTTGAGTTCATTTTCCTGAGTGTTGATTATTGTGCGGGCCCCGCCCACTCTAGGTTATGCCATGCCTAGGAAAGTAGTTTTTTGTTCTATAAAAAGGCAGGCTGGACAAGTCATGGGGAACAAGACATTAAGCAACATTCCTCCAATGTTACTGCCTCTCCTCCTATTTAATTTCCCTCCTTGAATTACTCCAATGACAGACTGTAATCTGGAAAGAGAGTTTCTTTTGGTTGTGTTGTTTATCATTGCATAGGAAATAAGCCAGAACACCTCTCTCATTCTTCTGTAACTAGTTTTCTGATACTGTAGCAATGAATCCTTGAATAGTCAACTGTAAAATAGGTGTACATATTAAAACGGAAAGCAAAACATGGAAATTGAATTAAGACTCTGAAACCCTTCATATACTTTCTCATTCCTCTTGACTTATAATTTCATAACTGATTACCTTATTAGTTCTTATAATAATTGTTAAAACAGTGAAATAAATGATACATTGAAAGATTTTTCTTTTTTTCTTCATTATTATTATTACTTAATACAATTTATTCACTTTATATCCCAGCTGCAGCCCCCTACCTCATCTCCTCCCATTATCACCTTCCCTCCCTCCTTCCCCACTTTGCCTCTTTCCTAGACATCTGATAGGGGTAGTCCATCTCTCCTATTATCTGAACCTAGCCTATCAGTCTCATCAGGACTGTCTGGATCCTTGCCAGTGGGGAGGTGATCAAAGTGCAGGCAATTGATTTCATGCCTGTGTCTGCCCCTGCTCCCCTTACTAGGATATCCCCATGGAGACTGAGATGTCCATGGTCTACATCTGAGCAGGGGCCTAGGTCCTTTCCATTAATGGTCCTTCATTGTATTGAAACAATTACAAAGTAACAGATGAAACATTTCATGAAATTCAGACTCTTGGAGAAGTATATGCCACCATTATAGGCATATATAGCTAGACTAAACTTTTAGAAAAACAACAGATTTTTTTTTAAAAAACTGCAATAAATAATTATTTAGAATATCATATATATTTAACGTATATGGTTTTTTTTTCTTTTTTTGTTGAGATAGTAAGAGAGATAGAATAAGAACCTAGATGAATATGAAGTTTGGGAAGATCTTGATAAATTAAGGGGAGGTAAAAGAATATGATGAAATATATTGTATAAAAAACAGAAAAGGTAATAAGGAAGGTAAAAATAAAAGATAAACACCTAAATATATGCTATCAGAAATTATAATATACTAAACAGAAATAAAGGGAAATAACATATTAAAAGTATATTTACATCTATATTTGAGAAAATGTGAACAAACACAAGAAAATTATAATTGAATTTATAATATGATAAAATATTCAGAAACTTGGAGTTTGCAATGATCTTTTGTATTAAAACTTTTATAAACTGTTATTAATGTAGAAAAGAAGATTTCAAGACTTTTTAAATAGGAAAGATTGAAAGTTTTGTGATCACAAATTTAAGAAAATATCATAATGTCAGAAAAAAGACTGATGTTATATTAAAGTCATAATAGACATAGCAGCTCATGAAAAAGTAAAATACAACAGTAGTTCTGTAGACTGATATTAGTAATGTCCTTGACAGATAGATACATTGTTTGTTTGTAGCACCATATGGTTGGATTTTTAAAGCTGTCTGCTCTCATTGTGAATAATATTTCAAGGATAAATTTACTAGTTACCTGTACTGTTCTCTGGGATGATCCTTAGGTCTCCTGGAGATTAAGTACATCAATACCTGGCCTGGCTGATAGAAAGGATGGTGTGAAATTTATGTGTTTGAAGCTGATTTTTAAAATGTCTTCTATTTTTAATATTATGTATATGTGTATGTATGTGTATGTGAGGACAGGTCCTCATAGATTCCTTAAGAGAGTGTCTGGAACACTGGAGCTGAAGTTTCAGTTTCCGGCAGCTGTAGGCAATTCAATGCTGGGGTAGGATGCTGAACTACTACCTCTGCAAAATTAGAAAATGTTCTTTTTTTTAATTTATTCACCTTGTATCCCAGTTATAGCTCCTCCTTCATCCCCTCCCAATCTCGCCCTCCCTCCCTTGTCATCTTGCAATCCTGCCCTCCTCCCCATTCCCCAGTTTATTAATAGGTGAGGACCTCCTCCCCTTCCACCTGACCCTAGCCTATCAGGTCTCATCAGGAGTGACTGCATTGTCTTCCTCTGTGGCCTGGTAAGGCTGGACTCCCCTCATGGGGAGACGATCAAAGATCCAGTCCCTGGGTTCCTGTCAGAGACTATCCCTGTTCCCATTACTAGGGCACCCACTTGGAGACTGAGCTGCCATGGGCTACATCTGTGCAAGGGTTCTAGGTTATCTCCATGCATGGTCTTTGGTTGGAGTAGCAGTCTCAGGAAAAACCCTGGGGCCTTCGATAGCTCAGCTGGCAAAGCTGAGTTGTGTAGAAAATGTTCTTAATTGAGAAACATCTGCAACAACTGTTTTTCAACAAACCAAAAATATATTTAAATATTAATTTTAATGCAACATGTTTTTTAATCAGCATGTTGTAACAAGATAGAAACACCAAGAATATCTTCTCTTGGGGAGGGGCTTGAGTATGTAGTGCATTACTTCATACCTGTCTAGGATTTGAGATCCCTTGGACTGAATCCCAGTGACAATAATCTATTAACAAATCATAATCTCATGTGTGTATCTTTTCCATTGATACTGGCTGTTTGATTTTGATTGACATCTAACTGAAGCACAAGAAAGTTTCTTTCCTTTCCAGTGCATATCAGAAATTAGAGTCTAAAAAAAGAAAAAATAAGCAGACATTTGGCTTTCTTCAGTAATCACATTGCAAAATGTGATATTTCATTTTCACAGTTTTCTGCAATATATCACACAGTATTCAAATATGTACTTTTTGTTAAACAGGGTATCTACATACATAAACTTACATATAGAGAAAAATAAAACAACCTCTGTATTACTGCTTGGCCAATACAAATTCATTTCTTATTTTACCAAAGTATATTCACTTGGTTTTATCATAATCGTTTAGCAAGAGAAAGAAATCTTGGAATATTTCTTAGTATCATAATCTGCTTATAAAAGTATGTATGCCTAAAATTTCCTCAAATTCATTGTAAGTCTTACTTTGGAGGTCAAAGGTCATATTTAATTTGATTCATAGAAATAGTATGATAAGTTCAGTGGAACTGATAATTTTTACTTCATACGTAAATTCTGTTTTAAAAATTATTTATTATATATTCATTCAGTATTTAGAATCATTGTGTTCAGAAAAATAATTTAGTATAATTTGCACAAAAATCATTTTGTTTCACAGTAAAACTTCTTTTTATTTTTTATTTCTTTTTAGAATTGAGCACAGCAATCATAAGAACTAAAGAAAAGAAATAAAAATAACCTGTGGATATCCTTCTCCTGTGACATTTACTCTGGATGGGACATTGAAGCATCTCACAGAGGTGAATAACTGTAAGTATTTTCTAATGAGTTAAGATTACTTATTATTTTAATCACTTGATAATATTAAATGTAAAATTCTTCCACCAAATTGAAGAATAAAATGTGTTTGTTAGTTGCAGAATTCTATAAACTCTTGAAATGAAAGGTGATAAGAGAACAGTAATACGTAGATTGAAAGACATTCTGATAATAAACTCACTTAATTTTACTAAAAGTATTAATATAAACAAAATAAAGGACAAATTGTCAAATGTTTTCTGTCAAAGTGATCTTTGACAGAAACTGTTTAGGTTACCTGACTGTTTCTGCTGAGAAATTAAAATCATTATGAAAGAGAAAGCGGCTTTCCCTGACCAAGAAATTCAGTAGGTGTTAGAGTATAAAAGCGTAGCTAGAATAAAAGGTGTTTACAAGGTCAGCTGTTTAAAATTTGTGATACTTTTCATCTATGAGAGAGCTAGTGACTGCAGTTCAGTTAATGGAAGTACCATTCTGTGCTTAATTGGGTTAGCATGTGTTTTTCCCTCACAACCTCTGCTATTTACGGACACGAAACCTTTCCACACAGAAAAAAGAAATTGTAAACTGGCCTACAGGCTTGATTTGAACTATAAACAAAAAGTAAATGGCTTGTCCACTTAACATCCTAAATCACTTTAATGTAATTTAGTTTTAAGTGATCTTATGATTGGTAAAAATGTTGAATTTGAGAGCTGCTTTGTGTTTGACTGTGATCTGCTCTATCCTGGGTCAGAATGTCTTTGATCCTGTGAAATTCAAATGAAAGCATGACCTTAGGCAGCAACACAGAGAGACTGGATTTAATGCTGAAGATTCCAGGTAACAATGGATTCATCAGGCTTTGAATCCATACGTATAAAACTTGGCTGATACTCAATTCCAGATCATTTGCAATATATCTGATTGACATGGCTTCAGCTTAGCTGATGGCTGCAGATTTGAATGTCAAACAAATATATACTTAGATATAATATGCATTAGGTTTTACTTCTTATATTAGTCTGAAAGATCACAGAGTGAAAGTGAGAATTCTTCAGAGAATGAGAGGGAGGCATGTGCTTGACATAAAGCCTGTCTTTTCAGAAGTAGAGCACATGCTTTTGAAATTCATTTAGAATAAAGCATTTGAAATTCTGTATTTATGGCTCTATATTTAGAGGAACTCTATATATTGCACAGTGCTACTTAGGTCTGTAGTTTCAAAATGTGAGAATCACAAATATAGTAACATTTTACCTATATTCGAGACCTGGATGTTATAACTACGTTATTTTTTAAATGGACAAATAAAATTAGACTATCTTTTCTGTTTTTTTTAAATTTTTTACCTATTCATTATTACAGAAAATGTGTACTCTGAGAATATCTGAAGAAAGAGATTGATTTAATACTCAAATAATTTACATAATTTAATACTCAAAACATATTGTATAGGAAAACTGGCTCAACTTTGAAAAATATTTATTAACAGGTTTTAAGTTTTTATTAAATTATTTCAATTGATTCAGTTTGTATCCCTGCTGAAGCCTCCTCCCTTCTCTCCTCCCAGTCACACCCATCTTCCCTTTTCAACAACTAATCTTCTGATAAGGGAGGTCCTCCTCCCCTTCCCTCTGACCCTAGCCTATTAGGTCTTACCAGGAGTAGTTGCATCATCTTCCTCTGTGGTCTGGCAAGGCTGCACCCCACAGGGGAAGGTGATCAAAGAGCCAGCCACTGAGTTCATGTCAAAGACAGCCTTTGTACCTCTTGCTAGGGTTTTCTTAATATTATTTGTTAAATTTGGTCTCATATTTTCTCTATGTCATCAATATCTTGGAAAGACAAAATGCTAAATCACATTGTTCACAAACTCTTTACAAGTAATGGAAGATACACATAATTCTTGTCATTGGTCTTTTGTTCAATATAAATTCACTTAGAACCATGATGAAGTTGGTATTAGAAATTTCTATAAAAGAGGAGCAGCCTTGCTAGGCCACAGAGGTGGACATTGCAGACTGTCCTGAAGAAACCTGATAAGCTAGGGTCAGATGGAAGGGGAGGAGGACCTCCCCTATCTGTGAACTTGTAAAGGAACAGGGAGGAGATGAGGAAGGGAGGGTAGGATAGGGAGGTAATGAGGGAGCTGGCTACAGCTGGCATACAAAGTTAATAAACTGTAACTAATATTTTAAAAATAAAATAAAATAAATAAAAAGTATGTATATGTTTTCTCTTGGGTTATTGTGGCTTTTTCTACTAGTCTGGAACTCACTATTTAGACCAGGCAGATGGCCAGCTACCTCATTTTCCCAAGCACATGTCTGATTACATTTCTTTTTTCAAAATAAAATCACCTATATTATTCCTGTAACAAGCAGTTTTCTTATACCATACACCTTTCCATACTCAGTTTGATGGTTGTGATGTTAGTATGTGTTATTGTTTTTTTTTTAGAAATAATATAATATTCTAATTATTGATCATGGAATAAAGCAAAGACAAAACTATAACGGAGATGAGAAAAATCCTTTTTCGTTATATTTTTTTTAATTTGTCTTCTATCATATATACAGTCTTTCATTTTTCAGAAGGTGACCTGAACTTGAGTGCTTAGTGGCCAGGTGCCTGAGGAATTGACTAAGATCTTTACAAAAAATAAAAATAAGTCAAGACTTTATTATCTTCTGTGATACTAAATGCAAAAGACTCAACTGGAGAAAGAGATTCCCTAGTTTCATTTTCTCCAACGAAACAGTAATGGCTGAATCCAAAATGACTCCCCATAAATGTGACTACCTCAATGCCATGGAAATCCTGAACCAGACTGGTAACATACAGAGCAAAGGCTTATGTGACGGAAGGGGAATCTAGCATGTCAAAGAAACTTGCTGGCCTAGAGAAAAGAATGTTCACCGTAATTCCCTGCTCCGCTGGTAAAGAGATGTTAGTGCAGGTGTCTAAAGGTCTACAAAAAAATTCCCACATGGATTGACATAGTGAAGGCAGACAAGTATGTTCTTGGCCATCACAGAATTTTGGTTCTTGATGAGAGCTTCCTTCAGAAGCTAGTATGCATTCAGTTTGTGCTTTAAAGTCTCCCAGGGAGTCAGTGTAACCAGTCCTAAAAATTATACCTTGAGTTCTGAGGAGCACAGACACATGACAAAGCTCTTTCTTTGAATGTGTAGCAGCCTAATTTGTACCCTCAGCTCCTTCTTTCTTTGAAAAAATAATCACACATAGACTTTAATATAGAGCCAGGCCCCATAGTGATTATCATTTTACATGTGTTTACTCTTACTTTTAGGGAGTGTGTCCACACAATATTTGTCGTTTCTTTAAAACACTGTCATATAAACAGCCATATTATGGTTACAGCATTGTGCATGAACCCTTGCTTTGTTTAGTGTACAATTATATTAAAAGCATTCTCCATCTGCAAAGGGCTTACTGTTTGTTGAGAACTCCAAAGTAAAGAGCTTCTGTAAACATTAATGTAGCAACAGTATTACTACATTGCACATGACTTATAAGCAAAAATTGTTCAGACTAATTTACTTTGGTTACAGCTCCTCCACAGCTCATGTACTAGGTATGGTTTCCATTTTCCTTGTGAGAATAGTTACTGGGTGAGGCTAAGAGGGGTCAAGCCAGCCATTTTCTGGTAAGTGGTACAAAGCAGAATCAAGAGGTCATGCACTTAACCACTGGCTGCATTTTATTTCTATTTCAAAATACCAGATGGGTAGAGACATGCATAAAATATTAGGAGCAAACTGGGAAGATGTACTAGGTTTATGGGACAAGAAGTCATGAAAGTGGGGTCTAAAGTGAGTTTACCTGGATGTGGTATGCAGGTTAGACGATCAAAAAACAAGGTCAGAGAGGTTTAAGAAATCATGTGAGGGAAGTCAAGAGGGTTCAGGATTTCAGGAGAAAAAAAAAAAAACAAAACACATGCACACAGTATAAAAGCTGAGCATGCTAAAATGAACCAGTGAGAAAACAATTCAGAAAAATGAAAGGAAGTATGTACAATTATTTCATGCTTACTATCAGCTAAGTAGATGCAGAGAGAGAAAATTGGATGTTTTTTTTTGTGTGCATGTGGCAGGGGGAGAGGAAGGGAAAGAAAGAGGAGCAGGAAGGAAAGATCCCCATTTTAATTTAATGTTTGAATACTGATCTTGATGTAAAAGATATAGATGCAGGAACAGGTTTGTTAAGAAGCTGTAGTGCATGTGCCACAGAAATATGGGCATGTTATATTTGCCAAATATTGTGAGATTTTTACACAGTCAATAATGCATCAGTAACTGTAAGGGAAATCAGTAACTGGGGAATACGGACTTTTAATTGGAAAAATGAAAAGGTAGCACCAAGAAAACAGAAACATATGAGTCAGTAAGTTTCAAGACAGTTTAACCAGAAATACATGATTATCATCCCATTAGAAGAGACCAGCTTAAAAATTAAAATCTTAACTTTTCCTTGGAGTTGATGGCTTGATGGTGACAGCTTTGTTCCCCCTGAAAAGGTCTAATTAGTACAGGCAGACTTATGGAAGGTGACGTAGAATAAAAAGTGAAAGCACACTAATAAACTGAAGCAAGTTCAGGGAGTAGAGAAGGCTTCGCCTACAGCATAAAGGATAATGGAAAAAAGCATTTCTATTTGTTAACTTCTGTGAGTTATAATTTTTGGTTGCTTGTTTAATGGATGAGATATAAAGATTACCAAGAAAATAGAGTTTGAGGAAACATAGACACTAACTCAAAGTTTTCTTAAGTTTCAAAGGTTGAGTTAAAGTTGACATTGGCAGTGCTAAAAGATGGCTACATAATTTGGCAAAGTCAATTTTTCACAGCTACAGCTTCTCTTTCCCTGAAATGTTAATAAAGCCCATATTAATCTAAATGTGTTTTTAGAAATACTAGGTAATTTAATGTTTGTAAAATACTTTGTATATTATTATTATACTTCTCGTTACTCTTACTTGGAGTCAGGTGAGTCTCATTAATGAAGAATATTAGAGATAATTCATCATCTAATACTGGAATGTGTAGGATATGTTGGATATAGCTTTAGGCAGGTCTGTGACCAGGATAGGGGAGATGATACATTATTCTTCCCATGACTTTCACAATTATCCCAAATTATGAACTAAAACAGAAAAATTATGAAAGTCAGGCCATTTTCATGAAGGGTAAAAGAGACAATGAGTTAATTCCAAAAACGTGGGAAATGATATCTATTAAACTGGAGAACTATAGACATATGGTAAATACAGAGATGCTCTGAATTTTCTGAGACAGACATTGTATAATGCAGTTAGCTCTTGTAAGCAATGTGGAGATCTAGTATGAAGCTAAAGCAAAATGCCACATGGAATCATTTTTACCACAAGAATAAACATCCTCATATTGCCTCTTGAATGAAGGGAAACTCCCTAAGTGAGATTAAATACAAAGAGTTGTGAAACTATCATAACCCATTCTTCAGCTGACTCAAATAAAGGAAAATATAATTGCTATTTGTTTAATTATTTATTCTTGGAAAACTTCAGCCTGCATAAATAATGCACATTGATCATGACTACTCACAATGCCCTTCCTCTACGTCCTCTGAACTTAACACATATTCTTCCCAAACTCAGGTGCTCCTTTTTTAATGCATTGTCTTCAATTAGTGTTGTCCACAAGATGCTAATAACTATGAAGTTTAAAAAGGAGATCATAACTCACACTGGGTTTAATGGTTAGCAAAATGACATGCCCACTCTGAAATTTTCTATTGAAAATGAGTATATATATATAAAATCCGCAAGTGTACAAAGAAAGAAGTTACACTAAATACAACAGATAATCACTCAAGGAATTTCTTTGTGTTATGAAATCAATTCAATTGCCTTCGAGAGTACAGATTTTAAAATTTCTAATGAAATAAAATCATATTACTTTTCTGTGCCTATCAGCCTTCTCATGTCTTAGTTGATTTCTCACAATTTTGGATATAACTAAAAGAAATTTACAGACAGCTTGAAAGGCCCTAATCAAACAAGGAAGTGAATGTCTAGTGTTAAAAGGAAGAGAACTCATTTCCTTATGTGTATTTAATAAATGGACGTTTTCCCACAGGATAAGGATGTCTATACTGCATATATATTTAAGTTTCTATAAGCAATCTCATCACTTGTTTTTAAATGAAAATCATCCTGTGCTTACTTTTATTTAAGCAGTACCACTCTTTTTTGATGATTCTGTGTTAAATTAGCCATTTCCTGTTCCTTTAGAAACTGAAAATTGCAATTAATTTCAGATGTATTGAATGAAAGCTACACTTAAGGGAGGGTGACATTGAGGGTAAGGATGTCAGTTCCTAAAGTTTGTCCTATTTCTGTTCATGTTATTCATGCTGAATCGTGAGCTCATTTGTAAATTGACGTCAGTTATTCCTATAATTATACAGTTTTCATTCTAACATGATTTTTTACCTGCATTCAAAAGCCTTCTTCTTTTTTTCAAAAATTAGCAGTATAAGAACAATTTATACTGCTTTGTAACTCTTATTTTAAGAATGACCAGTTTCTTTGGAGAAATGTTTTTCAAACATGAATAGGATGTGGTTGATCACCTGCAATGGTAGTTTTTAAGGAATAAAGAAAAAAAAAAAACATGGTTAGTGACACCTTTTTCCTTCTAGCCTTCCAGAGGGGTCCTACAATTAAATCAAAAGAAGGAGATTGTTTTTCTAATTTACAAACTTTTTGTCTAGCACAGAATCACTTCTGGCTTTTTCTCTTTCTGAATGATGTAGTTTCAAAGAGACATTTTATATTTTGACTTGCTTTATTTTATTTTGGTTGGGTTTTTGTTTGTTTGTTTTGCTTTCTTTTTTTTTTTTTTCCTGGACTTCAAAGCTCTTAATATATTCCTCCAAATCAGGGTAAAAATGAATAAACATTAGTGAGATAGCCTTTTCTAATTTCAAGGAAGAATTATCAGTGTGATAATAGAAAGTAAAATGTCCAATATGCAATCTTTTTGGGGGGCGTAAAAAGTGATCGATTTGCATTTGACACTTTTTAGTGTGAGCACTCTTTCCCCACAGAGCTTCAACACCTCACATCAACCACAGTGGGACTCATGCTATCTCAGATCCTCATCATTTCTTTTCTCAAAGAAGCATGATCTGAACACATGAGTCACTGTTAAGTATAAGTGTAGCGTGGAGAAAAAATGAAAATACATTAGGAGTGGTTTTACCAATTTGTATAATTTTTCAGTTAAGCAGTCATAAATCAAGGAATATTGTATTTTTTGAGGCTCATTAAAGAGACATTACACATCAGAATAGTGAAGTCGTCAGCATAATGAAATGATGAATGCCTGTGACTATCTGTATGTAAATGATGTGAGACAGATTCAGGGTGTTACAAAGGAGAATAACAATCTCTCTGACAGTTCCCTGTAGGTGCAGTTGCTGGATGCTAGTGACAGATGTTAAGTGCAAACCTCTTCAGTGGCATGCACTTATTAGCACTCGGTGGAAACTTGCAATATAAAATAAGAAGACGAACAGCATACAAAATCGCTATAGAAAGTGTCGTTCTACCGGCTGTGTTATTTCATTTCAGATTCCTTCTTATTACCAAATATCATATTCTAAATTAAATGAAACAAGATAGTGATAAGTTGTTATTCTCAAACTATTAGTGTTATTAAATGTGTGTATATTGTAAAAATGTAAGTTTTCACTAATATATGGAGACTTTTCAAATAGGTAGCATAAGACCAACCTTAGTCCATATATATATATATTTTTTTTTTTTCTTAATCCTACCAGGGAAGCATTTCTTTGCAACTTATTTTTAAAAGATAAAATTTTTATTCTATATTTCTAATACCTTGATTGAGTGTGGTTTGTGATTTCTTTCCTAATCTTCATATTTCTTAAAATACCTCCCCTATCAGTGGACTGGGGGAGAGGCATGGGTGTTGAAGAAATAGGGAGGGTGAGATTGGGAGGAGAAGAGGGAGGGGGCTACAGTTGAGATCCAAAGTGAATAAACTGAAATAAAAACTAATTAATTAAAAAATAAAATTAAAAAAATACCTTTGGTCAATTTTGTTGACTTGCCAAGAACTTAAATTAAATACTAACTTTAAATGTCATATTTTATTTTACCAATATAGATAGATAAAAAATCTAGTAATTTTCTACAAGTCGCACAGAACACAAACAGATTACTGAAGTTATTGAAGAAAGAGATCAGGGATAGAAACAGAAAGAAAGGAAGAGAAGTGTTTTCAAATCCAGCACACAGCTATGATGATGCTGTCATATTGACCAAGTTTCCCAAACTTGATTTTATTACCAAATCCATGTGATTTCGCATGTGAGTGTGTGTGTGTTTGTGCATGTGTTTTGTGTGTGATGTAACAGGCTTATGATATTATACTCCAATCCTCTTAATTGTACATACATGATATGAACAAAACGATATTGTTATAATTTCATTAATAAATGTTTCATATCCTTAATACATCAATGTGTGTGTGTGTGTGTGTTGCAGGTGTATACCTATTTGGTGAGTGCACAAGCGCACATGCGGGGATGGTGGCCAGAGGCACACAGTGGGTCTCTTCCTCTATTGCTCTCCATCTTCTTGACACTGGGATACTCACGGAACCTGAATCATTCTCTCACTGTTAATCCACTGAGGCTGCCCATCTGTCTTACAGGATCCTCTTTCTCGCCTCTCAGGTTCTAAGAGTATAGGCGTGCAAAGACGTACCTGACCTTTTACAAGGGTGTTAGGTATCTGAACGTGGGTCTTCATGTTGGTGTGGTAATACCTTTCCATGACTGAGCCATCCCCCAACCCTAGCTTCCTCCTATTTTAATTGATGATAGTAAAGCCACACAGAGGGTCAATTTACAGTACCTACCTTTTATCACTATTAGTTCAATGCTATATTACGATGTATATTACTTAACCGAGCAATGTCTTCATAGGCCACAGAACAGAGAAAACAGTTTGTTTCAGATAAATTGCACAAATAACATAAATTGTTATATATTATATACTTTGGGGTCGGGAGTAGGTTACTTTTAGCAGAGTTCCTGATCAGAATATTTTGATCTTTCTAATGTAGTTTTGAATTTCAGAATAAGATTCAAATTAATTTCTCTATAAAAATCTACTTTTTGCTATCTTGATGTATTCAGTAAGAGATAGTATTAAATATTGAGTAACTTCTTCATTCTTGATACAACTATTTTTCAGCACAGGAAAGCTTTATTCAAAGAGACAGTTTATATTTTGATATGATGGAAATGTTTATAAGAATATAATGATCTAAAATTTTATCATAATATTAATATTAATTATTTTAACTTAATAATCTTTGAATATTTTACTGGGCATATTAATAAAATACGACATCAATGTTTGAATATATTTTAAAAATACGTATTTTAAGAAAAATAATTGAAAGCATCTTTCCATAATTTAAATGACAATAATACATAAATTATCACATAAATTATCAGAATTTTAAGTATTTCAAAACAATACTATATTATTTCACTTGCATTTTCAGATATTTATTGATTACTATTTATCCAGGTAATTTTGCAATCTCATGTTTACTCAGTTTTTAAGAAGATATATCTTATGATGTAGTACTCTAATCATCAAATTAATACATAGACACACATTCAAGTAATATGCATAGCAAATAATATTATTTGACTCAATAACATTTTCTTAAGTATTTCTATGACATATTCTGTCATTGTATTATGTATCATTCTGACTTCCCTACAAGAAAAGCAAAAAGAAGAAATTAAAAGTTTCATTTTACATATAGAACTATATATTTGTTATTGTACCTTAAAATCTCACTGCTATCATAATTCAGTCTGTTCATTTAGTAATAAACATTTATAAATATATATTTTAGCTTTTTTTATTAATTTTTTATTTTTTACATTAATTACAGTTTATTTATTTTGTATTCCAGCTGTAACCTCCTCCCTCATTCCTTCTCAATTCCACCCTCTCTCCCTCATTTCCTTTCTGCCCCTTTCTAAGTCCACTGGTAGGGGAGGACCTCCTCCCCTTTCATCTGACCCTAGCTTATCATGTCTCTTCAGGACTGACTTCAATGTCCTCCTCTGTGGCCTAGATGGCTCAGTGGTTAAGAGTGCTGTTTGCGCTTCCAAATGGACCCAGGTTCAATTCCCAGCACCCACATGGCAGCTAACAACTGTCTGTAACTCCTGTTCCAGGGGATCTGACACCTTCTCACTAAGGTACATAAAATAAAAATTAAATAAATTCTTAGGGGCTAGAGATATGGTTCAGTGGTTAAAGGACCACCTGCTCTTTCAAAGGACCCTGGTTCAATTCCCAGCACCCACAGGACAGCTCACAACATTTGTATTTTTACATTTAAAGAGTACTTTAACTCTATTAACACATTCGGTTTAATCATTGCCTTCTTAGTCTACAATTATTGTTTTTTCTTAGTATCACAAGGTTGTATCCATTTATCTAAACCTAAATGACAGTGTATGGGAAGAGGATATTTACTTCATCCGATAATATAGTGAAGGTCTTTTTATGTTAGAAATAGTTAAGAGGAAGATAAATATTCCATTGGGTCAGCTAAGTTCAGGACCTCATTTCTGCTATTAGTATGCAAGTGACTTCAAGGACATTGCTCAAAGCCAGGCACCTTCTTTTTCACATGATTTCTCATTTACTTACGTATTGCACACAAATATCACCAATATATAATCAGTTACCAACTGAACTAATGACTTGCTTGTATTTTCTTAATTATAAGATTCAGGATTATTTCTTAATGCTACTTTTCTAGATTATAAGATATAATCATTCAAAGGTTATATTAAATTTACATGATTACATTTTTATGTATTGATGGACTTCCACTTTGCTAATCAGAAGCTCAGATATTTATAGATTGTACCTGAGTTAGTGAAGAAGCCTCAGATTATCACTCATAAAGCTACCAAGGTTATCTGGAGAGAGGTGAGGATCTTGCCACTGACATTGCAAACTTCAATAGTTGAGTAATCAAACGCTGTGTTAGCTAATTTGAACTTGTTCTCTGAATCGCATCACAATAGCAGAAATAAGAATCGCCTATTTGTAAAGGTGAGAGATGGGAAATTGTATCTTACTTGCCAAGCATATAAATCTCATGCTCAAAGTCACGCAGGTACTTAACTCTGAAACCATGACTACAAACAGAGCATCTGACTCATAATCCAGAGCTATTTGCTCTGCTCTACTAACAAAGTAGGAACATTCGCTGTAGGTTTTTATAGGTAAGTCCATTGGAAATTTCAAAAGACAGCATGAAGAAGAGATGTGCCAAGCGCAACAATGCTTGAAGAGATTACAGCCCGAGTTACTCGCACTGAGTCTTACTCAGTTAGTGGCACGATTTACTTAGGGTTATTTCGAAGACTTGCAATGAGGTGCTATTTCCTTTATTCATTATATTTTACTATATTTTATACTTTACGTATAAAATTCTTAGAATTTCTAACAGGATGATTTCTGTCATATAAAGCGAGATAAGGATGATTATTTATTCTCATTATCGTGAAATCTTAGTATTCTCTTCCTGTGCTCACCATGAAACCCTGGTCGTGGTACATACAACTTCATTAAAATGAAAACATTTCCATTTCAGCATGTGATATTTATTAATCAGAATTTTGACATGAAATGTAAAACTTATTAGTTTCAAAAACAGAACAAAACAGTCTTATAAAGCACAGAGCGCCACCAGATCCGCCTTACTGCCCACCCCCTATTTTTCTCTCTCTAAATTTATCTAGCTGATTAATACCACGGAGAGCTCAGCTTTGGTGAAATACACTTATTCAATTCCGCTGAAGATTATAGGTTTCAAATAATAAAATTGGATTTTATTGAGGATTGAAGTGTGTAAATAGAACATTTGATTGAATTTAATAAAATGGTATCCTGCTGTTGGAGGGAAGTCATTTCCTCTAGTTTTAAGTTGATTACAAAGACAAGACGCTATATGAACTATTTTGAATGGAATTTTTTTTTGTCTAGAGGAAAAGACTAAATTGAAACTGAAAAAAAATTTAAGTAACGCTGTCTAGTCTTTTTAACAAAACCACAGTTAATTTACAGCTATTTAGAAAAACTGTAGAGAAAAATTTTGGCTTGTTTTGTGGCTATAAAACATATCACTACAGATTGAAACACAGGAAAAAAATGGGAGGCCTGCTCATGAGTTTTGTTTTCCTATGTCTGTGAAGAGCTTCATATTAATAGCCATTCTTGGCTGGAGAGATGGCTCAAAGATTAAGAGCACTGGCTGTTCTTCCAGGGGTCCTGAGTTTAATTCCCAGCAACCATATTGTGGCTCACAACTATCTATAATAAGATCTGGTGTACATGCAAACAGAACACTGTATACATAATAGTCACTCTGAAACTTTTTATGCTTTTTTTCATTTTTTGCTGAAAATTGATATGTCTCTTATACAATACACTCTGAGCACAGTTGCCCCTCTCTCTGCTTCTTCCATCTTCCCAACACATGCCCCTTTCTACAGATTTAATCTCCATCTGTTTCCCTTCAGAAAGGAGCAGGCCTTCAAGAGACAACCACCAAACATGACAAAGGGAAATACCGTAAGACAAGGCAAAGGTCCTCACACCAAGTCTGGATAAGACAAACAAATAGGAGAAAAAGAGTCTCAGGAGCAGGAAACAGAGTAGGAGATGCACCTGCTCCAATTGTTAGGCATTTCATAAAAACACTAAGCCCCAACATCAGGACATACATGCAGAGGACCTGGTGCAGACCCAGACAGGCACCAGGCTTGACCCTTCAGTATCTGTGTCCTTTATATCGTCTGATTCCTATAATCTTGTTTTCCTCAATGATCCAGGAACCCTACAACTATATTTTAAATCAAAGACAAAGAAATTATAGAATAGATAGAGCAATACATGATATCTCATGTTTTGTAAATGTTTTTATTTCCTTTAACTAATTTCCATTGCTCATAAAAAGAAGGGAGCATTTTCTTTCTTTCTTTTTTCAAAAAGTAATATGAACTTAAATATGAAATACAACCTTAAATAATACAAATTATTAATGCATGTCAGAGCATTCATACTTTTTATAAGAAAAATATTTTGACTGATCATATTTTCTTAGTGTGCATTGTTATTGCTATGATGAAACACCATGACAAAAGCAAGTATGGAAGAAAAAATTATTTGGCTTCTTCTTCTTCTTAACTGTTCATGACTAAAGGAAGGCAGGACAGTACTCAAATATGGCCGGGTTCTGAGACAAGAATGGATGCAGATTCCTTGGAGGTGTACAGCTTCCTGGCCTGCTCACCATGACCTGCTCAGGCTGCTTTCTTACAGAACTCAGAACCACCAGCCTAAGGATGAACCCATCCACAACGATTTGGGCTCTTCTCTATTGAACATGAATTAAGAAAAAATGCTCTTCAGGCTTGCCTACAGCCCTATCTTTTTTTTTTTAAATCTTTTATTATTTTTTTTATTAATTACACTTTATTCATTTTGTATCCCCCCATAAGCCCCTCCCTCCTCCCCTCCCGATCCCACCCTCCCTCCCCTTTCTGCATGCATGCCACTCCCCAAGTCCACTGATAGGGGAGGTTCTCCTCTTCTTTCTGATCTTAGTCTATCAGTTCTCATCAAAAGTGGCTGCATTGTCCTTACTGTGGCCTGGTAAGGCTGCTCCCCCCTCAGGGGGAAGTGATCAACGAGCAGGCCAATCAGATTATGTCAGAGGCAGTCCCTCTTCCCATTACTATGTAAACCACTTGGACACTGAACTGCCATGGGCTACACCTGTGCAGGGGTTCCAGGTCATCTCCACGAATAGTCCTTGGTTGGAGTATGAGTCTCTGGGAAGTTCCCTGTGTTCAAATTATCTTGTTCTGTTGCTCTGCTTGTGGAGTTCCCATTCCCTCCAGCTCTTACTATTTCCCACTTCTTACATAAAATTCCATTCACTCTGCCCATCAGTTGGCCATCAGGCTCAGAGCAAGTCAAAGACAGCCCTATCTTGAGAAGGCGTTTTTGTTTGTTTGTGTTTGTGTTTTTGAGGCAGGTTTCTCTCTGTAAATTCCTGGATCATACTTGGCTGTCACCAGGCTGTCTTAGAACTCATAGAAATTCACCTGCCTCTTTGAAGGCATTTTCATATTTGAGGCTTCCTTCACTTAGATGACTGCAGCTTGTGTCAAGTTGAAATAAACTATCCAGCACACACAAAGTATTAATTATATATTTCAGTATAGTAAAGATTAAGTGTTATTTTTATCAGATCTAATATATTGTTAATTAATTTTCAAATCTTATTTCTTATACCAGACCAGAGAGCAAACTAAAAACATGATTTGTAACTCATTCAAAAACAAAAGAAGCTTTAGAAACTGTAGACATGCCTAAATGGAGAGGGGAAAAAGTCCATGTTTCTATCCCTACAGGTAGCAGGTATGTTGAGAGTAGGAGTAGTCTTAGCAAGGGGAAAACATACCAATTACTTATCTAATGTTAAAGGGTCATACCTGGAAACATACATATTTATAGCATAGTACAAACTAAATAGTTTATATTTAAAAACAAATATGTATGCACATTCACATGCAAAAACTATTAATTAAAACAATGAATTAAAGAGGATTCCATGAACTAGAAAGAAAGCAAGGAGGAGGTATACCGAAGTTGTTCTTCAGTTATTTCAGAATGTTTTCAAAGAAAGCAGCTGTAAGCATTTAAGGAAAGAACAACTCATTAAATAATACAAACAGACACATCCACAGTTATTAATTGCTAATGGCTTACCATTTGTTTTTTAATACTCTTAGAACCGGCACATACAAAGAAGAAAAATTAAGAATTTCAGAAGAGGGAAAGAAAATTTTGATGAAAAGAGAGTAAAAAGAATAATGTTCCAAATTCATGGTCTAGATACGTAGGAAATTTAAAAATTTAAATTTAAAATTTTTAAAAATTTAAATTTAAAAATTAAAAAAAAAACGAGCAGAAAATAAGTGAATGCCATAGGAGAAAATGTAAGAAGTTCAACTTGCCTTTAAACAGGAGCTGTTTGTTTACAATCATTTTCACAAGGTTTGAGACATTGCAGTATTTGAGAACTAATGGCTTGATGGCAAAACGGACACAGGAAGAAGGAAGTAAGCTAAGTAACAGATAAGCTCAGACTAGAGACAGCAGTGTCTAAAAAGATCCAGACTTAACCAAATCAACGAATTGCTTGGAAAATGCGTTCTAACATTTTTAATCTACATTTCCGAGAAGATAATATAATTGCATCATTCTTCTCTTCCTTTTCCTCCCTCCAAACTCTCTCATATAATCCCATTTGTTCTCTTTTAATTTCATAGCCTCCTTTTAAATTAAGTTATATACATATGCATTTTTATCAGGTGTTAGTGTGTTTTGAGGGAAACCAAATAAAATATGAAGATAAACATATTCATATATAGTTGTGGAATTTATAATATTTGAAACAAAATTATCACTCAGGATATCATTATATGAAAGGAAGATTAAATAATGTCTATGTAGAATCAGGTCTTATGACCCCATAGGCATCAGGTTTTCTCTCTTTGGTAGAAAGCTTTAACTGAACCATAAACTATTTCTGTGAATTTTAACAGACTGAAAGGGGGAGTTAGTATGACATGGAGAGGACAGGAGCTCCACAAGGACCAAATATATCTGGGCCCAGGGGTCTTTTATGAGACTGTTTCTCCAAACAAGGACCATGTATGTGTATAACCTAGAACCTCTGCTCAGATGTAGCCCATTGCAGCTCAGTAGCCAAGTGGGTCCCTAGCAAGAAGAACAGGGACTATTTCTGACATGAACTCAACTGCTGGCTCTTTGACACACCCCCTCCCCTCCCCCCCCCCCCCCCCCCCCAGGGAGGAGCAGCCCTGCTAGCCACAGAGGAGGACTTTGCAGACAGTGCTGAAGATACCTGATAAACCAGGTTCAGGTAAAAGGGGAGGAGGATGTCCTGTATCAGTGGACTTGGAAAGGGGCAGGGTATAGATGAGGGAAGGAGGGTAGGATTGGAAGGGAATGAGGGAGTGGGCTACAGCTGGGATAGAAAGCTAATAAACTCTAACTAATATTAAAAAATTAAAAAAAAAATTAAAAAAGACTGCACATCAATAGTAGCTACCTGCCCCAGATATAGTTTTTTTTCCTATTATTATTATTATTATTATTATTATTATTAAATTTGATTTATTCACTTTGTAGCCTGGCTGTAGGCCCTTCCATCATCTCTTCCTGATCCTACCCTTCCTTTCTCTTCTCCCCTATATACCTCCCATACTCCACTGATAGTGAAGGTCCTCATCCCCTATCCTAGCTTATCAGGTCTCATCAGGACTGTCTGGATTCTCTTTCTCTGTGACCTAGTAAGGCCACCAGATAGACATCAGAAAGTAGGAGAAGACAGGGAACAGGACAGGGGCCTTCTTCAGAGGGCCTCTGAAAGTCTCTGCCCAACAAGATATTGAAGCAGATGTTGACACTCATAGCCAAACTTTGAGCAGAGTGCAAGGAATCTTATGAGAGAAAGAGGAGGAGAAAGGTGCTCCACAAGGAGAGCAAGAGAGCCAAAAACCTGGACCCAAGAAGCCCTGCAGAGACTGATGAATCAACCAAGGACCATGCATGGAGAGGACCTAGACTCCCTGCTCAGATGTAGCCCATGGGCAACTCAGTCTCCATGTGGATTCCCTTGTAAGGAAAGCTGGGGCTGTCTCTGACATGAACTTAGTTGTCTGCTCTTTGATAGAGATTATTTTCAATTCATTTAGGGTTTCATTGATTCATTCTACATGAGTCTCATTTGATCAAGAGAAAAACAAGAGTAACAAAAATATCAATAATCTTAGAATTTTGTCAGTACACGTAGACTAGCATACAATTGTCCTTTCAGCATTTAAAATTATTTAAAGGAAAATAAATTATTCCTTTTATATGAATAAGTTTTACAAAAACAAGCCTCATCCCAGGCCTGTTAATGAACACTGATTTTATTCTATGTGAAAATAAAATGGTCAGTCAAAACATCATTTTACCAGTTAATATTTTGAAAGTGAAGTCAGACAACACCTGCAGATCACATTACCTGTAGGAAGATTAAAATCTTCACTCACTGATAAATGCAGAGTTCAGAAGCTGAGAAATAAAATACAGTAAATCAGTTTCAAAAATAGATGAAACACAAATCAACAACTCTGATTTTATTTCTCACTTTTGAGCTCTACAGACAAGATATGAAAACTGTTTGATCACTCATTTTTGTTACTGATTTGTTTCCTGATAAATTCCAAGAAGTAAAAAAGAAAAATAAAGATACAGGTTCCATTTCATCACCAGCATTTGTTCCAAAACCAAGAAAGCAGACATACCTGTTATTTTTGGCTCATATCTAATATTCCAAAATCTGAGTGATTCTTTTTTATATAACTAAATATCATTAAATATCATCATACAAATACAATAATACACACATTACAATATTTGAAGTACTTGTGATAACTAGAGTAACTTAAACTTATATTCCCATGGAAAGGAGGGAATGGGTGACAAATCAAAAGCCTTGGAAAAGGAAATGTGATAAGCAATTTTTTATAAAACTATAACCTTTCCTAAATATTAAATCACCTCTAAGTTAATTTTTACTGGTAATAATGTAAATCAATAAAATATTGATGCTGTTCTCCCTTAGAGTGGGTCATTATTGTGGATAACTGGGGATTTTATTTTTAATTAAATTTAGAATAGCAACACAAGTCATTCTGGTGGAAGAAGACAGTTCAAATTATATATATATATATATATACATAGAAATATTTATACATTAAAATTATATTATATTTATATATTTATATAGATATTATATATGTATATATACATATATTATAGTATACATACATACGTGTGTGCGTATTCATATAGAGGCTAACGATGAAGCCAAACATTTTGAGCACATGACCAGCCAGGACACTGAGCTTTGTGGAGATAGAAAGTGACTAGCGCAGACTTGTTGCAAATCAGAATATATTTGTTCTCACTGTCAGTTTGGATACTCAGCTCTATGTAACCATCCCTTTATTGTCCTGAGCTGAAGGTATCTATTTCATTCCAGGAATTACTGTTGTGTAGATAGTTACAAATTACTGTCATTATTATCATTGCATTCAAATCTTAGTTTAACATAATTGAAGTCAAATTATATCACATCCCAATTTTAGTTAATCCAAACAAGGGATAAATTCAGTAATAACAATTTCTTAATCGGGGCTTTCAAGCATTATCTTTTGCTATGTAAAAATCACATTACCAGAATGACATGAGGTTAATAAAAGCTTCTGTTTTACTGAAGGATATAACAGTTAAGTCATATCTTCCATGACTCTAATGAAAAAGATGTCAGTTGTTGAAGATGTTGCATGCTTTATTGAGACTATATGTTTCAGAGAGAACTGAAAGGTTTGAGTAGGTATCATGAGGTAACAACACAGTAGAATACAGCAATGCTAGTTTTTATGTATTTTTGTAACATAGCATTGCCCAGGGCAAAAACTGAAAACACCAGCATATTCAGTTTCCATCAGAAAGACAGACAGAAAAAAAAAAGAAAGAAAGAAAGTCAGTGCCCTTCAAATGACCTCGAATGCAGTTCACAGGAAAAAAAAAAAAAAAAGCAGAGCCCAGGTGCCCTCACCAAAGACCTATCTCTCTTCCAGTCTCCTCTTCCCAGGCATGGGTCAGGGTCTGCATTAAATTACTAGATGAGCACAAACAAAAGAGAAGAAAAAGGGAGGGAGAAAGTGAACAAAAAGAAGGAGGTGGAAGAGCTTGATAATGATGATGATAATAGTAATGGTGATTTTTTTCTACAGAGAAGCGGTCTGGATTTCATTAATGATAGCTACCATCCACTCTGTATGAGAAAGAAGCCGAGGGTAAATAGTTGTAGTTGGGTTTAAGATGAGTCAGAGTCAACAAGTAAATAATGGAAACAAATACCTGTAGGCAATTGTAAGGTAGGTTAATTAAAGACCCTGGTAATTCATAAATCAAGAATGGTTGGCAGATAAAATGAAGCTCAATTAATAGGCTAACAATATTGAAAATAAAACAAGCAAAGACTATTGAGCTAAGTATGTTATATGATAGCTCAAGTGCTTCTGAAAATGCATTTGAGACTACAAAGCATCTGAAAATAATTGAACAATAATAATGAATAATGAATAAACATATAAGAATAAGGAACAAAGGACTAAAAGTACAAAGATGTGTACAACAGAGCAAAGGAGCAGAAGGCTGCCTACACGAGCTGCTGAGAATCTTGACAGAAACACTTCAGAAGGTAAAAGTGGAACCTGAAATTATGCTCTCAGCTTTTCCACAGATGGGCATGTGTTTGGTTCTGGTTCACCCTTCCTTTGCTCCTGTATGCTGTTTTCTAAAGGATCTTATCACTTGAAGTGTTAAAGAAACTGCTCTGGTGTGAGGCAGGGAGCAATGAAGGATTTCATTACATTTATTATCACTCTAGTTTCTCTCTTTGTATCTTTCCATCATTTCTGGTAAATTAAAAAAAAGGCTAATAAACATGGCCTCCTAGGGAATGAGCAAAGATAATTTTACATTCTTAGAAGAAAAAGTAAAAAGGAGAGAAAGAAAGAAAGAAAGAAAGAAAGAAAGAAAGAAAGAAAGAAAGA
>NW_026596147.1:11069507-11170091 GCF_907164565.1 Psammomys obesus | reverse complement strand
AGAAAGAAAGAAAGAAAGAAAGAAAGAAAGAAAGAAAGAAAGAAAGAAAGAAAGAAAGAAAAAGTTATAATCGTAGTTAAAATCCCTAATATTTTTTTATGCTACCAATGCATGGTTGAAAGTTAAGTGTGAGATTACACGTGAATAGTTAATAGTTTCTATAAAAGTTATACATTTCAAATACATGTTTTTGGAAACAAAACATTTGCATACTATATGAGTTTTAAATTTTCTTTGCATGCTATATTGATTCATAATATTCTTTATTTTCTGGCTAACAGAGTGGGGATAGGAATGTCCCATTGTACAGACCAAGGAACAGCCAGATCAGGAAATCACAAAGATTTGAACATCATAATATAATACTGTAAATGTCAAAAGTTCCTAACAACAGAAACACACAAGGCAGACAAAAGAAGAATAAATTACTAATTGACTGTTATGATGACTCAGAAGCATTCTAGAGGGATTTTTGAAGGCTAAGTAATAAAATTCAAATTTATAATCAAGAGGATTTTGTAGAGCTCTGAATTCCACACTTTCTACAGATGCCCTGTATGATAAAGTATCACTGAAGTCATTTTGTTTTACAATGTTATCCTGACTTCAAGGAAGTTTTCATAATGGTTATTTATTTATAGTATATGATGTAGAACATTTTTTTTTATCAAAATTGTAATGAGAGTCAGGGCTGGAAAAAAGTAACTGGAAGATATTAAAAATGACAATGGAAGGAGCAAAATTTTGGATTTCATCTACAACAATGAGAGAGTCTATAAAAGAACACTTGTATGGGGGGTGAGGAAAAGTTAGAGTATTGGTTTTTCTGTATTAATTTAAGAGAAAGCATTGATCAGGCATGGAAACTTCAATCCTAAAAAAAGCCAGTTATCCATTGTGGAAAAGTGGTTTCCACCAGCATGAAAATAATTTATTTGGTGCTGTCCAGCTAGTGTGAGCAACCACAACTACAGGAATTCAGAACCATGGCTGAACACAAAGTGCTGTGGCAGGTATGTGGAGGTCAGAGGACATGTGGGAGTCTGTTCTCACTTCTGTCAAGTTAGTTTCAGGAATGGAACTCTGGCTATCAGGCATGGCAGTAAGTGCCAGTGCCCTCTGAGCCATCTCGCTTGTCCTCCTCTTTATGTCTCTTCATGGAAGTTTTTCTATTGGCATGTCATTTTAAACTCCTTAAATATTGCTTTCATTGCATCTAGTCTGGTGATGAGCTCATTAAAGATGTCCTAAATTAAAAAATAATAATAATTTAAAAAGTATAGAATAAACACACTAAAATCTATAGTCATATAGAAGCTAAACAAGGAGGACAAGAAGAAATATCCTCAGTCCTCATTCAGAAGGGAAAACAGGATAGACATCGGAAGTAGGAGAAGATAGGGAACAAGATAAAAGCCTTCGACAGGGAGCCTCTGAAAGACGATACCTGTCAGGGTATTGAAGCTGAGACTCATAGCCAAACTTTGGGAAGAGGATCTTACAGAAGAAGAGGGAGATAGAAAGACCTGGGGAACAGCAGCTCTACAAAAAGACCAACAGAGTCAAAAAATCTGGGCTTAGGGATGTCTTTCAGAGACTGATGAATCAACCAGGGACCATGCATGGAGAGGAACTAGACCAACGCTCAGATGTAGCTTGTGGGCAGCTCAATCTCCATGTGAGTCCCTAGCAAGAGGAGCAGGGGCTTTCTCTGACATGCACTCAGTTGTCTGCTCTTTGATCACTTCTCCAGGGCTGGTTGGTGTTCCCAGGTCACCAGAGGTGGATGCAGATAGTCCTGATGAGACTTGATAAGCTAGGGTCAGATAGTAGGGGAGGAACTCCCTTATCAGTGGAATAGGAGAGAGACATAGGGGTGAAGAGGGAGGGAGGGTGAGATCAGTAAGAGATGAGAAAGGCGGCTTCAGCCAGGATACAAAGTGAATAAATTATAATAAATAATAATAACAAGTAAAATTTTAAAAAGAAAACTAAAAACAAAACAATATTGAGAATAGTCAACCAGAATATAGATGTTAAATAGTCCAGGTCAACAGTTTTACTTGAGTGCATGAACTGTGTTGTACACATGACTGTGTGTGTGTGTGTGTGTGTGTGTGTGTGTGTGTGTGTGTGGTGGGGTGATTGTGTATGCACATTTGTCGACAACACATCTGATGTCCAGAGAACAACATTTTAGAAAATGTTATAGACCTGATATTTTTGGAAATGATGGACTTTTTAAATCTGGGTGGATGATTCAGAGGTTAAAAACAAAAAAAGACAAAGACAACAAAATATTTCACACACAGAAATAGAGCCCTAGTGTAAAGCACATGGAAATTAACCTCCATTATTAACTTCCATTCTTGAGATCATTATCACTTACTAGCATGTTCTAGTACCCTACTCTTTCATTCAGGCATTCTCTCTTTTTCTTTTTTTTTAATTCGACACATACTGACACTAGTGCTGGAGGTATATTGATCCACAGAGAAATATCTACCCAGAAGCAGCGAGCAAACACTGGACAAGTGCCATGAGACCAGATTCATTGCTGAATAAGTTAGTACCTATTTCTTAATATTTGCATTATATTTCTTAAATAATTCCTATTTTTGCACAAATACTGAAATTTGGTTTAAAGTGTGGTTTTGGCAACAAATCATATTAATTTATGTTATTAGAATTCTGCTCAAAAATAGATCAATCATGTATTTAAATATATTTATAGTAGCTTCAGAGTTTGTGTTTGATATTAATTTTATTTTCTTTGGTGCTAATTTTTACAGCTAGTAAGCCTGTGGTTCTGATGCTCAAGTATGACTGGTCTTACTAAATTTACTGGATATAAAACTACTTAAGTTATATAATTGACCTGGAAATCAATCATTAGTTCAGTCATTCATCTTTAACTTGAATATCAAGAACACATTTTGTTTTGAGATTTTACTATAGATTATATTAGATAAATTAACATTGTTATGCTTATTTTACTTTTGTTTTGATGGTGTATTTCTTCCTTAATTCTTATTCTTAAGATTTTAGTATTGTCTTTGTCACTTGCTACTCTGTTTCAAATGTTCTCTGAAGGTCTGCGATTAATACTGAAATTGCACCCATCAAACAATTTACATTAGGGCAGAAACACTACATTCTTCTTAGTGATTATAGTCATGCAGTCAACCCTCCTCTGTACCTTTTCTACTTTCAAACATTCTGTCACTGGTATCCAATGTCTGGATCTCTTTTTAGAGTGGGCAGATGTATAGTCTTCAATGTGTAGCCTGTTTCCATTCATTAGAGTTGCTCCATTTTAGAAATAGGTGGGTTATTTTCTAGGCTTCTCTCTTATAGATGCTTGATGAAATGAAGTGTACTCTACTTGCTGAAGTATATTCTCCTTACCTGGAAGAGGGACTTGTTTAAAATTTTGTACCTTACTTATGTATTTAACATTCATCATAAAAACATATGTGGCATCTTTCCTCCAATCCTTCACGTTTAACTTCATTTGAATTATTTAGTATTCTGGAAGGATAAGTGAGGGGCAGAGTCCTAGATCTTTTTCAGTATGACTTCACTGTGCACAATATCAAACTTAGGACAATAATCCATAGATTGCATATTGTGTTTTATATACCCTTCAAATTACTTACAGTCAAGGGTCTTTAGTAAACTTTATTATTAAGTGTGCATCACACTGTTTCCTCCTTGTTTCTATTTTGATAAAGAGACTTTCTGGACTTCTAGTTACAGACCAAGCTTCACATTAATTCATAAAGTCCTCAGATTTCCAGGTGCTTGGATTTGTCACTTAGAATTATGCTTACCCTTTACTTCTGTTCCTTGCTCTTCAATTTTATCTCTTTATTTTCAGGTTTTATCTAGAATCATTTATCTATCTATCTATCTATTTATTTATTCATTCATTCATTCATTCACTTTTCCTCCTGGTCTTAGTCCTGTTCTTCCTCGACTCCCAATCTCATCCTCTTTCCTTTTCCCTCTCCACCTCTTCTATTCCTCAGAAAATGGGAGTCCCCCTTCCCATCAGCCCCAGCTCATAAAGTCTTATCTGAGCTGAATATATCCTCTTTCCCCTATGGCCTGGAAAGGCAGTTCCTCCAAGAGGAAGTAATTGAAAACTGGCCAGAGAGTCCATGTCAGAGATGGTCCCCACTTCCCTTATTAGGTGACCCACATGATACCTGAGCTGCACAGCCTCATCCTTGTAGGGGGCCAAGGTCCATGCCATGTGAGGTCCTTGGTTGGTTCTTCAGTCTCAGTAGGACCCTTTGGCCCTAGTTAGTTGGTTCTGTTGTTCTTCTTGTGAAGCTCTTGTCACTTCCAGGTCCTTTCCTCCTTCCCACAACCTTTCCACAAGGCTCTCTATGCTCCCCCGAATGTTTGGCTGTGAGTCTCAGTATCTGTTTCCAGGTGCTACTCGGTAGAGCCTCTCAGAGGACAACTCTGCTTGACTCCTGTCCTCACTCATAGCAGAGTACTGTTAACAGTTTCAGGGCTTGGTTCTCTTCCATGGGGTGGGTTTTAGGTTCACCTACCCTTAGTCTCTGTTATATCTGGTCTATCTTTATTCTTGCAATTCTTGTGGGCAGGGTGAATTTTAAGCAGAAGTTTTTGTGGCTGAGTTGATGTTCTCCTCCTTCTACTAGGAGATTTGTCTAGTTAGAGAGTGTCCTCTTCCAACTCTATGGCCCCTGCTACTAGAAGTCTCTGCTAGAGACCCTCTCATATCCCCCTCCCTAGGAGCCTATCCTAACTTAAGTCTCAATCTTGGTAGGGAGATATTCTCGCACACAGTTTCTCTTTTCTCTATAGGCCTTTTGTCTTCCTACACCTACTCTCCGCAGGTCTGATCTCCACACTCATATCTCTCTGTGTTTCCTCTTCTAAATTGTTCCCTCTCTTCAACAATTACTTCTGTCTAATTACTTTCCCATTTTGAGGGAGATTTAAGCATCCTCTCTTGGATCCTCCTTGTTACTTATCTTCTTTGGGTCTGCACATTGTAGTATGTTTATCCTGTACTATATGTTTAAAATCCACTTATAAGTAAGTACATCTGTGCCTTTTTGGGTCTCAGTTACATCAGTCAGGATGACCTTTTATAGTTCCATCCATTTGTCTGCAAATTTCATAATTTCTCTGCTTTTAATACCTGAGTAGCATTCTATTGTGTAAATGTACCAGAGGTTCTTTATCCATTCTTTGGTTGAGAGACATCTAGGTTGTTTCCAATTTCTGGTTTTTAGAAGTAAAGGTCCTATGAACATAGTTGAACAAATGTCCTTGTTTAATGTTGGAGCATCTTTTGAGTATATGCGAAGGAATGGTAAAGCTGGGTCTGGAGGTATTGCAATTTCCAATTTTATGAGAAGGTGCTGGATTGATTTCCAAAGTGGCTGAACAAATTTGCACTTCTACAAACAATGGAGGAGTGGTCCCCTTTCTCCACATCCTTGCTAGCATACACTGTCACTTGAGGTTTTGATCTTAGCTATTCTGATCAGTGTAAGATGGAATCTCAGAGTCCTTTTGATTTACATTTCCCTGATAATTAAGGACATTAAGCATTTCTTTAATTGCTTTTCGGCATACCATATTTCTCTGTTGAGAGCTCTTTGTTTAGGTCTGTGCTCCATTTTTTTTTTAATTTGGTTATTTTGTTTGCTTGTGTGTAATTCCTTGAGTTCTTCATATATTTTGGATATTATTAGCCCCTTGTCAGATATAGAATTGGTGAAGATCTTTTTCAAATCTGTAGACTGTCGTTTTGTTCTGATGAGAGTGTCTTTGGCCTTTCAGAAGTTTTCAGTTTCAAGTAGTCCCATTTATTAATTGTAGATCTTATAGCTGAACTGCTAGTGTTCTGTTCAGGAAGTTGTCTCTTGTGCCAGTGAGTTCAAGGTTCTTCCCCACTTTCTTTTCTAAAATATTTGTGTGTTTGGTGTAATGTAGAGGTCTTTGATCCACTTAGACTTGAGTTTGTGCATGGTGATAAGTATTCTAAGCCTCTTTGGTAGGCAATGTCATTAACTGCCATTTACTGCAAACATGTTTCTCTCTGTTCATGGTTGAGAGGAGATTTTGTTTGTGGGTATGAAAATAGATATCTAGAATTTAGTTTGAATATATGCCAGTTCAGTTGATTAATAGTATAAAATATCCCTCTAGGGCACATTACGTCCCCAAGCAGTTTTTGTTGTTGTTTTTGTTTTTGACTGGTGTTCCAGGTGTTGAGTATGGATCATCTGCTGTGAGTTACATCTCATATTCAATCCAAGTATCATATCATATCATATCCAAGTGATTGATTATTTACTCCCAGAACTGTCATTCTTCTAATATGCATGTTGTTATGGCTTAGTTCAGTGATGTTCACTGGGTTCATGGATGGGTGTGGTCATTGATGCCTTTTCTCTCTCTTAGAAGCCTGCCTAGTACTTTTGGGCACTATTACATGTAGCTAGCAAGGAAGAAGGTACAAGCTTAGTTCTATATTTTGCAAGCAAGAGATGAAGGAGCTTCAACAATAGGGCTTTATTTTCTCTTCATTATGAAAACCAAGCGTAATAAAAAAAAGTCAGAATTAGGAGCTACACATAAAGCTCCACAGGAAAGAGTTATATTTCTTTTTTTATTAAATTTTTATTTTTATATTGATTACAGTTTATTCACTTTGTATTCCAGCTGTAGTCCCCTCTCTCCTCCCATCCCAACCCCAACATTCCTTTCTTATCTCCTCCTATGCCCCTCTCCAAGTCCACAGATAGCAGAGGTCCTCTTCCCCTTCCATCTGACCCTAGCTTATCCTTTCTCATCAGGTCTGGCTGCATTGTCCTCCTCTGTGGCCTGGCAAGGCTGGTCCCCCATCCAAGAAATGTGGCCTAAGAGCTAGCCACTGAGTTCATGTCAGAGACAGTTCCTGTTGCCCTTACTAGGGTGCCCACTTGGATACTGAGCTGCCATGGGCTACAACTGAGCAGGGGTTCTACGTTATATCCATGAATGGTCTTTGGTTGGAGTATCAGTCTCAGAAAAGACCCTGGCCCAGGTTTTTAGGTTACTATCCCTGTTGCTGTCCTTGTGGAGCTACTGTCCTCACTAGGTCTTACTTCTCCCCCTTTTTTCCTAAGATTCCTTGCACTCTGCCCAAAGTTTGTTTATGAGTCTCAGTATCTGCTTTGATACAATGCTGTGTAGAATCTTTCAGAGGCCCTCTGTGGTAGGCTCCTGTCCTGTTTCCAATGTCAGTCTTGTTTACTATATTTCTTATGCAGAGGCTCCAAAGTTTGGTTCACAGCACATTTCTTGAGAAAACAAAAGAGCAGCTTCAGGGAAACCCACACCTATGGAATCCTCAGGTACCTGCACTCATGTGCAATTATCTATACACACAGGATTAAAATATAATAAAATAGTGCATATAACATAAATATAACATGATATAACATAACATATCATAACATACACAAGTCCTTTTATAGAACTTGTGTTGTTTTGAAAACTGGTGCGGCCTCACTAACAAGCAACTTACATGGCACTGGGATTATTGTTTACTAACTCACTGATTCAGAATCACCATTTATGCCAAGAATGTATCTTCCTCCAAACTTTCTTTTGTAGTTTTTGTAGGGTACAATATTCCATAATATTTCAACAGTGACTCTAAATGTCTTTTGTCTGTCTGTTACCCTTCCTAAACTTAGAGATGTAAGAATTCTCACAGTCGGCTTTTCCCCATTCTTACTTTTTAAATAAAAAGTTTGAGGTCATAATTTATTATTATTAATCTATTTATAAAGTTTTAAGAGCTTTACTTTACCTTTTTCCATTAATTAACTAACTTCACTCTTAAATTAATACTCTGGTGTATGTTCAGGTGACCATCAGTAGTGGTTTCTCAACAGTTTGCAATAGTTGTCTTCAAGTTGACCAATAATCTTCTCCCCTTTTCATTACAGGTACATAGAGTTGATTTAATTCAAAGCCTTGGTTTTTGACATGCTTTCATCAGTGGACAATATATGACACCCTAAATTTCAGTCTTTTAGAACCTGATTGACTACCTGTACTTTCTGCATGTTCTTCCTCTGTGGTCCAAGACTCACACCATTACCCTCTTGCTGAATCTTATATTTACCAGCCATGCTTACTTTGTTTGTAATTCCCTCCCCTGGGTGTTCATTTTTAACTTCAAAAGGTAGCACTTGCTTGCTGATTTTATAACTTCGTGAAATATTCTGTAATTTAAACTTCAGAGGTTATTTCACAGTATGATATCATTCATATTTGTCACAATGTAATATGTAGCCACAATTACTATTCAGTTTTCACTTTGAGAATATAAAACAATCTATCCATTCTTTTCATTACGGCATATTGATTTTTAATTTTGTGATCAGTTATGTTTCAAATATTATTGTGTGTTTTGCCGTACATATATTATTAATTGTATTGTCTTTGAATATAATTTTTCTTTCAGTTAACCATTTATTGTCATATGTAATGTTTGTTTTGATTTGCGTAGAAGATTAGATTTATCATAAAACATTATTAATAAAGAATTTTAATATTTCAATTTATCTAGTTTAAATTTATTTGCGTTTTTATCGTTCTTTTTTTAAAGGAGTTTTAAAGTTGTGTCTGTTGAAATTTTGTTTATCATTATTTAATTTATATCACTTCTTTCATGTTTTAAACACGATAATGTGTTCTTGTAATAGAAAGCATCAATGATGCAATATATTTTAAGTTAATCAAAGGACACTGATGTCTTGGAAAATGTCCAGGGTTATTTTACAATTCTTTAATACAAGTTAACAAAATTGTGATTTAGATATATTCCTCTTTGTGTCATTGTTGAATTAAGTACCTTTACCCTATCCCCAATTTACAACATATTTTTTTAGCTAATATTAAGGAGCTTAGTCCCTAAAACATAATAATTTTATATCAACTAACGAAAGGAGGTAAGTAACCATTTAAAATATGAAAGAAAAGATAAAAGAAGATAGCTTAAAGTAAAGAAATGAGACAAGGACATTCATCAGTTATCTTCTGGGCAGAGTGGAGGAACTGGACTGAGAGCTCTTCCATTTTCAATATTCCATCTGTACTACTGGATTCCTGAAGTAAATTGTAATAAGGGTGTGTCTTCCCAATTAAAATATTGGAAATGTCAACAGGCTGAAAGGATTGGATTCATATGTTTCATGTGACGAATATGCTAGGAAAGTAGCTCTGCCATAAGTTTTTTGGGAATAGTTTGAGAATGATCACATGATTTCTGTGTTGAATATGTTTTCTATTTCTATTTATTTTCCCTAAGGGACTCTATATATCTAATCCCTGAACATTCTTATTCTGATTTGACAGTTGATTGGATCATAGTGAAATTTTACAGAAACAAGAATTTAAAAAAAAAGACAAAATTAAACATGCCTTTGAATGAACTCTTCAGCAATTTAAACACAATTGTACTTTAAAGAAAGATAAAATCAGACTGTTTCATTATTTGAGTTGTTTCTGCTCTGTAAAAGGTTTTAACTTCAAGGAGTTTTCCATATTGCATATTTTCCATATTGCATTTTCCATATTGCATCTTAGATATACGTTTATATTACAACCAGTTGCTAGAACTGAAATTTTAGCTACAACAAAAAAGAAGACTAAATTAGTAACCATTTTATATGGACTAATAATCAATTTATCTTACAATCTTGTCAATTTCATCACCATAGAAAAGCCTCTGAAAGATAAGATTATTAATTTTTCATGAGGATTATCCCAGCTTTGTATTTCAGCAGGTCTAACAACTTGGGAACTTTATTAATCTCTTTGTCCCTCATATTGTTATCTTAATATGGATAAAGATCACTAAACATGTCATAGACTTTAATCAGCTAATGGAGTTCAAGAATCTTTAACACTATCTGCTACATAATGTGTAAATGAGATTAATGACACTGTATGAAATGGTTTGTATGCATAATCTAAGCATTCAAGGAGCCGAGTCAGGAAGGTCACCAAACGTATGTGGGCATCCTTGGATACATAAGGAGCTTTGTGCCACACAAGATCATAAAATATGGTCCTGTATAATTTTAAAGTGTCAATTATTTTACAGTTAAGTGTTAATTATTTTGGAGCAACATTAATATTGTATAAATTTGATAATAATCATGAATTCCAATACTTGCTTTTAAACATGCTCTTTCAGTATTAAATCTTTTAAATTATTCTTATTATTTTTACACGTATAGATATTTTGTCTTTATACCATGTGCATGCAGGGCTCACTGAGGTCAAAGGTTGGCACTGGGCCTCCTGGAACTGGAGTTAAAGACAGTTACGACCTTTCCAGTGGGTTTTTGGAATCACACATGAGTACTACGGAGGGACAACAAATGCTCTTACCTACAGAGCCATCTGTTCAGCCACATATTATTATATTTTAAAATCTAAACACGGAAAAGACCACGCCACGGGAAGAAAACCTATTTACTTAAATTAAAAACATACTTAGTAGTATTACAGATTCATTTAAGAATAGAAATATTCTAAGCATGAAATAAAAGATTATTATGTCACAATTCTTACCTAATTCCTGTTTTGAATGTAGCAAATAAATTATAGTCACTTATCAGTGGACTAGGGAAGGGGCAAACAGGGAGAAGAGTGAGGGTGGGTGGGACTGGGAGGAGATGAGGCAGGGGGCTACAGACCGGATACTAAATGAATAAATTGTAATAAATAAATGAATAAATTTTAAAAGAAAAAAACCTAAAAAACAAAGTAAAACAAGTAAAAAGATTACATCACCATTTTGCTAAAATTTTTGATTCAAATGAAATTGAATCAAAATTGAATAAGCAATGGATATGATCACTACTAATATAAAGTAAACACAGAAACATCTGCTTTTGAAAAATGACCAAAATATAAACCAACAAATATCCATTGAAACAAAATATCCTATGAAGCAAATTTCCATTCCTATTCACCACCTGTCGTTTGTCAGTTAGTTGGTTTATCTTCTATGTGATCACAACACAACCTCTGTAGTAACCAGGTTTGATATCAGCACCCACAGGGCAGTCTCAAACTCCAGTTTCAAGAGGCCTAATGCCAACCTCAGACCTAGTAAGCTCTGCGTACATATGGTACACAGACATACATATGGACAAGATCTCTCTATATATAAAATAATTAAATGAAATTAAATAAAAGGATGTTTTATTCATTTTATATCTCAAGGGTTTCCCTCACTCCTTGCCTTCTAGTCCTCCCGTTCTTTCCATTCTCCTTCCTCTCCCTTGCCCCCCCAGAAAAGGAGAACCCCCTCCCCCTGTATCAACCTCCTTCCACATAATTAAAATTATTTAATACTGAAAGAGCATGTTAAAAATGTGATTGCAGATAATATGAGTGTATTATTCATATTTAAAGCAAGTCAAAATTAAGTGCAAAAAGAATTATTTAAGTGCTGTTTTTTTCTTTTTTTAATTTTTTAAATTCTTTATTAATTACACTGTATTCACTTTGTATCCTCTCTGTGGTTCCCTCCCTCCTCCTGTCCTCCTGTCTCTCCCTTCCTCCACCCTCTGCATGCATGCCCCTCCCCAAGTCCACTGATAGTGGAGGTCTTCTTTTCCTTCCTTCTGATCCTAGTCAATTAGGTCTTATCAGGAGTGGCTGCATTGTCTTCTTCAGTGGCCTGGTAATGCTGCTTCTCCCTCATGAGGAGGTAATTAAAGAGCAGGCCACTCAGTTCATGTCAGAGACAGTCCCTGTTCCTATTACAATGGAACCCACTTGGATACTGAACTGCCATGGGCTACATCTGTGCAGGGGTCTTAGGTTATTTCCATGCATGGTCCTTGGTTAGAGTATCAGTCTCAGGAAAGATCCCTGTGCCCAGATTTTTTGAAAAGCATCAGATTTTTTAAAGAGATTTTTAAGGTATGCACAAAAGCACCTAAATAAGTCATCTAAAAGCAAAACATCCTGAAAGGAATTGTCTGCAGTTGCAATGGATGAAATTTCAAGAAGCAGTTTCAAAAATAATCATGTCCAATCTACAATGAAAGGTGTGAATAATAGTTAAAAATATAAAACTTCTGATTGGACATAGTAAAGCATTTAATCCTCCAGAACATAACCCAATATGTTTGGGTTTGCATCATAGAATCCTTATGTATAATATTAAATAAAAGAAAGTGAAGATAATAAAAGTCAGTATGTCTTAAACACAATGAGATCCTGTGACTATATGCGAGCAAGACACTCATACACAGGAATTTTTAAATATATTTATTGCAAAAGATACAACTTGAGAAATTAAAGGTGCTGCTTATAGTCTCTAAGTTTAAGTTCAAATGTATAATATTTATTTGAAGCAATGTAATTATAATTTCACTAGTGGAAAAAAATATTTGTTTATCTTCCTTCTGATACTCTTTAAACACTAAATGTTTCACTTTCAACCTTAACCATGTTAACTAGCTGACACGTGAAATAAAGAAGAAATAAGATGAAGAAATAGAGCATCTTAAAATACGCTTTGTCGTTAATAGAGACTATGATGTAGAGTACAATGAAAAATGATATAGTGGATGTTTGGAAAGTCACAGGCTAAGCTGCATTTTGCCTCTGATACTACGTGAGAATGTGGGAAGCAGGAAGGCTTATCTTAATCTGTGCGGCACAGCAATGTGCTAGATGGAAACACAGTACAGCTCAGTTATGTGTAACTCGTTCAACACATGTCTATTGATCTAAATTGCAAGAAACTTACAAAATCACATAAGGAATAATTGTGCTTGAAACCTCAGCATTTCGATGTTACATGGTGATAGTTTAAATAGTGTAATAGAAAACTGAAATATGGAGGTATTAAAGAGCCAAAAAGTATACATTATGCTTGAAGTCTGTGACACAAAATTCACTTAAGTATATAAAAATGTGAGCTTTGAAAGCTATGTTGTGAGAATGATAATGAGTATTTTTTTACAACATTTTCTACAAATTCCAGAATGTTTCTGTGTTTTATTAAGTAAACTTTTAAATACCTTCGCTTTGAAAAAGTAAAATAAAATTAACCATAATGTCTGCTTGGAAGAAAGGTATAACTTGCTTTCAAGAAAATAGATTTGTGGGTGGGGATGTTGATGTTATTTAATCTCTACAGGAGTGTCTTAAAGGTTTACATATACTTTATTATGTCACCGAAGTATACTAAAAACATGAAGGACCCATAGATCCTCACATTGTATTACTATATCTAATTTCATGGGAAGAGTTTCCTATAAATCAGAACCACAGCTATGCTACACTTACCACAGAGTAGTGTTTCTCAATCTGTGGGTTCTGACCCCCCTGGGTTACCTGACCTTTCACAGGGGTCACATTTCAGATATCCTGCATATGAGATATTTACTTTATGATTCATAAATGTAGCAAAATTACAGTTACGTTGTGGCAATAAAATAATTTTATGCTTTGGGATCACCAGATCATGAGGAACTGGATTAAGCGTCCACAGTTAAAGGAAGTTAAACAACAAGGAGGACCCGAGGGAAGATGCCTCTTTGCATTCAGAAGGGAAAAGAGGATAGACACCGGAAGCTGTAGAAGTGGGGGAGCAGGATGGGAGCCTACCACAATGTCTTCTAAAAGAGTCTACCCAGCAGGGTGTAGAAGCTGATGCAGAGACTCACAGCCAAACTTTGGACAAGGTGCGAGGAGTCTTTTAGAAGAAGGAAGATATAGAAAGACTGGAGGGGAGAGGAGTCACATGAGACAAACAAGACCCCCCCCAAAAAAAAAAATTCTGGGCCCAAGGTAGTGTGCAGAGGCAGATGCATCAATCAGAAACCATGCAGAGAGAGGATCTAGACGCCCTGCTCAGATGTAGCCCATAGACAGCTCAGTCTCCATGTGGGTTCTCTAGTAAGGGACGAAGAGACAGTCCCTGACATGAACTCAATTGTTTGCTCCTTGATCACTCTCCGTTGTGGGGTGACCTAGGCAGGCCACAGAGGAAGAGGATCCAGGCAGTCCTGATGGGACCTGATAGGCTAGGATCAGAAAATGGGGGAGGAGGACTTCCCCTATCAGTGGAAAAGGGAAGAGGAATAGTGGAGGAAGAGGAAGCAAGAAAGGGACCAGGAGGAGATGAGCGAGGTGGGTACAGCCAGGATATAAAGTTATTAATTAAAAAAAATTATAGTTAAAATAAAAAGAAAAGAAAAAGGTCCATCACACCAAGAAGGTTAGAAATCACTGACTTAGAGAAATAAATAATGAAGAAATTCCTGTGTGGCATAATCTATTTACACAAATTTTCTGCAAGAACTGAAGAGCTCCCTACTTAGTGAAGTGATAAAGACCTGCTGGCAACACACAGATCTATGTAGACATATTAAAATACAGTGCTTACAATTCCTGAATAAATAACCTATTCATGCATGTTAAAAAAATATGATACTAAGGAGGATGCCTGGATTTGATTCTCGAGCATTATTTAATGTTGGAAAATTTCTCCTACAAAGAATCATCTTTATCATGAACATAATCATTTTGCTTTTGGTATGCATAACAATGCAGAAAACTTAGTTTTTCACAATTGCCCCCTCCCAAAGTTATGAAGTCAATTAGATACTCAAAAACAAGAAATGATTTCAGTTTATTTTTTCTTTCCTTATCTTTTATACAAAAGTTAATTATTGTAATAATCATAATTTTATGTGTGTCTCATAGAATTAACTGAAAATAAAAAATAGAAAATACGTTTCAATTTAATATCAAAAGCATTGAGAAGTTTCAGCTGCACTTTCACGTTGTATTAACCACTAATTTTGACTATTTTCTTTGGAATGTTATTTTTATAAAAAAGTTTAATTAATACAAATATTTCTACTAATGAGCTATGGTGTGATACCAATTTACTGGCCAACAAAAAATATGAGTTTCTCAAACCACAGCTTTCTTCTTAGCCTCCTTAAAAGTGGTATGAACCATAATTCTTGAAACATACCTTATTTAGATATCTAAGACATATTTTTGTAGTACAGACAAGTCAAAGTTGAGATAAGTTGATGAATATTTACGTAAATCTTTCACTCTTTTACACTGAAGGCTCAATGTAAATTCAAATGCAGCCTGAATTTTCTCCTAAGAGCAAACCATCACCTCTGAGGTATGTTGTCAGATTACAACTTGATTGATAAATTAATACACACTTTGACTCTAGTGAGTCTTCCTTGGAAATCAATTATTACATCTTTTTGTAATCAAATATGTTGAAATGCTACTGGATGCACATTAGATGTAAATGAAATGAAACATTTACCCCTGAGCCAAAGAAGAATTCATGGAATCGTCCCTCATTACACATGTCTTAGAGGATCATGTGCCCTGAACTTTTTTCTCCTCTTTATATGTTGTCGCTTAACCAGGCTTAAAATAATTCATTCTTAATTTTCTATAAAAATACAGAATTTGTCATTCATTGATATGACAAGGATTATTAGAAATTATGATTATTAGAATTATTAGAATTATACTTTGTCATAATTTTTCATTTATGACTGTAGTCTAACTGTGGAATAATATATTAAGATTTCATAAGTCATGACTAAAATTCAATAAGAATGTAGTGCATACTTTAAAATACGGAAACATGCAGACGGTCCTACCCACATTCAAATAACAACAGTGCTAATTTAATTCAGTTAGGTAAACAAATGCACATACAGATGGGGAGGAAATCAGAGCAGGGACAAGGAGAAGTTGGCCTGAACTTGATCAGAACACATTACATTCATGTATGATAATCTCAAGAAATAAATTAGCAAAATCCATGACTACATTAAAATGTTCATTAAAATATTCAGATCTTCTGTGATGTTCTTCTGGTCAATGATAATGTTTGGACATGTTGATGATAATGCTAACTGCATACAGCATATATCTGGAAATGGCACAAACATTAAAAGACACTATATTCTTCTAAGTATATGTTATTTCATATTATTTATTTCAGTTATGAAATAGTAAAAAGTAAAGTTGATATAATTAAAATAGCATAATGTTTATGTGGTACACAGTTAGCTCTTTAACATTTCTAGAGCCGTTTAGTTTTGCTTCACTCGTAGAACAATAAATTCACTGAAGATGCAATTGATAGCACAAGGAATTTCATTATGCCATTCCCAAGATCATTTCTCATGGAAACATCGCACACATTGCCAGTGGTTCTAACAATGTTAACAGTCATCTTTTTTTTTTTAAATATGAAGACAATTTATAATCACTGGATATGAGCTGATATTTAAATCTTTTCATACAAAGCTAAAATATCACTGTTTAAGGACATTAAAATGACATTTTTTTAGTTATAATACATTAAACTTATGTAATCAGGAAATCTTGGTTACATTATTTTTTTTATAAAAAAACAAAATTCTGAAATGACATGTTCCATAAATTTATATGTAATAATCTCACCATTTCTTTTTTTATTAATTTTTATTTTTCATATTAATCACAGGTTATTTACTTTGTATCCCATCCATAGAGCCCTCCTTCATTCCTTCCCAATCCCACCCTCCTTCCCTCATCCTCCCCCTGCCCCTTTCCAAGCCCACTGCTAGGGGAGGTCCTCTTAGACAATGGAATACTACTCAGCAATTAAAAACAAGGAAATCAGGAAATCTGTAGGCAAATGGTGGGATCTAGAAAAGATCATCCTGAGTGAGCTATCCCAGGAGCAGAAACACACACATGGTATATACTCACTTATATAGACCTATAAGATAGGATAAACATACTAAAATGTGTGCACCTGAAGAAGATAAACAAGAAAGAGGACATGGGGTAAGATGATCAACCCTCACTTAGAAAGACAAATGGGATGGTCAGGGGAAGTAGGACAACAGTCACCTTTCACACTAATCTTTCACACTGACATGAAATTCCTGGCAGCCCTGCCTTCAAACACCTTTCTCAACTTTACTCTTAATACCGGTACAAAAAGTATTGAGTTCTCCTTAGGCAGTACTAATAGCTTCTTGGTTTGGCATGGTGCTACTGTTTTTATCTCCTTATCTCGACATCCTTAATGTTACTTTCCTAAATATTTGGTGCACACATTTTTCAAACCAAAGTATACTCACTTCCAGCATGTAACTTCTCTGTCAGGATGAAGCTTTTGCTCCAGCTAAATCACTGCAGAGAGAGTTGGGAAAAAGTCAAATTAAAAGAAATCAGAAAATCAGTTTTAAAGCTGATTGATTGTCAATATGGGGGTGGAAAAAACCAGGACATTTATTTTCTTGGGGAAAAAAAAAAAAAAAAAAAACAAAAAACTTCATTTCTAGTCTGTCTGCAATGTACTGGTCCATTTCCTGTTACCAAGCAAAAAAGTCTTCACCGCCTAGAAAGAGAAAATGTAGAAGAACCCTGTCCAGGAATACATTTCAGCCACTGGTTAAAAAATATATATATATTTATTTCCAGTATTGAATTTTCCATAAAACACATGAATTTTACCCTGAGCATTTTATTTCTTAAAGTAAACCAAGTATTTGCAAACATAGAATTATGAGCCAAGTGTAATATATTTTAGTGTTTTAAAAAAATGATAAATTGTGCAAACCGTCGAAAAATACCATTAAATTATGAGCAGAAAATTTAAAAAAATCTCATTAAAGTAGAAAAATGATTTTCTATGTCAAAATGAAAAAAAACCTAGATATTATTTATAAGTACATACTCAATCCAATTTAAATTCATTTTATGACATTTACCCCACTTCAGGAATGTGATTCTATTCCACGTACTTATTAGACTGTGTGTGTGTGTTTGACACTAATATTTGTGGGATTATTACAGAAAACAACTGTGGTTGTTATCAATAAATATCACTTGAAACAGTGATGGCATTGCATCTAAAACCTAAGTTAAGGAACCACTCACTCAAGCCCAAACGTGCACTTTGCTTTAGTTGTCTTTATTAGTGTTACAGAGGTTCTCTTTTGGAATCCTTAATAGAGATTATAGAAAAAAGAACAGAAAAGCATGAGGGGAAAATATCTTTCATAGAGATTATAGGAAAAAAGTACAGAAAAGAACAAAGAAAAGATATACCGAACACATTAGAAAGAATGATTAAAAATGTTTTGGTGTAATTGTCCCATTGTTAGATGGGTAAATAGAATGTGATTGTCTAAGATATTCTCATATGAAATATCTTTATAAGCATGACTGTGTGTGGAGAGTAACACCAGCTGGAGAAATTTCAGACCATCTGATTGAACATGGCCTTATTCTTTAGAGTGTAAATAAACTGACTCAAGATTCCTATCAAATCTGGACCTTCCAGATGGTCCCACTTGATACTCTGCTGATAAAACAAAGAAATAGCTACTGTTTCAATTATTTTAATTGTAATTTTTTTCTCCATTTTTGTATAGCATTTACTGAATGAACTGGAATTATTAGAAGTAAAGTGAGGAAACATTTGAACTTTGTCCTTTCACCACCAAAGCTTACAGTATTATTGCTCCCTTTTTCAGTTGGACAGCGTTTGAGGCAGATCATGTGTCATTTGTTTATAGTTAAGATCCCAAGACTAATCATTTCAAGCATTAAAACCTCTGGTTTTACTGAAATTAAATGTTATCTTTTCCTCAATCCAGAGGTGTTCAGTTCACTAAAACATGATCCTGATTTAGGTTAAAAAATCTTCAGAGGTGAAAAATCCTTTTTATTTTTTCACCTTTTTATTATTTTATTTTTATAATTTATCCAATTTATAACCCCTATTTCAGCCACTCCTTTAATCTCCTCCAGATCCCACCATCCCTCCTTCTTCTCCATTATCCCCTTCCCCTAGACAACAGATAGGAGGAACACTCTTTCCCTAAAGCTCCTGACCCTAGAGCTCCACAAAGAGAATATTAAAGCCAACAAATCTGAGCCCAGAGGGGGCATGCACAGATTGATGCACCAACCAAGGACAATGCATGGAGAGGACCTAGACCCCCTGCTCAGATGTAGCCAGTAAGCAACTCATTCTTCATGTAGAAACCGTAGTAAGGGGAGCAGGGGCTGTCTCTAACATGAGCTTTCCCCTGAGGAAGCTGCCTTGCCTGGCCACACAGGACGAGGATACAGGCAGTCCTGATGAGACGTGAAAAGTCCTTCTTTTGTCTGTCTTCATTCTCATCTATTCCTGAATGCCATTCATACTTCTGTAGTCTAGAGCCCTCTCACAAAGAAATACAAGGTCATATGTAGTTAGTACATCTGTCATCTGACATTAGCATCCACCTGTGACAGGAGCCCAGATAGTTTCCTTGTTCTAGCTCAGTGCTTTCTTGGTTGCTCCTAAGCTCCTGCACGGAGAAGTCTGTGATATTTTGTACAGAGATTCAGACATCCCTCTTGTTATTTTTATTCTACTCTAACTCCCTGTTTTATTTTTATTTTTTTCTTATATCATGATCTTTAGATGGTTCAAATTTTATTTTAACCCGGTTTCTTCTGGCCATATGTAACTGTGCAATGTTTTTCTCAGTAACGATATTTCTCTAACCCACAAAGCGACTTTCTCTTTATTTATGTTTTTATAACTGTTAGAGCTAGACTCAACCTTGCTCCTCAATCACTAGCACAATCAGCAATAAAAATCCTTCTTATTAGTGTTCTCATCCTTAATTTTCTTCTACTTAGATATCAAACTTATGCAAGAGAAATGAACTCTCTTGTATTTATATACAGAAACTAATACTTTTGATTTGGAATGCAAATGATATGCAAATAAGAGCAATTATGGAACTTGGTACTAACAACTGATTTCTTAAAACCAATTAAATATGCTAATTCATAAATTTTTTAAAATGTGCCTAGTATGTCTTAAACTATCTTGAATCATTAATTCTTGGACTTAGAGAATTATATTATAATTATTTTTCAATCAGGAAAGACAAATATCATCAACAATAGAAAACATGCATTTATTATTAAAGACCAAATTCAGTCCATGTACTTTTGCCTTTGGAGCCTCTAATGACTTTATAATATTAATTAATATAGCCATATTTTATAAAGCATTATTAGTGTAAATTTGTATTATTATGTATATTTAAGGGCTAGACAAACTCAATTATGCCTATGGCTTTAAAATGTTTATATTTATAGTACACTAATAAAGTAATGTTTTTAGACATAGGAAAGAGCTCTAAATTTTTTATTACATTGTGCTCTTTTTTGTTTTATTTCCTTTAGTAACTTGGTTATTCACTAGATCTCATATAGTCCATCCTGGTTCAAACCCAGCTACATAGCTGAGACTAACCTTGAGCTCCATATTTTCCTTCCTTATTAAACATGTTCTGGAATCCGCACTCTTATGTAATGCAATATTTATTCCTAAGATCCTCACCAATGCTATGGCAGCACACGTAGCCAAACTGATTTCATATTTTAAGAATTAATTAAATCGCTTCACAGCAGTCTGGTTAAGATCAAGTGTTGTAAAAATTAATTAAGCATTTTAAACCATGAGATATTTATAACAATAAAGTATTATTGAAGTCACAGTTTTTAATTTATGAAAGAAATAACAATGGTAAGCTTAATTATTTTCAACTGTTTAAGTGTCTCGGTAAATGAAGAGACGCCAGAACTCCATTTATTTTTAAAGTTCAACTTTGTTTTTTATAAGAAGTATAACCTGAATTTAATGGCAAAGAAATTAATGAAACACACTTTTGCAATTACTGCTTGGCTTTGTCCCTGATGTCTGAAGATCACTAAAGCAGGCAAAATAAACACAATAGGTAACTATGTGGAAGGCAGGGAGGATAAATGTCATTACTCAAACCTGATAAGATTTCCTATGCAGTAACAGGGAAATTTCACAAAAGGGTTAGATTGGTAACTAGATGTGAGAACAGCAAAGAAAAAAAACTTGGATACATTAACAGGGTTTAGGATGATTGATGAATTTCTAATTCAGTCACAGTGAATGATGACTCCAAATTCACTTTATAAGTATCAATATGGCCAAGGTTTAATTTCTTTAGTAAATCAAAAATATTTACCATTTTTAAATAGGATCGTTGGATACTAACATATAAGTTAAAATTAATATTATTTTGTTTGATATAGTGTTTTAACGGTATAGAAAATATATGCATAAACTATTAAGCTTAGCAATGAAAATGAAACTTAAGTACTTTGAATTTACTAGATAATCATAGACACACATTCTTGGTGAATTCTGAATAATTAATGAGTAGTCAGCTTTTTGTTAATCACTGCCTAGACACAACTTGTCCCAAGTGTCTCTGGATATGGAAGGTTTCAGGGCTGATTTCTTGCATGACATGTTATTTCCGCGGGATGGCTATGTATGTTCTATATTCAGGTGAATGTTTTTAGGAAGTTGAAATAATATCTCTATGCATTGCTTCTCTTTCTATAATAATTTATTTTTCTTTTTTATTAATTACAGTTTATTCCCTTTGCATCCTACCCATACCTCCCGCCCTTTTCCCCTTCCAATCCTACCCTCTCTCCCTCTTCTCCACCCATGCCCCTCCCCCAGTCCACTGATAAAGGAGGTCCTCCTCCCTTTCCATCTGGTCCTAGTCTATTAGGTCTCATCAGGACTGGCTGCATTCTCTTCCTCTGTGCATCCCCTGAACGGGAGGTGATTAAAGAGCAGGCCAATCAGTTTATGTCAGAGACAATCTCTGTTCCCATTACTAGGGAACCCACTTGGACACTGAGCTGCCATGGGCTACATCTGTGCAGGGGTTGTAGGTTATCTGGGTAGAGTGCAGGGAATCTTATGAAAGAAGGGGGAGATAGAAATTCCTGGAGAGGACAGGAGCTCCACTAGGAGAGCAACAGAACCAAAATATCTGGGCACAGGGAGGTTTTCTGAGGCCTTGCTTCTCTTATTAAGATAAGTTTGTAGCCATAAAACAACATGAATATTGTTACAACTGTAAGGTCAATGTCTTGCCCATCCTTTATGTTACAAGAATTTTTCATATTTTCTTTTTTCATCCCATGTGTTTAGAAATTTTTGTTAATGTTGGACTGCCAGAAGGCTTCTTCTTTCAGTAATGTTTCCAAACATGGTACAGATTCCTTATACACATTCTTTTTAACTTTGCCTGTCTGGGGTTAACAATGTCTATGACTGGATTCAATGTCACAGATGTGTTTAAGGTTTTAAGATTGTTCAAAGTTTTTATCTTTGATATATATTTTACCCCAAGTTTTCTTTTGTTTTCCAAATCATACCATAAGCAAAAATTCGCCTAGGTCTTTATAGGTCTATACTGTTAACTCCTTCGGAAATTTCTGTTGTGACTATAACATTGCTCTTTCTAGAAAATTCTTATCTTTCACTGCCTTGGACTAAGTTTCCTGGGATTATTTTTATTCATACTTATATGAAATGGTTTGCATTCAATAAATTGTCAATTGTAAAATTGTTCTTAAGCAAAGTCTGTATTATAAGCAAGTAGATATGCTAGTTCAGCAGTTTTCCTTTTTTGACAAAATGTGTTATGCAAACAATGTTACAATTTGTAAGTACAAAAGAGAAAAGAAAATGCAGTATCCTCACAATGAATTTACTTAGTTTATCATTTTTATTAACCTTCATCCAATTTGGCTTTCTGTTCAAAGTGTAATCTTTCAAATTAATAGTACTAAGGACAAGTCTCTTTGACTAAAACAATATGTAAATAAAGTAAAATTACCTTATTACTTTTTAAGCAATTCTATTAACAATCCAGTGATAGAAAATAAAATTAAGGAAGATTTTATTATTTATTCATTATTTTTCAATATTTTGGTGTTTAGTATAAGGACATAAATTTGAAGGTCTCTTCTGTTCATATATCATATCCTGGCTTTTTATCTTTGTGAGTTGGGCTTCTGGGGTTAAACATAGTTGGTAATGTATGATAGCAATGAGCTGTATTTATATTCAGACAATATCTTTATACTTCATTAGAAAATCTACTTTAAAAAAAAACAGGCTATATTTTTAAGCAGCCTATCCATTTATTCGAGCTATTGGATAAAAATAGATGATATAGATGATAGATCAATGGTTAGTAAACAGATGGATTATAGAAGATAGATAGATAGATAGATAGATAGGCAAACAGATTGGTAATAGATTGATAGTAGATAGATAAAAGATAGATGAGAGATAGAAAGTACTTGTATGGTTGCATTGAAATTTAAACAGAAAGCATACAGTGAACAAAAAGACAAAGGATACTTCTCCTGTGCTACAAATTATTTTGGCTCTCAAATAGCTCCTACATGCATTATCATGCACTTAATAATAAAAGTATATTACAAACTATAGTTATTAATAAACTGTACAACATAGTATGTAACAACAAAAAGAAAAGTATACTTTAAATAAAATTACCAAAATAATCTTATCTTAATAATTTTGCTGCATTCAAAATAAAGCTATATAATTTAAGGATTATTTTCTTAACAGGGAAAATCTTTTGAATTTTTATGTATGACAGCATGAAAATAATTGTTAAGTGTATATTACTTGATCATAACCGTTCACATCTTAGCAGTGTTTGGTGCTACTATCAACCAAAATTGTGCTTAAGTATTATAACTGCCTATATTTGAAAATTATTCAAATGTTTGAACATGAAAATAAATCTGTCATCTCTGGGTAGAGAAATATTGTTTCTGTAAATAAATAACTCATATTAATATTATGGTCTCAGAATAATGATCTACATTAAATTTGGGATTTGTATGCTGTTGAAATATTCACTGCTCTAGGGTATTTCCCCATAAAAATAATTTCACTTAAATAACAGTACTTATTTGCATCTTAATATCCAGAGAATCATATATGTAACCCAATGCACAGTAGCTACTGAGATGGGTAGCAAGAATATTATAGTAAGAGAAAAATAAAAAAAAAAACAACACATGTTCATCATCTGAAATTGAGTACAACTATATTGAAAAGCATGCAATAAACTATGAAAAGCATCATTTCAAACCACAGGCTGTCTTACTTTATGCAAAACTACTTTGGCATTTTTAAAAACATAACCTCCTTAAATATTCATCATTCACTACTTGAAAAAAAACTATTTATAGGAACTATTTTACCAAGTACTAATTAGAGCAGATCAAGTGACATGCAAGAAAGGAATCACAATATCATAACATATTCACGAGAAGTGATAATATAATAGACTTTATGTTTTTAATGTCACAGTAGTAGCATCTACCACCTAGAATTTAAAAGTATAACTTCACTGATTTATTTCATCAACTGTTTGTTTGTTTGTTTGTTTGTTCTAAATACTGAAATGCTGAGGTTTGAAAACATGGATTTTTCTCTCAAAATAGTTAAAGCATAAAGAAAAATAGAAATATTAAGCAAATCATTACAATAGTTTTTGAACACATATATGTGTATCTTGTTCATGAATAGCAAGGTCAGCAAAGATTTTGTAGTACAATTGTGCAATGGGTAGGAAGGAGGAAGAAGAAGATCGTGGAAAAGCAGTAGTTCAAATAAATGTGACAGTCTCATGTAAGATCCAAGGCGTGAAGAAACAAATGAAAGTAAGAATCAAATGCTACAAAACTACAGCATAGAGAATAACTTGAAGGTTATGGAGCAAAATTTTGCTTTTGTTTTGTTTAAGAAATAAAGTTGTAATGTAAATTATTAAAAGTGCTGTCAGAGTAGGTAAGTACAAATTTTGGCTTTCTTGCTTAGATAAATATTGAGGGAACACAGTTAATTTTATCATAAGTTTTATTCAAATAATCTGTATTAAGTTTTCATTACAGTGAAAACAACAAATTCAAAAGAGGAAGAATTTGCTTTGGTTTCCAAGGTTTTAGTCTGTTGTCAGTTGGTTCCATTGTTTCTGCCTGTAATGAAACAGAACACTGGGAAATGATAATGGGACACCAAATGTAGTGGAATAGACTCCACCAAAAGATATTAATCAAAGGTAGGCCCCACTGAATAAATTCCTCAAGGAATCCCCACCGCACAGTAAACCATTCAGTTTTCAGGGCAACTGTGGATTATCCCGTAAATAATATTAACATTCTCATGATCTCATCACCCCTCAATATCTTCAGAGCTGCGAATCAAGACTTCAACATAGGAGTCTTTCTTTTTTTTTTTTTTTAATTTAATTTTTCTTTTTAGTTACATTTTGTTAACTCTGTGTCCCAGCTGTATCCCGCTCCCTCATTCCCTCCCCAACCCCACACTCCCTCCCTGGTCTCCTCCCTGTCCCTTTCCAAGTCCACTGATAGGGGAGGACCTCCTCCCCTTTCATCTGACCCTGTTTTATCAGGTATCTTCAGGGCTGGCTGCAAAGTCCTCCTCTGTGGCCTAACAGACTGCTCCTCCCCTGGGGGGGGGGGTGTCAAACAGCCTGCCCTTGAGATCCTGTTAGAAATAGTCCGTGTTCCCCTTACTTTGGAAAACTACTTGGTTACTGAGCTACCACGGGCCACATCGGAGCAGAAGTTCTATGTTATATCCATAGATGGTCCTTGGTTGAGTGTCAGTCTCAGAAAAGACCCTGTGCCCGGATATATTTGGTCCTTGTAGAGCTCCTATCCTTTCCATATCATACTAACTTCCCTTCTTTCATATGATTCCCTGCACTCTGCCGAGGGTTTGGTTATGAGTCTTAGTGTCTGCTTTGAAACACTGCTAGGTAGAGTCTTTCAGATGCCTTTTGTGGTAGACTCCTGTCATAAGTTCAATGCACATCCCATTTGTCTTTCTAAATGAGGATTAATCACCTTCGCCTGTGTCCACTTTCTTGATTATCTTCTTTAGGTGTGTAGATTTCATTATGTTTATCATATCATAGGAGTCTTTCAAGACAGTTTATTTCAAATTCTCAGTGCCATGTGTTGTAAATCATGGTTAGTGAGTTCTTACACAATGTAATTCCATGAATCATGCATAAAATAGTAAGTGGAGGGAGGAAATGTCAACAGGGAAATAGCAGCTTAGTGAAATGAATAAAGAATATCATTGACTTTCGGGAATAAATTTTATTTCAAATGAATGTTTTTAGTGTTTGGAATACCTAGAATAGCATAGAGTAGACTTAGGTGGTTGAATGTAGGTTTAGGTGGCACTTAAGTGGAAAAAGGAGATGAAGCAGTGTAGCCCAGAACAGAATGTGTCACTGTGAACTATTGAATGGAACAAATACCTTCATAGACTTTAGCCTTACCTTGGGTCATAGTTTTACACAGCTTCTTTTCAGAGCACAAGTTTTAAAATCTTGAATAGGGACAGCATTATTTACTCATAATTCTTGGGTACTTATATTCCAAAATCCTCAAAAAGTAAATAGTGAAAGAGTTTAATAGATAGAAAAAAAATGTGTCTTTATTGCTTATATTTACAGGGCTAGTCTACATAAATTCAGAGGCAACATACACATTTGAGGTAGATTTGAGTTCCTTAATGTTTAGTGTTTATTTTGCTTCTGAAGCAAAGCAGCTGACACCAAAGTACTAGTATTGGGTGGGGCAGAGAAAGAAGGATAAATATGTGACTAGAAAGCAGGGTCTGAAATGAATGCCAGAGACAAGTGTAGAAGGCAACTGAATTTCTTTTATTAAATAAAATTTATGCTTGTCTGAACACAAATTAATTCATCTAAACTGCCAATTAAACTGACTATTCTGTAAGTCACAATTTGAGGGGAAAAAAAACGTGTTCACGATCAATAAAAATGAACATTCACATATTTTACTGCTATATCTAGAGTAGTATCTGGAACACTGACTCTCACTTGTGAGAATAAGAAGCAGGAAAGCAAAACTGAATGATTTTGCCATGATTCAAGGAAAGTATGAGCACACCACTGCTTGATACTGAATCTGACAAGATTTTCACCACACTACAGAGGCTTACTCATTGCTATTGATCAGACAGCAAGATCACAATATATTTTATGATTTTCAAACATAAGAGTGAAGGCTGAATGAGCAATTGCTAAAATTAATAGTGTTTTAATTATTTCTAACAGGATAATCATTACCAATTTTTGAACATCAAACTTCTAAAAGACGTTATTTTCTGGTTTTAAAATTACTGTAATTCAAATTTTTAATGTAGAAAAATCAAAATATTTTCTGAAAAAATTGCTACACAATTTCTAATCAGAAATAGTATAATGAATTTAACTACACATTTTGCTTTTGTGCAGATGTATATACATAAAAAAGTTTAAATATACCAACAGTTCTATTAAAATACTTGAATGTTTATAGGCACAAAATTATTTATTTAACAACATCTATTTATAATTTATATTAATCTAAGTATCAAACAAGGGCAAATATTAAAGCAACAAGATTATATAAAGGTGATTTTTAATTAACTGTTAATTAAACTTGGTAAAATCTCAGTGACTTTACTATTGAACTTCTTCAACTTGTCACCTTTCAGTCACAACATAATCTTGTACTTTATACTTGTGTATTCACTGAAGTATATGAAGGGAAATTTAGACTTAAGAAGTAAAAGTAAAACATGTTTTTTATCCCGTGACTGACAACATTTCACAAACCAAACAAGGGAACACTGTTGGTTTTCTTTGAATATTATGAAAAACTGACAATGTGGCAAGGCATTACTCCTAATTGGAACATTCAAGAGTCAGAAGAAGGTAAATCTCTAGGAGTTTGAGGCTAGTGTGGTCTATGTAGTGAATTCTAGAAGCGAGAGGACTATGAAGAGAGACCCTCTCTAAAAACAAGCAAACAGCAAGAAGAAAAGAAACACATAGAGAAACTAGGTGTGATGCATGCCTGTAATCCCAGAAATTGGGAGGTTGAGGCAGGAATACTTGGAATTCACGCTCAACATGAATACATAATAAGATCATTGCCAATCTGGAATACCTGAAGGACCTGTCCCCAAAAGAGCAATATGAGAAAGAAGAGAAAAAGGAGGTAAACGCAGATAGCAGGACAGTGACTTAAAGCCCTGGGTATGATCAGTAACACAAGAGAGAAAGAGAACTAGAGTTAGAGAGAGAGGAGTGGAGGAAAGAAGGAGGTAGGTGAGAAAAAATAAGAAATGTAGGGAGGGAAAAAGAAAGCTGGGAAGGAAGGAAAAAATAGAAAAAAAAAAAACATTATTATAAAGCAAGTCTTGGGCTGGAGAGATGGCTCTGAGGTTAAGAGCACTGGCTGTTCTTCCAAAGGTCCTGAGTTCAATTCCCAGCATCCACATGGTGGCTCACAAACATGTATAATGAGACCTGGTTGCCTCTTTTGGCCTGTAGACACACATGCAGGCAGAATACAGTATAAATAATAAGTAAATAAATAAATAAATAAATAAATAAATAAATAAATGAATAAATAAATGAATAGACGGATAACTAAATAAATAAATAAATGTGCAAGTTTATTAGTTACTCATCACTGTAGTCACATACATGACAAGGTGCATATCTTAAGGAGGAAGTCTCATTTCAGCTCCCAGCTCTGGAAAGCAACAGCCAGTCACAGCAGAGAAGTTAACAAAGGGGATTACTGCTTGTCCAGACAGCTAAACCATAAGCTACTCAGGAAACAGAGGGACAGAAATTTGAAGGAAGGTTGATTATAAACCTCTAAGCCTGCCTCCTACCCACCCAGCCGCTTCCTTCACATGGACTTGGCACCTAAAGGTATTCCAGCAGCCTGAAGAAGATGTCACTAGCCACTAGCCAGGGAGCAAGTGTTTAAACATCAGAGCCTGTGGAGACATTGTATATCTAAACCAGCTTACTTGCATGTGATTCCAATCACATAGTGATTGCCCTTAAATATTCCTAAATATTTATATTGTAGAAATAGTGTAATAGTAGGGGTTTTGCCCCTATTACCTGACCTAGCTACCAAATAAATGACACATAACCATATTAGATTTATTCAACAATCTTAACCTCTATAACTGGGCAGATATTCCTCTATTCTAACCCAAGTGTGCTAGTCTGGCCACCTCCCAGACATTTGCAGTTTCACTTCCCATTGCAGTCTTGCCCTGGTCTTCTTCTGTTGCTCTCTGTCCTCATGGTAAACTCCTTCCTACTCTTAGTGACTCCTTCCTCTTTCCCTTTTTCCTTCTCTTCTCTACCTGAGAACCCCAGAGGGGGAACTGAAGTCCCTGTGTCCTTTCTCCCTTGTTCAGTCATTGGCTCATGAGCTTCTTTACTAGCCAATCAGAGATAATTGGGGAGTGATTTTTATACAACACTGAGACCAGAGGTTCTTCATAGAAAGAACAATGCCCAAGTCCAGACTGATATCAGATCTCTGGGCACATAAATCAGCAGCTGAATATACAGTGCACAAGGCTGTTACCTTTTTAGTCTATTAAAAGCTTTTTCTTTTCTTTTTTTTATAATAATGAGCTATTTACAATATGAACAACCATCAAACAAGTATGAAAATTCTCATGTAAGAATTACATTCACAATGTCCAATCCATTTTTATTTGGCAATTTAGAAGAAAGTACTCTACTATCTATCTGATCTTGGTGAGTTCAGAGTTCCACACGCAAAGCATTTTGTACTATAGTTTTCATTTATCAACCTAAACAAATATACTTAGATAGAAACATTTTCTTAAATCCTAAACAACTTAAGCTTAATTGTGAGATTACAACTATCTAGTCTTCAAACCCATCAGAGAGAGACCTGAGAGGGCATAAATATCACCTGAGTATGCAGGAAGTGCAAAGCAAGTAAATTACAAAATTATAGAAATTATATAGACGGCTGGTTGGAACAGACACCCAGGATTTCTCTGTAATATTAGAGGATAACCTTCAGGCTACAAGCCAAGTTATGACAGAGTTTTTTGTGAAGCAGGAATTATGAAGGACTGCCTACCCTGTGTCAGCAAAGCTCAGTAATCAGCTCCCCTGCATCTGGTTTGTCCATAGCTTGGATAGCATGTTGTCTTCAAGCACTGGCTAGCTTGCAACTTTTGAAGCAAACTCTATATGAAGGTTCTTAGATTCCCATCATCTTCCTTGAAGTAGGCTGGAGGTGCTGCCAGAAGCTGACATGTCTCACTGTCAAAAGAACCTCTCATTAATAAAACATCTTTAAATACATATTCGATAGCTCTGTGATGTTTTTGAAGACCATCTATGTATCTATAGTATATCAGAATAGGCAAAAGTTGCTTATTTCTATCTATTTACTATAACTCTGAAACCATTACAGGAGGGTTAAAAATAACTTATTTCTGTGAGTATCTAAATTACTAAAGTAACTAAACATGACTTTGAGTTTGAGTGACTGACTACTAACTTGTGTTATAGAATTACTCTAAACAGTTTATACTAGTGGTTTTCAAAACAACTAGAGCTTCACATTCCAGTTTTAATTGAGTTGCGTAGGGTCAATAACTTGATCGAGAGTTGAAACCTAAATATGTATGGTAATTTGTAACAAAAACAACCTTAAATTTGTATCAAATATACAATTGGCTATATTGTAAAAATATTTAGGAATAATAATTGTACTTTAGTTTAGAAGTAGATTCAAATCTACCCTTTTTTCCTTTCATTCCTATTATCCCCCATTTTTCTTTTCTTCCCTTCTCCACCTTTTTCCCCTAATACTAGATAGGAGAGAAGGAGGAAAAGAGGAAAGAAAGAGAAAAAGGTGATCACTGATTCAAACCTCCATTACTGTTTTTCTTCCCCGACCAATATGATTAACAACTTGGAACCAACCCCCTTTTAAAGATGGCAAAAAAGAATAACTACTACCCAGCCCTCATTTGAGGAATGGATAGTCATTTTCTTAAAATTGCTTCCTGCTGTTTGGGGAAAATGTTTTCAAGAAGACCCCAAGAAAATTGATTTAAACTACTTATCCTTTTGTGATTGTATATAGTCTGCTCCTTCCATCAAGGTGAATCTTATACGTTCAGCTGGATAATTTTTTTTTTCTACTTGTGTACATTTGTTTACATTATGGAGGGAGAGAAGGTACCATGGAATGACTATGTAAACCAGAGGATTAATTAGTGGAACAGGTTCTCTCCTCATATCTTTATCTAACTCTAGTCCACAGGCCTGTACAGCAAACATCTTTACTTGCTGAGCTATCTCACTTGTCCTTAATCTTGCTAGTAAATTATCTTCTAATCTCTTTGTGTGTGTGTGTGTGTGTGTGTGTGTGTGTGTGTGTGTGTGTGTGTACCACAAGGTATCCTTAGGTACTTCAGGGTGGCTTCAAATATGTCATGAATCTCAGGATCATCTTGAACTAGCCATCTTCTAGCCCTGGTCTCCTGAGTATTGGTATTACATGCATGCACTACCAGGTCAGCTCATTAGTGAAATGTAAAGTGTTCCTTCATGTGTCCAAGAAAATTACTAAGATATAGTTTATAAATGTTGTTGGTAAGGGCTATTTTCCTAATATTTTGCATTACAAATATGTGAAAACATATTTATTTTGACAAACCTACATGGAATACACATGTGTAGGAAGATGGATATGTATTCATGGTTTTCTGACATTTTCACATATAAGTGAGAAGATTCATAAAGTTTAATTATTTGAAAGGCTCTAAAATGTAAAAGAGATTATTTACCAATCACTGAAATCTATTACTCTGACAAACCATAAATTAAATATCTATTGGACAAAACAAAAAACCATGGCTATGTGCTACCATTAGGCAGACCTGCTTTATGATCTGTTATATATTTAAGTTGTATATTAAGTTATATCAAAAAAGTAACACTGTAGATAGAAAAAGATTGAATTTTCTAACGTTATTTATCAAAGTCATGTTTAAATGACATAATTTACAACAGGAATCAACAAAGGGTTTTAAAGTAGTCTGAAAAATTAAAATTTACTAAACAGGATAGTACTTCATTTGATGCAGATGATATATAATACTAAACCAGAAGAATATGATTTTATTATATTGTTAACATGGTGGTTGAAATGAGCCTGCTCTCTCATTGGCACAAATATTTTAATACTTAGTCCCCAGTTGGAGGGACTGTTTGATAAGGATTAGAAGACATTGCTTTTCTGAAGGAGCTGGGTCCCTGGGAGCAGGTTCGAGGTTTCAATACACCTGACTTTCCCTTTGTCTTTCTCGGCTTTGTGGTTGTGTTTCCTGGACCATGTTTGCCTGACTGCTGCCATGCCACCCCCACCGTGGTCGTGAATGTTTATGCTCTGAAACTTTAAGCCTTAACTAAACTCTTTCTTCTACATATTGCTTTGGTTATGTTGTCTTTTTACAGCAGTAGAAAAGAAACCAGGGCCACTGCCTTGATTGTTCAATAAGGCATGAAATGTATCTTTAAACATTTCTATCAGTGATACTTTAGTAACAGCTATTATGTTTTGAGTAAACTTAACACAGTAGCAAAAGGGCATATAACTCTTATCATTGTCTCTGCATGAAAAAGTGACATAAATGGAATAATTCAAATAAACATTTCCCTAAAACTTCATAACTCATTATTTAATATTTAAGTAAGTGGTCTTGATTCAGATGACCAACATATTAGTGTTAATACAAGTTATTGTTTTGTTCGGTAAAGAGAAAGAATAAGGAACAATGCAGCAATGCACATGCATCCAATTTGAAGCATTTTTGTTGTCTGTTTATATACTTTCCTGAAATATCTACAAATCTACAACATTGTTTTGCTGTGAGATCCAGGAAAACAAAGTTCAAGACACTGTAAAAATTGAGGTTCTTTCTTATCTACCTGTCTCTGCAACCCATTGATCATTGGAACAGCCCATTTCTATATCTCTTTGGATTCCTGTGTCTTTACAAAGGTGGCAATTATCATCTTTGACCTTAAACACTGAAAATTTTCATTTGTTCCCAGACATCAGTGAAGACTCTTTGGTCTTCCCCAAAGATGAAAACATTAGGTAGCTTTTGAAATAGTGAAGATACATTTAGCTTTAAAAACAGAAGTATGTTTTGAATCTTCCTGACCTGCCAAAGCTTTGGTCTAGTCTATGTAATGATATGTTGACATTATTTAGAGAAGAACAAAGCTAAGTAATTTTAAAGTAACAAAGCAGGAGCCATGTAATAATTGGTGTCAAGTACTTTTCTCTAAACTGTGGTGAATCATTTCAACAAAATATGACAACAAAATATCAAAATATGAGAAACAAAATATCCTAAATATGTTTATAGTATAAATGTGTTATGCATGTATGCCTAGAAAATTATCCATGTTTATAAAATAAAGTAGAAATAAATATTTATATCTATAGTTATATATAATACGTATGTGTTTATATATTTTACATGTTTCCATACATATGCAATATATATATATATATACATATATGTTATATTATCTGCTAAGAAAAAATAAATAAAATGAATTATGGCATAAGACATACAGAGAAATCCAAACTTTCCCGTGAATGGTCATTTGTTCACTGAAAAAAGTTTATTTACAGGATATATACTTTTCAGAGGAATTATAATATTCTTACATACAAAAATGTTATTGTGATGGTTTGAATAAGAATGGCAGCCTATAGGCTCATATATGTTGAGTGCTTAGTCACCAGAGTTACACTATTGGAGAAGCATAGAGAGGTGCTGCATTGGAGTAGTTGTGGTCTTGTTAGAGGAAGAGGGTCACTGGGGGTGGGATTTCAGGTTTCAGAATCTCATGCCTGCCCCAGTCTCTCCTCTGTCTCTGTCTCTCCCCCCCTATGTCTCTTCTGTCTCTCACTCTCTGTGTCTTTGTCTCTCTGTCACTGTTTCTCTCTGCCTGTATCTCTCTCTTTCTCTACCTCCTCCTTTCCCTCTCTTTTTGCCTTCTGCCTGAGAATCAGAATTTAACTCTCAGCTACGACTCTAGCATCATGTGTCCTGCCATGCTCCTTGCTATGGCGACAGCAGACTAATCATCTTAAACTGTAAGCAAGTCCACAATTAAATGCTTTCCTTTATAAGAGTTGTCACGGTCAATGTGTCTCTTCACAGCAATAGAACAGTGGATAAGACAACTACCAAAGAAATGTTCTGCTATTAAGAATGTAGGATCATTTATTGTGTGGTGGAGAAAACAAGCTTTTTTAGTAGAGCCCAGGCTTAGCAAAAGACAGGAAAGTCTTTGTTTTAAGTAATGCAATGTTTTGTCTCAGCTCAGGATGGTGAAGAAGGCTGTGATCTTGGAAGTTAACAGATATTATTTACCTAAGGACCTTTCCTTATATCTCTACCTATCAGGGAATATACCTAACTTCTAGTCCTGAAATACTATTAATTTCCATTATAATTCCATATTTGCAAATTCTATCACAGACATTATTTTAAAGCTATACACTACTCTGCTTGAATGTTTTAAGCTGGCCTCTATAATACTTTATTCTGAAAATTACATATTGCTTGGAATTAGTGAGTTATTTATTGGCTGTGGACAAAAATCCAAGAAAATTAAAATATATATTATTCCAGAATGACTTAAAGAATGACTATTAAGAAAATTAGAATCCATTACTAATTATAAAAATGCAGTAACTATGTGACATAGAAAATTAAAACCACGTTGTTTTAGAGAATATTTTGTAACAAAAACATAATTGTCTGATTAGGAATAGGCATAAATGTCTTGTTTCCAAGGCAACCATTGATGTTTCGAATGGACAGAAAAACATTGCCCACAGTGAATTCTTTAGAGCATTGGTGTGATCTTTAGGAAAGAAAGGACTGCGCAGAAGTATGCATTCTTCTCTCAAAGCCCAAAGGGTAACTGCAAAGAGAGGGGATGCAGAGGTCACAGGAGTTCAGCAAGCATCTTAGATGGGCGATTAAGAAGACTTCGTCTAAATACGTTCATTTGAATCTACTTAACTTGGTGTGTTGCAAAGTTTTTTGACTTTGGAAATTCTTTCAAATTAACACAAATTAGTTTTCAAGAAACGTATTTTGGGAAGGTTATATTATACTTCAATATGCAATTAAAAGGAGAAGAGGATGGGGAAAGAGGGAGGGAGGATGGGACTGGGGGGATATGTGGACAGAGGCTTCAATCAGGATGTATAATGAATAAATTGAGAAGAAAAAAATAAAGCAAACAAAAACAAGTTTTAAATAGATTTTTTTTTACTATTTTTACTGGCTTTGTTTTCCTAATTTCAATTTCTTTACTAGTTCTTCAAGAAAATTTAGTGATGCTTACTGTATAGCTTTCAACAGTACCTAAAAACTCCCAGAAATTTACTCTTCTAGAGCTTGCACTCAAGTATCTTTGAAACTCCTTCATTTTATCTGAAAATTTCAACTGTTACTCACTTTGTAATAGTAAAAATCAGCATTATTATTAGCATCATTACTATTACTGTTATTATATTATATGCTTAGATATGTGATTATATGCTTTTTTTGGCTACTATGGTATTTTATTCTGAAAATTGCATATTACTTAGATTTTGTATGTTATTTATTGGACATTGCAAAGGTCAATAGGAATAATAATAATTATTATTATTTTAATTGTATGTGTGCTTTGGCTGCATCTGTGTAATACATGGATATGTAGTGTCCACAGAGACCAGAAGAGGATATCAGATACCTGAAAGTAGTGTAAAAGACGATTGTGAACTGGCATGTGGATGTGGAGAATTGAATCCACTTCCGGGGAAAAAAGTGCTCTTAGCTGTTGAGCCATTTCCCCATTTTTTGTTATCCATTTCTAGAAGTTTTCTTCTTATATGGTGTAATGGCTCCTTTCCACTTGTCCATGATACAGTTTTTAACCACCAGTCCTCAGGCAGATCTGGCAAAGTACATTACTATTTTTCTTTGGGAACGGTGAGAAATTAAGTTTATAATAATTTAACTTGCTTTTTTTCTGAGCATTAAATTCAGAAATGAAGAGCAGCTGTTTTGCAGACAAGAGAAAGATTCTGAACCGGGCTTCTATTCAAACTTCAGGAAGGGTTCAAGAGGAGCCTAGAACCCAGACTGGAGGTTTACGTAGAGCTGCTATTCTTTGCCTTTACATCTAGGCTCCAGAGTTACTGTCAAGGAATGGATGCTATGCTTTGTAAAGATGCAATTGTCTATGACAGTCCATGTGAGATATTTGGTTGATATTTAATTCAGTTGCTTATTTTGACTTGTAAGTACCAACAATTCACATGGTTGCAGTAGCAATGTGGCCTCAGATTCCGTACATGAAACTTCCAAATATACATGGTCTAGAAATTAGCTCATCTACATTGCATCTATTTATTTTCTTACTCTTGGCTGTCATGTACTGGAAATGATATCTGATATTGTGAATGAGACTGTGGCAGGCTAAACCGGTAGACTGGGGTACCTGAAAAAGAAAGAGAGCCTGATATTTATAGACTAGGTTTTTGTGTCTACACAAAAGTATACAGCAAAACAGGCACACTTGATAACAACAACAACAACACACACATGCACACACACACACCTTACATCAGAGATACGACACAAAGTTTTCTGTTCTTGGCTGCATAGATATAAGAGAGTTGATTAATACACAGAGATAGTATTTCCTCTCTGGGAAGGTTTGCATAATATGGGTAACTATCGTTTTGTATAATGTGCCTGATGAAGTTATTAAGAACTCTAAAAGGATTATATTATCAGTGAGAAATTAATGTTCTCATACAGATTGAATGAAACCCATACAATAGTTAGCTAACAATGCGAAAATATTTAATCATTCTTTTCTTTGCCTGGAGGACTTAAAAATAAGAAGATTATTTAAACTATAAATTGATTTATTGAAAAGTCTATTCTAAAGGAGAAGACTGAATTTGATTTCATGACATGTTTTGCTAGTGAATATTAATTGAAACAAATTGGGCTAAAAGCAGAACGATGAACATAGGAAACTCTTGTGTATTTCTTTTCAGTGATGGGGAAATATCACTTTCTTGGGATTTCTGGAGAATAATGCAAATTGGGTGGTTTAGAAGCACAGAAATATATAGACTGATATTCTAGAAGTCTATGAGTCCATTATCAAATTCCTGGAAGGACCCTGTTCTCTAGACGAGCCTTTTCCTGCCTTTTTCTAACTGAAACTCAACACCTATATTTCTTTGCCTTCAATCTCAGCACTTCAGTCTCTGCCTCTCTGGCTTCACATCCTTGTTTTATACATAATCCATGCATGGATATGACAACCCTCTTTATTCATGGTGTTGGCCTAGGAACTGCCATAATGACCTCACATAACATAACCACCTCCACAATCATCTATATCCACATGTCCACGTGAGTTCATATCGTCACTTTTGTAAGGGCTCCCATCATTTTCAAGGACACGATTTAGCAGATATCAAGGGGAGGTTTTCTTAAAACTTAAGAATAACACATTGAGTTTCTGAGAAAAACTGCAGCTGCTCATAAAGTGTACAAGCCACTGTGAATGTCTCAGAGACTTAGGATAGAAAAATTGTGAATTCCATGCTATGAATTCGCAGTTCCTACGTGCATGACGTACATTTGATCTGGATTATAAAAGAAGGGTAATAAATAGTCCTAAAGAAATGAAACTCTGCCTGATTTATAAGCTTCATAACAATAGTCTCACAGCTATATAGGTTGCTCAGTGTCGACGGACACACACTGGCCTAATAAAGGATCCAAAAATCTGTTCCTAAAACCCACAATGAGTGGTTTGCAAAGAGGTGTAATTACATAGCCAGAAGGCCTAACACTGCTTGCCTTGCTGAGTACTCTATCTCATGTGCACAAACCACAGCACAAAAACTTAATTAAATATAAATCCTTAAAAACAGTAGTCTTACAAGGATATGTTTGTGTGAATACATATAAATAAATAATATACATGTATACATATAAATATATATATAAATATACATATATACGTATATGTGAATTCTCAGAAACATCTTCCGTCATACTATTCCTGTGTAAAACAAATTCTAAACAAATAAATTTCCATATTATTCCTTCAAATTCATGCCTAAGAGGTAATGGTCATCTTGTCTCTTGTTCTGATCTCAAGATCCCACATATTTAATAAACCTTAACACATTTTACACTACAGTAAACATACAGCTTCATTAGGAAAATGTTTTCTTATTTTTTCCAAAGACTAATTTTTTTTTTATTTTGAATGCTTTACAATTTTAAATGTAGTCTGTACACCTGAACTAAGTCATATAAAGGAAATTAAGGAAACTCCAGTATGGTGTTCTAATTTTCTTTTCATTTCTCTTCTTTCTTTTTTATTTGATTTCATTTTGTTCTGTTCTGTTTCTTTCTTTCTTTCTTTCTTTTTTGAGACAGGGTTTCTCTGTGTAGCCTTGGCCATCCTAGACTTGTTTTGTAGACCAGGCTGGCCTCAAACTCACAGAGATCCACCTGCCTCTGCCTCCCAAGTGCTGGGATCACAAGCAGGCATCACTGTACCTGGCTATCAATTGCTGAGGTAAGCACTATGACCAAAACAAAAATGGGGCATGAAGAGGTTTATTTCATTCTATACTTTGTAGTCCATCAGCAAGAAAACCAAAGGAAGGCATCTGGAGTAAACAATATGGACCAATTCTTCCTGGCTTTTTTGCTGACTCACATCTACTTGTCTTTCTTATGTACCTAATGACCAGTGAAATGTACTCCATGTAAGATATTGTATAATGCAAGGTCAAGGCAGTGGCACAATGTTTGTTTTGGAAGATCAGGTGCTGAGCTGGTTCTAGACCCCACATGGCAATGCTCTCTATAGTGAAATACAGGAGAGAGACAGATGCAGCCTAATCTGGGGCTTATTGGCAAGCCAGGGTAACGTAATCAATTAGTTCCAATAGAAGCAAAATACTACTAAATAAACAAGGTGATTTAGAAACAAGACCTGAGGCTGACCTTTCATATATCCACACACATCCACAAATGAGTATTCTCACCTACAACATGCAACTTCCAGAAACACAAACAAACACACACACACGCATACAACGTGGGTTTGTGCCCTTTAGACAATGTCCTGTGAAATAACTATTTGGTAAGGCTAGTTTGGAATCTGATATCAAACACACTAGCAAAGACCCTTGGTAGGAAATCAGCTGAAAGGTTCAAACAACTTCTCGAAAGATTATTGAGGCAGACTTGTTTGTGAAAGCATAAGAGTGTAAGAGTATAATCCTGCCCTCTAAAAGAGAAACTCTAAATGAAGGAAGGAGTGTTGATGACCTCATGCAGAAATGTATGGTTTCAGCAATCACCGTAGTAGGATAGAAGCCATGTCCCTAAACTGATAGCGATGAAGTATAACATTTTCTGGAAACCCGAATATTGCAGGCCGGGATTGCCACAGTCATTTCTATCATCAACATTTGCAGTACAAAAAGCTCAGTCTCTATTGTATTTGCTTTCACAGCTAAAAATATAAAAATATTCAGGTGAGAGCAAATGACTGTCAAATTGAGGTCAAATTCAATGCCACATCAAAAGCATGGCACTATTTTCTAAACATTAACATCTCTTATAAAATCACTGTGTCTCCTCTAAATATCATTTTTTCAGCCACCCCATGACTATTTTTGCTGTCTTTGGTTTCATTTATCTTTCTTATTTTATCTCTCTGAATGAAGATATGAAACATAGCATGTGAATTGGTGCAACTCCATGCTTTACTGCAGTCTGCTTTACTAAATGATACCCAAGTTATAAATTTTATGACTACCATACCTTGTAATCACTTGCTTGAACAGAAGGCATAAAACTTTAAAGAACTGTCAGGTAACAAGCATGACATAAGATGCTACGAAAATGATTCCTTTAAAAGTGTCTTGAAAACCATGGGAGGTAAATCAAATCATCCCTTCTCTCGCTACCTCTCAGAATCTCTTTATAGGATTCTACTTTCTTGCCAATTCCCTGTCTCCTTTTTTATTCCATATCAGCCTCTTGGTCATTACTAAAGCAAAACATAGTCCCCTTCAAAGCTTTCGCCTACAGTGATACACTATCTCTCTCAGAAAACTTGTCACTATCTCTCAAAAAAACTAGAATGATATATTACAATCCAGAAAATTGGTCAGTTATTTGACACAAATTAGAGTATCTTTATGTTTCAGGACCATCCATTTGCCGGTAGGATAACAGAGAAAGGTGGAGCGGATTTTTATGTGGAGGCCAAGCCATGTGCATTAAATGTGGACCCTTGGTCTGCCTTCCATCAGACTGTGATGTGAATAATTGACATCTTAATCGTTACACTCACTTGAACAAACTTCCGATATACATGATGTGTCATTTATGTCTGTATCATGATTGGTTCTGAAACATTCTCCCTAAAGTTTGCATCCCACCTGCTCTCTATCGCCCAAACTCAACTATAATAAATAACTACTGCCAGCTAACGAGAGTCTACATGTTTGTTCAGCAGTAGACAGAGCTGTTCTTAGTAGAAAAACCCATTTCTCTTTGCCATTCTGAACAAAGGTTTTTACACTCATTCTGACTATTACATCCAATCACAATTTCCTTCAATTGTGTCTTTCTAATTCTGTTGGGACTTATGAGGTACACTAAGGGACAATGACTCGGGTGCAACTATATTCATATACATATTACTGAGGCCTTAGAATGGGACAGCCAGGTAGACAAAACACTCAAGCACAGTGACACAGACAATGTAATGAAAAGAAATATTGGTACCAGGCAAACTCTGAAATCAATGTGGGTTTTTGTTTGGTTGGTTTTGTTTTGTTTGGTTTTTTGTTGCTGTTGTTGTTTGGTTTGGTTTGGTTTGTTTGGGATTTTATTTTATTTATTTTGGTTTAACTTAAATGATTCTGACATGATCACATCAGATCCTTCTATTTTACATCTTCCAAAACAACCCTTCAATAAAATCTTCCCCAATATCTGAGAATCCATTTTACCTTTTATGGATTATGCAGGTGGCTTTGCTTAGAGTAAATGGCCTTTCACTGTGTATGCCTGATGTCTGCTATCATCAGTTATTTTGTACCCTAGTCCTTCTGCTACTTGGATAATAATGTCCCTGGCATGGAACTGGATCTATTGGCTATTGGGTCTGAAATCTATAACTTTTAAAACAATGAGACTATGCATAGATTCATCTGTCTTAGAAATTTCGAAAATTCTGTCTCATTTGTATCACAAAATATAACTCCACAACCATAGATCTTAAAATCAGCAAAAATTAAATATTGTAATCACTCCTTAAAGTATTTTCTCAGAAAATAAGGAAAAAGTATGTGATACTGAAGGACATTAATCATCTTTGTTCATATCCGCAATCTGTCCCTAAAGCCTTGTTAGTTTAACCAGTGCTAAGCATTTCTCAGCATCAAAGAAATGGAAGGATAAAATTTTCAAATTCTACTGCTGTCACAGGGATACCTAGCTTTTACCACCAAATTCTCATTCTCAGGTTGCAACTCACCTCAGTTCCTTTCTAATACTTACTAAACATATTACTACTTGAATTCTCTTTTATCACCACCCGCTCATTTGGGGAGCAGGTGCCCTGAGGTTCCTGCATTTAAAATAAGAGCTCACTTGCTGAATATATCTTTGACTCCCCCATGCACCACCCTGCTCTTCATATTTGCACAAGCTACCCCTTATCAGAAGATGTTTCTTATTCTCTCTTTTATGTCAGGAAAAAGGGTAGTGACAACTGTGTGCATTAGATAATTACCAATTTTAATTTCTTTAAGTATTAATTTCTTTCCAAAGTCAGTTCTTCATGTAACACTGACATAGAGCATTAACAACATGTATGAAGTACAGAGGTGCAAAAGAACTAAAAAGGAAATTAGTAATTAGAATTTAGAAATTTAGAAATTTTGAGTACTTTTTAATGAAAAACATTGTGAGCCCAAAGTAAATAGTTTATGTTAACATAATATGTGCGCCAACATAATTATACCAATAAATAAAAAGTCTGCTGTCTTATTTAGAAGTTTTATTAAAAATAATGATCTTAAGTGTATTGTGATCAAGCTGTATAGAGCAAAGTCATGTTAAACTTGCTGGCATGTTCTTTCTGCTTTAAAACCTAATTTGGTCATCTCTAGAGCTGCCCTCTTCACCATAGCACCATATCTTCTAAAATGATTTTTTAAGTTTTTTTTTTTTCCAAAACTCTTACCGTAAGACTACAATGAAAAGTAAATTTCTTTTCATTTGTACCTCCCTATAGCATTTGGCCTTGTTTAAATTTTTCCGTGTTATTTTGCCATTGTTCTTATGCGTAGCTTCTACATTTTTTTTTTAATTTCTGGATTTATCTTACTCACAAAATTATATATTCAAGACTAAAGGAACCTCTTGAGTTTGTGGTCAATAGAATGAGATTAAATCCATAAAATGCTCACCTTTTAGCTGCATCAAGTTGTGGAGCACCCAGAGTTAATGAATTCTGAAACCTGAAGATAGGATTAATGCCAACCTGTGGAATAATAAGGATTAAAGATAATACTTCTAAAGGAACTAGAAGAATTCTGGCTGTATAATAAGCCATGCCTAACTATCACTAGTACGATTTTATCTCAGCAGTGTATGTGAATAACGTTTTATGGTGTAGAGTTCTGGTTTAATGGGTCTTTGCTTTTTTCATATACCCTTGAAGAAAAGAGGAGTTGGAAGGATGAATGTAACTGCATGTAAAGCAAGTAAAAATGAAGATTGCCTGAGAATACTCAAGGGCATGGCTTAAACCCCATAAGCAAGTGAGCAAGGCTGGACAAAAATTACAACTGACCTAGATCTTGCGTTATGATAATGAATGAAATGGTTCTTTCAGAGAAGATGTTTGCTTAGGACTGAAGTTGAAATGTAAATTCGCAAAAATGTACTTATTAATATGGTATCAGATGCTAATTAATATAAAAACTTACATTTTTCTTATTATGAGATGATTATTTAGGCTACTCAAAACGTTAAAAGTATGATGATAAAGGAAGAAGTAACCTAATTTGAAGCAAAAACTAAAAAGAGAACCTTTTGCATACAAAAGTATAGAACTGATCAAAAGTTCAATAGTAGCACTCCTTTGTATTAGGAATAAAAATCTTTCGTGAAAAATTCACTAAAAGACAGCTGCAATAATAAGTTCTGAAAATATGCTTCAAAGACACCCAACACAGACAGAAGGAAGATATTGCAAAAACCGTTCACGGAATGATTTTTTTCCTAAGACTTTTAATCATGTTAACATTTCATGGTTAAATAAGTTAAATAGTTATGAATAAAAAATTGGAAAGTCTGATAAAGGAAGTGTCTAAAATGATATTTCTTTCAAGATGAATGTGTTTCGCCTCTTTGTGAAGACACAACTGCAGAAATGCAGCTCTCTCTATAGCAATGCGGGCCTTCTGGAAATGCTAATGGAAATGCCTAAAATAGGGAAACAGCCTTTGTGTTCCTAATTAGTGATATTATCAACGCCAAGGGCAATTAAAGAAAGGGATTAACAGTGACAAGAAAACACTTCATTGATCATCTTAAATTATAAATTGTCAGGAACATTTCAGATTGGAAAAAAAAAATCACATAAATCCTTGCAGCTCATAGAGATATAAATGATGTGCACGTGTTACTAATGTTTTATCTCTCTTTTTCTTTTTATTGAATTGAACCTGGTGAAACTGGGGGCAACTAAAAATACAACAAAGATGCTTTTATTTATTTGTTTTATTCTAAAGATTTTTGCAGGTAGTGAAATATGCCAACATAAGATAGCCAAAAGCCTGAAGCTGAGGAGGAGAAAAGAATTAGAATATTAAAAGAAAGAGCACCTAGTGTGAGTGGTCATGCCAAGGAAAATTGCAAATTTTAGAACTCTGAAGTTCTTTTTCTAAATACACTCTAAGTGAAAATGCCTGTTAAATATACAACTGTACATAATTTAAGTACTTTAAATTATGGCATATATGCATAGATATGTCTCTATGAGTGTGTGTCTGGGAATGCTTGTGTGCATTACACATTTGAAAACAAGAAGAGAAAATAGCTTTTGCAATGAAAGAGTACCCCACAGTTGTGCACACTAACCATCAGAGAAGAAATACAAGTTTGCATCAGAGAAGAAATACATGTTAACCTTAGACACTGACCTTCCTTGAGGTAAAAACAGTATGGATTTCTAAAGCAGTGTGAACTGACCCATTTTCTATCCCCTACCATTGGCAATCATCCTGAAAGTTACCTCCATTTGTAATGTCCATTCCTCAGGGCCAGTCAGCAGGAACAATACCATGCCAATACCTTTGTGACAATTTCATCCAGTGTTTCTGTATATATGAGAATGATGCTCAGTATGTATCTTCCTGGACAAGAAATGAAGGCAGGGCATCTCAGGACTCCCCCCATCATTTCTTTCAGTGACCTTCCGTTTTTCCCACTCACACATGCTCTCTGTTCTTCCCTGTACAATAACGTCCCCTCAGGAAGGTCTAACAGGATTTTGGGTTCTGTTGATGATTACCGAAATAATTTATTTTCAAATGGAAGTTAATCTGATAGAAGTAGTCAAATTTTCCCTGAGCTCAGGCAGAAACAAACTTCACTGCAAGTGTACTGATTCCTTCCACTATTATTGTGATGGAGAAGACAAATTATCCAATTACTAGACACACTGCTCTAGGCAATACAAAATAACATCCTGATTAATCTAACTACATCAGAGAAGTACTCCTGTTTAGAACAAGTCCCCTAAAACAAACAGTATTGGATTACTAATAAAGATGAGTCATATTTGTTTGCTAGTACTTATGGGTATTTCAATCTTGAATAAAGAGTCTACTTAAGGTGAAAAATATTTGTATAAATGGTTTTTACATGTTATGTAGTTAAAATTGTATTCAAGAGTACAAGTGAGAACACTCATAAACTCTCTCATAAAATAAGTCGGGGATTTTATGCGATTTCGTTTTTGTTAACTAGAAATAAATGTCACATTTTAAATTCTGTCTGTACTACATATTTAAAAGGAAATACATATATATGTACTTGAGTTTAAAAATAGTTGTAGCCCTGTATCTATATTTTTTGTTAAATGACCCACTTATGACTTCACATTCTTTATCTTTCTCTCTCTGACTTTATATTTTAATATGTTTTATACTATTGTATATACCTGCACCTAACTCAAAACATGCTTTGATGCTGTTTGGTAAGATTAAATAATTAACTCAGTTAAACAATAAAAAGAACTTTTATCCACTTTCCATAGAAACAGCCAGGGTCAACTTTAAAAAAATTAAAATAACAGAAATAAGTCTAAAAATATCACCCAACACAGATTAAAACTATAAATGACAATGTTATAATGAACCCTTACAGAGGAAAATAAAGAGCCTTTCTCCAGGAAGTCAGCATCCTTAGACTAATGTATACTCAAGGGAGGGCATGAGTGCTGTTTTCCTGGAAATGGTACCTTTTAAAGTCAGTCATAGACCCTCTGTCAACACAGGCTTTCAGCCGGGCTGTAAGCATTGAAGCCACATCATCATTAAACAAACAAACAAACAAATAAATAAATAAATGAAGGTCTTGCCTGTGTGTGTGTGTGTGTGTGTGTGTGTGTGTGTGTGTGTGTCTGAGGTTTTAGGAGGGGCTGTCTCTGACATGAACTCAGTGGCTGACTCTCTGATCACTTCCCTCTGAGGGGAGAGCAGCCTTACCAGACCACAGAGGAAGACAAAGCAGCCAATATTGATGAGAACTAATAGGCCAGGGTCTGATCGAAGGGTAGGAGAACCTCCCCTATCAGTGGACTAGGGGAGGAGCATAGGGAGAGAAGAGCGAAGTAGAGTGGGATTGGAAGAAAATGAGTTAGGGGGCTACAGCTGGGATACAAAGTGAATAAAATGTAATAAATAATAAATAAAAAATGATAATAAAACAAAATGAATAGTAGTAGTCATAAATGTCTGTTAATTATTCTTTGAATATACTTAATTATGGAAAATGTTTTTCTGTTTTTCCATAAAATGATAACTCTTCAACATTCTCATCAGGTGATATGGACTGGTTAATAAAGCTGTCAAGCTCCAAATTTGCTGAATATAAAGAAAATATAGGTATTTATACCATAAAGTTGATGGCAAAACTTTTCCATTTATCTCATGAGAGAAAACAAAAATCACATAATAGTGTTTGATACACAGCATGATTAGGAGTAGATTTTTCATCAGGATAATAGGGTATTCCAATTAATACAATAACATTTACCAACTAATTTGATAAATTACATTACAAAAGATCTTTCTTGTCAGAGTTATTTGTTACAAGGAATTAAATGTACTTAGGCCATCCAGATTAAAAGGCATCTGATATGATGTCCTTTTAATCACTTTTTTTTTTCCACCAGCACCTCTTCTATATGCTAGAAATTAGTAATTAGTCTTTGACCCCAGAACTGAGGATAGTATTTTATTAATGTCACTACTGTCACCAAAGTCAAAAGTGATAGGCTTAGATAGGAACCTTTTACTATTATGAATTCAATGTTAAAAGTGTGGAAAGTCTTGTTTTATACAACTGACAGTGGGTAAGGGGGATATAGCTGTCACCAAGGTGGCTGCCTAGACTGAAGAACAAAACATGGTGTAGAAAAATTCCAGGCACAATCCAAGCTAACAACAGTCTGCATGGGACAGTGACAGCGACAGTGACTATAAGAGAAGATCCAGCGACGATGGATCTTCTATCCGAATCTGCAGAGGCAGTAGCAGGATGGAGAAAACCGGGAAATCACCACAACTGTAGACTGTTTAAACTTCTTCCTCTGAGTAGGGTTGTCTTCTGTGTCTGAGCATCTCCAACCTTCACAGATGCTGAGGGGGGGAGGGAACAAAACTGCCATTGTAGATGGGGAAGCTTGCAGGGCTACCTTTGGCACTCTCTCCTTCAGGTTTGACAGCCTTCTCCTGATTGGTCCTTATCCTATGAGCCATTCACAGCCACACACCCAGTCAACCAGAACCCACTTGAACCTGCATAAATCCATCCATATTGCATGTTCACCAGTTTGGCTAGTAGCATGCTGAGTATAGGAGCCCAGCTGCCAGCTGCTCTTCAGAAGAATGAAGTCTTCAGAGGCAACTCAAATTGTTCTTCAGAGGGGGAAGAGAAAGGAAACTCCTGCCTTAAAAATAGTCAGAGACTGACCCAGCTGAGATAAAAAGAAAAAGAACAAACAAACAAAAAAAAATCTGTTGCTTCAAGTGTAAGATGGACAATTCAACTTTTGAATCCTATTGTTTCAACTGAAATGGTAGGGCGTACCCACCTATATTCAGAAAGGAGAAACGTGCTGTCTCTGCCAGATGATCCACTATTTGCAGAATGGCTCTGCCAGGAGTTGTCATTAAGTTGGCACCCTTAAGCCTCTAAGTGCGTTTAGCTGGCTGTGGTGGCACATGCCTTTAATCCAACACTTGGGAAGTAGAGACAGGTGGACCTCTGAAAGCTCCAGGCCATGATGGTCTACAAAGTGAGTCCAGGACAGCCAGGGTTACACAGAGAAACAACCTAGAACCCCTGCTCAGACATAGCCCATGGAAGCTCAGTATCCAAGTTGGTTCCCTAGTAATAGGAACAGGGACTGTGTCTGACAGGAACTCAGGGGCTGGCTCTTTGGTCACCTCCTCCCTAAGGGGGGAGCAGCCTTACCAGGCTACAGAGGAAGACAATGTAGCCATTCCTGATGAGACCTGATAGGCTAAGGTCAGAGGGAAGGAGAGGAGGACCTCCCCTATCAATGGATTTGGAGAGTGGCATGGGAGGAAATAAGGGAGGGAGGGTGGGAGTAGGAGGGAATGAAGGAAGGGGATACAGCTGGGATACAAAGTGAATAAACTGTAATTAACATAACAATTAAGAAATTATAAAAATAAATTAAGAAATTAATAAAAATATTAACAAACTAATAAAAAGAAAATTATCACTATTTAATAACATGTGAGTATGAATTGCATGTGATTTCCTACACTCTACAAATCTTTATTTAATTGGGTAAACTCTAAGTAAAAATATATTTTTCTGCACTACAATTGAAATTCCTTTGGTCATAATTTAATAAAAAAGTGAAATTTAACAAAAGGAAAGAAAAGTCGGTCCTTTTTTATATATACCTACTCCAGAAGCTTCCTTTTTTATATAACTACTCAAATATTTGAGAGAAGCCAAGACAGAAAGCTGATTGGAGAGTCATCTGTCTCAGAGAAAATCATTAGTGAACTATGCATGAAAACCATCCTTTTTTCGGTTTCTAGCATTATTTCTGGGGCATTCCCATAATCTGCTATAAAAGAAAGCATACTAAACCTTGAAGCATGTCTTGTTGGAACATTATTTCCTGAGACCCACTTCATGCTTTAGGAAGACAAAATGCCATGTAAACTGACCCAGCTTCCTTACAGGGCAGCTTCACGAGTGACCTTGTCAGTCTGCCTCCTGGTTCAGAAAGAGATGTGACACCCTGTTGATTCTTGGTGTTAAAATAAATGAGCCAAGGCTGATTTAAGCTGCTGACCTGTGGGTCACTTTCTTTTAGTAATTGATAGAATCAAACGGAAACTTTTTAGGTAATTTGAAAGGATAAAATAACCACAACTCTTTGATCCCTTTGTACTTCTCAAAAAGCACAGTTTCGTTCTTCAGTACCTACAACCTTTATGTACAGACAAATTGCAAATGGGGGGGTGACTTTGCAAATAACTAGAATTCAAAGTGAAAGAAGAGTCTGACCTGGGTGAGGAGGGGGGAAAGTGTCTGAAGCAAACACTCCTAAACCTAGCATGCAGAGCAGCTCTTGTCGCTAAGCATGCTGTGGATATAACACAGAACCTATCCTAAAAAATCATGCACAGGGAAGTGTATTAATTGTCTCAAGTAATAATAATAATAATAATAATAATAATAATAATAATAATAAAACATCCAATGGAAGTGGGTTTTATAAAGCTTTTGGAAGTAGTGTGGCGTGTATCAGGAAAATGTTTTCCAATTTCTGATGACTTATTAAAGGAAGTGAAATAAAGATACATATAGTTTCCAAAGTAAAACAGAAATTTTATTAAAAGTTAGAGGAGAGTCAATATCAGAAATGCCCTGCAAGTCAATGAAAAGCCTCTGAGTAAAGACTAATTGGCCCAAGTTATTGTTTGGGCTTTCATATTATGGAGTTCCATCAAATAATGAGTTTGTTAACTAAAAGGTAAACCATGAAGAGATCTACATTTTAACTGACAGATTTTTATTTGGTAAGCTTTTGCACACTGTTTATATACCATCTAACAGTGCTTTTAGTTTTAATCATATGTGTGCTTAATTATGCATTAGCATAAGAAGGTTCATTATGTTTTGTTTTGCTTCCTGTCTCCCTAAGAGTTTATTCAGAGGTTTCCTTGGATGCATATGTGTTTCCAAACATTCTAAGCAAAGATTGGCCCTTTATCCATTGTTTCTATATGCTATTACAGGAAAGTCTGACCAGAAACTGTCTATCATGAAAGGTAAAATATTGATGGTGGATAAAAATAAAACTACATTGGTTGTTGGTACATGTATATACGTATAGTTTGATACTGATGGAATCACAGGTTGATAAATTAATTGTTAAGACAGAAGGGGTGTTTTTAGTCCAAGCTAAATGGAGTTAAGCTATTTCATGTTTCCCCAAAGCATCTCCACCCCTTCAACCCCCCCCCCCTTTTTTTTTTTTTTGGTCATTGCTGTAGTTAGTTCTATAAAGAGACACCATGAGCAAGGCAACTCTTACAAAAAACAGTAATGGGCTTGTTTATAGTTTCAGAGGTTTAGTTCACTATAGTCTTGGTTGGGGAGTGGGGGAGCATGGCAGCATTGGAGCAGCACTGGAGTAGTAGTTGAGAGCTATAATGTGATCCATAGGCAAAGAGAGGAGGGTTGGAGAGAGAATCAGAAAAAGAGACAGACAGACAGATGACAGAGAGAGGCAGGCCCTGGGCTGGGATGGGCTTTTGAAATTTCAGAGCCCACTCCCAGTGACACACTTCATCCAACAAGGCTAAACCAACTTTAACTAGGCTACACCTTCTAATTCTCCTAATCCTTTCAAGCAAGTTCACTTCCTGGTGACTAAAATTTCAAATATATGAGCCGGTGAGGTCATTCTTATTCAAGCCACCACAGCATTTTTTAATTTTGTATCTCTAGCTGTGGCTTCAGATTCAACATTTCCCCCTCTGAAGTAAATGGAAAGTCATTTTCTTAATATCATTTTTGAAAATTCTTTTTTTTTTTTTATATCCCTGAACCAATCATCAAATCAAAGGAAAAGTCAGCCTTTGGGGAGTTAAGTGTGTTATAGTTGCATGACCAAAATGATCACCAAGACAAAAGGAATCCCATTATCCTAATTATGTGAAATTCACTAACAATGATTATCAGATTCCCACTCTAAAAAAAAATAGGTCACCAAGGCCTTGCTTTATGTCTTCTCTACTCAACTAACTCAAACATTACAGTCAGTCTATTGTCTGTGCCGTACTCTTATGCAATATTGATTGATATGCCGGGTAGGATGACTTCAGCAGCAAGTCACAGAATCATCAGTTCAAACTCAGAAAATTAAGAGGCTGTATTTGAAACAGGACAGTCCAGGACCACAGTAGACTTCAGGTACTATTCAACTACAACTCAGCTTCTACTTACCTTAGTTGTCACAGCTTCTGTCTCTCTTCATTAATAGGAGACAGTCAGCATCCGAAGAAAGAGTATAGTTACCATTTTCTTGACATCACAATTCAGTTTACCTACTGATTATACATGTTACCTCGATCACTTTTTCAACCTCTGTGCATAATGACTGTTACTTTATATTGAATACTCAAATGATTACAAGATAATTTTAATAGAATTGTGATGCGCTAAGGGAGCTAAATCATATAATACAATAGGAAAGCTAAATATATGAACAAGATTAATGTTTTTCAGAAACTTTTCAAGGCAATATAAAGAGGAAGGGATTTATTATGGCTTATGATTCCACAGGGATAGATTCCATTATGTGTGGTATTAGTCAAGAAAAGCAAGGTGGTAGGAGCATTTTTCCATTTGTACCCAGGAAGCAGAGAAAGAGAATAGGAAATAGGGTTGGGCTCTAAATGCTCAAATCCCATCCAGAATAATGTACTTCCTTAAGCAAGGGTCCATTTCCTAAATGTCCCCCAAACTTCCAAACAGACTGCCAAATGGAAATAAGTATTCAAATACATGACTCCAGGAGCCTACTCAAACCAATGTAAAGACCTCATACTCTGTTACTGGGACTAGCACATTCCACTGGATTTTGTATAACTTAAAAAATATAAATCAGCCTGAGGTTTGCTCGCCGTGGGTGAGGCTAAGAATGCTGCCTGACTTTTTACACATGAGGCAGCAGAGTACAGTTGGTTGGCTGAGAAATCTGTAGAATCCAAGTCATTGACTACTGGGTAAAGGCATACCCCCAACTATCTATCTATCTATCTATCTATCTATCTATCTATCTATCTATCTATCTATCTATCTATCCCCCTCTCACTCTTTCTCTATCTTTTTTCTTTATTGTTGTTTTTTTTTGTATTAAACTATAATTACATCATTTTCCTTCTTCCCTTTCCTCCCTCCAATCCATGACATATACTAACCCTCTCAAATTCATGATCACTTTTTAAAATTGTTGTTTGTGTGTTTTCCTAAATATATAAATACAAACAGTTCACATAAAAATATAAATCAGAGGCTGGAAGGTGGCTCAATAATTAAGAGCACAGGCTACTTTTTCAGAGGAACAGGGTTCAATTATTAGAAGCCACATAGTAGCTCACTACTGCCAGAAACTCTAATCCAAGGCAGTTAGTGCCTTCATCCTGCCTCCGTGGGCACCAAGCACACACATGGTGCACAGATATATAGGAAGTCAATACATTTATACACATAGGATGAAATATTGTGATAAAAAATATAAATTATGGATTTGTCCTGTGTCACATACAAATCAACATCTGTGACATGAAACAAGATCACGGACACTTACTTTGGCCAAGGTAGGCCACTTTCAGGCCTACCTTTAAATGCCACCTAAAATATTGCTATATGGTTAAAGTAACATGAGAAAGACAGGTGACTGAGGACAGCTGAAGAGTAACTCCTGAGTCTCTATACGTTTAGTATATGATACATAACTTAAAATAAAAATACAGATTGCTCTTGTGTTCTTGCTCAGAAACTTGGTGGCTATGTAAATGTTGATGTCCATGGCAGTGGGTCCATTACGGTCGTTATTTGTCATGAGAAAGCTGTTCTGGATTATTCAAAAGCATGTGAAAAAAATCAGCAATTGAAAAGGGCTTTTCATGAACACATTAAATGAGATAGGCTAATAAGCAGTCATTTGTTTGCAATTGAAATATACAATAGGGTGTCTAAGAGCAAATAACAAGCCTTCAAGGGTATAAAAATGTTAAAAACAGGACATAAAAGGCAGGAGCTGTTAAGAAAGGAGTTGTTACTCTCCTTGTCATTGATGCTGAAAACAAAGCCATTGAAAAGCATCACATTGGTATCTGTGAGGGAGCATTCTCGTTATTCCATGACTGGCAAGAGAGGTTTAACGGACTATATAGAATAATTGCATTGGCTACAACATTCATTAGACGGTGTTGAATGCTTTCCTGATATTGATGAAATGGCTTGTATTATATTACTGTAACTTACTAATGCTTCTGGATCCACAGCCTTAGGAACACACACCACCTGCCTTGTGTGTCTTTGTTTCTGTTTACTTTTAATGAACAGTAGATCCATCTTTCAGGAAGTTTTCTGAATTTTGTCTTAAAACATGTTGCAAACTGTACAAATATTGCTGCCATATAGATGTAAAATCTCAACTGTCACTACAATGAATAAGATTTTGTATATCTGTAATTATATAAGAACAACAACAGCACAGATTATATTTAAGATAGCAATGTAATCAATCAGTTGCAAATGGAAAATAAAGCAAAAACTGGATTTTATGTATGCATAATGAAAATTTAGGGAATGTACAAAAGTGTGAAAGACAGTATTTAAATTCTACATTTGGATTCACTCTGTTTTTTTCATTGAAAAACGATTAAACTCAGCATTATCTTTCACACAGTATATTTTCCACAACAAAGCAAGATTGTATTCAGGGTTACAAAGCTGAACAACCACATTCAAAATGAAGCTTAAGAATGCAGGTTTGGGTGCTGTTAGCTAATTCTGATATATCTAGTTTTCATAGTCAATCTATTATTTGTAATGTCTTTCTTCATAGAAAAATAGAATCTTTAAAGGTGGTCTGATTCTTTGTTTTTTACAGAGTTAGAAAATGTTGCTGTTGTTCATCATTTGCCTTTCATCAACTCTTACAACACAGCATTCATCTTTTGTTCTTTGCAAAACATAGTAGCATGCCCTGTGATCCTGTTTCACAGGTAAATAACAACTTTAAGACAGATCCTTGAGGAACAGTACACTACCATTTATTCACATGGGAATGTGTGGCTACCTCTGTGTGTTACTGTATTATTCGAAGTTTTTTATTGCTATTAGGAAAAAGCATATATTCTTATTTCTTAGATATTTTAAGTTAATTTATGATATTTTTGACAGTTTTATGTATGTATGTCTTGTTAGTCACTGGATGAGATCCTCCATTGTTTCTGAATATCTTACCTTTCCAGTTTTCTCTGTCCCCCAATCCTCCCTCCTCAGTGATTCTCATGTCTGTGGTATTTTGTATCCTTTGTTGATGTCAGACATTTCAAAGCAGGAAGACCCTGGCCTGAGTGCTGGAGTACCTACTACAATTTAGCCTCTTCTGATTCCATCCCTCCACTTCTCTCTTGCACCTTGAAATAACTTAGCACTCCTGTTGTTCCTGGAAAGCTTCTTTTCTTTTTCTTTCTTTCTTTCTTTCTTTCTTTCTTTCTTTCTTTCTTTCTTTCTTTCTTTCTTTCTTTCATTCTTTTTCTTTTTATTAATTACAGTTTGTTCACTTTGTATCCCAATTGTAGCCCCCTCCCCCTTCACTTACCAATCCTATCCTCCCTCCCTCTTCTTCTCCTATGCCCCTCTCCCAGTCCAATGATAGGGTAGGTCCTCCTCTCCTTCCATCTGACCCTAGTCTAGCAGGTCTCATCAGGACTGGCTTCTTTGTCTTCCTCTGTGGACTGGTAAGGCTGCTCCCCCAGCCCATGAGTTCATGTCAGAGGCAGTCCCTATTCCTATTATTGGGGAATCCTCTTGGACACTGAGCTGCCATGGGCTACTTCCGTGCAGAGGTTCTAAGTTATCTTCACGCACAGTGGTCCTTGTTTGGAGTATCAGTCTCAGAAAACACCCCTGTGCCCAGATTTTTTGGTTCTGTTGTTCTCCTTGTAGAGTTCCTGTTCCCTCTAGATCTTTATATCTCCCTCTTCTTTCATAAGATTCCCTGCACTCTGCAAAATGTTTGGCTATGAAGGAACCCTATTCCATTGCTGGTGGGAATGTAAACTTGTACAACAACATTGGAAATCAATCCAGCACTTTCTCAGACAATTAGGAATAGTGCTTTCTAAAGATCCAGCTATACCACTCCTAGGCAAATATCCAAAAGAGACTCACATACACACCAAGAACATTTGCTCAACCATGATCATAGCAGCTTTATTTGTAATTGCCAGAAGTTGGGAACAACCCAGATGTCCCTCAGTTGAGTAATGGATACAGAAATTGTGGTACATTTATACAATGTTATAGTACTCAGCAATTAAAACAAGGAAATCATGAAATTTGCAGGGAAATGATAGGATCTAGGAATGATTTTCCTGAATGAGGTAACCCAGAAACAGAAAGAAACACATGGTATGTACTCACTTACAGGTGGATATTAGACATATAATATAGGATAATTATACTAAAATCTGTGCATGTAAGGATGCTAATTAAGAAGGAGGACCCTGGTAAGAAGCCCAATCTTCATTCAGAGAGACATACAAGATGGACATCAGAAGAGGGAGAAAATAAGGAACAGGACAGGAGCCTACCACAGAGGGCCTCTGAAAGACTCTACCCAGCAGGGTATCAAAGTAGATGTTGAGAATCATAGCCAAACTTTTTGCAGAGTGCAGGGAAAGCTTCTTAATATCACTCATTGGTGAATTCCTGGTGTCCTGTCACAGGAAAGTAATATTAAGTGTTAGGATGAGTTTATCCCAGTCTTTGTGTGATAACAAAGACACTCTACAACTCTATGACTTAAATATACACTAGTATATAGTATTCAGTTTTGTGTGTTTATTTGTGTGTGTGTGTGTGTAATAGAATGTATCTACACACTTTGGACAGGCCATAAATATTCTAGCCAGTCTCACTATCCATTGCTTTTAAAAATAAGCAATGTGACACACATTGTTTCCATACACCATCTGTTTAAGCTCTTCAATAATCTACTTTAGCAATTGTAACTACAATTGCTATAAATCAAAATACATTCAGATGAGCTGGGAAATATCACATGGTGGACTTGTTAAGTATGCTCAAACCCCTTAGTCTTAGAATTTAATTCCATGAAAAAATATCAAACAAACTACATAATAGGACAGCATATTAATTTATGCAATGTGATTTATCTCAAAGTGGAAATATGTAGAATTAATTTGTTTATGTAATTCTATTCCTCTTCTTCATGTACTGCCACTATATACTAGGCTTACTAAGATAACATATTTAAAAATTTATTACCAATTAGGAGGTTCTAAAAGAAGTCTTTCTACAATGTGGATGTTTTCTTCCTTAAACAACAATAATAAAACAGAGGAGCAAAACAGTTTTGATAAAATGAAAGAAAGGATGAGTAGTATCTTGGTGAATACTGTTTAAGGCATTGTGTTTGAAATATTAACATGTAAAAGTTTTACATGGTGTTATTTATTTAAATTTCCCCCTTAAGAAACATCACCAAGAATGTCTGGAAGAAGAATCAAGAATTTCGTTATCCTTTTGTCCTAGAAAAAACAATGAAATTTGAGCAACAGTCTGAGTGACCACTGTTTACCCCAAATTCTATAGCTCTCAAGGAAACATTCAGTACCCCATATTTTGTGATTAAATTAAGTATTTTCTACACTACGTTTTGAAAACTTCTGAATATACCCAGTGTTCCACACAAAGGGAATGAGCTTGTTGAGTCTATACAATCATAGACACCAATATATGATGTACCTTTTGAGAGTATGGAGAAACAAAAGTTTAAATAATATAATTTTCATGACATGTGAAACTGAGATTTGAAATTGTGAACACTTGATTAAAGTTTTAGGTTTTTTTTTTCAAAACCTATTTATTTATTAATCACTTAATTTCATTTATTATCAAAGTTATTTTTTATTTCTTTTATTAATTACACTTTATTTACTTTGTATCCCCCAATAAGCCCCTCCCTCCTCCAATCCCAGTTCCATCCCCCTCCCCCTTCTTCACACATGCCCCTCACCAAGTCCACTGATAGGGGAGGTCATCCTCTCCTTCCATCTGATCTTAGTCTATCAGATCACATCAGATGTGGCTGCATCTTCTGTGGCCTGTTACAGCTGCTCCCTCCACAGGGGGAGATGATCAAAGAGCAGGCCAATCAGATTATGTCAGAGGCAGTCCCTCTTCCCATTACTAGGTAACCCACTTGGACACTGAACTGCCATGGGCTACATCTGTGCAGGAGTTCTAAGTTATCTCCATGAATAGTCCTTGGTTGGAGTATGAGTCTCTGGGAAGTTCACTGTGTTCAAGTTTTCTGGTTCTGTTGCTCTCCTTGTGGGGTTCCCGTCCTCTCCAGATCTTACTATTTCCCACATCTTACATAAGATTCCATGCACTCTGCCCAACAGTTGGCCATAAGTCTCAGCGTCTGCTTTGATAGTCTACAGGACAGAGGCTTTCAGAGGCCCTCTGTGACAGGTTCCTAGGTTGTTTCCTGTTTTCTTCTTTTGATGTCCATCCTCTTTGCCTTTCAATATGGGGATTGAGCGTTTTAGTCAGGGTCCTCTCTCTTGATTAGTTTCTTTAGATGTACAGATTTTACTAGGTTTATCAGTTTATCCTATGTTGTATGTTTATATGAGTGAGTATATACCATGTGTGTCTTTCTGCTTCTGGGACAACTCACTCAGGATGATCCGTTCCAGTTCCCACCATTTATCTTCAAATTTCATGATTTTCTTATTTTTCATTGCTGAGTAATACTCCATTGTGTAGATGTACCACAGGACCTCATGAAACTGAAAAGCTTCTGTAAAGCAAAGGACACTGTCATCAAAACAAAACGACTGCCTACAGATTGGGAAAGAGTCTTCACCACCCCTTTGTTTGACAGAGGATTAATATCCAGTATATATAAAGAACTAAAGTAACTGAAAAGCTGCAAACCAAGTAATCCAATTAAAAAAAATGGAGAACAGAAGTAAACAGAGAACTCTCTGTAGAGGAACATCGAATGGCAGAGAAGCACTTAAAGAAATGCTCAACCTCATTAGCCATTAGGGAAATGCAAGTCAAAACGACCCTGATATTTCACCTTACACCCATCAGAATGGCCAAGATGAAAAACTCAAGGGACAACACATGCTGGAGAGGTTGTGGAGAAAGGGGAACCCTCCTCCACTGCTGGTGGAAACGTAAACTTGTACAACCACTCCGGAAATCAATCTGGCACTTTCTAGACAACTAGGAATAGCACTCCCTCAAGATCCAGCCTTACCACTCCTAGGCATATATTCAAAAGAGGCTCAAGTACACAATAAGGACATTTGATCAACCATGTTTGTAGCAGCTTTATTTGTAATAGCCAGAAGTTGGAAACAACCCAGATGCCCCTCAACTAAAGTTTTACATTCTTACACATGCATTTTCATTTACATGTATTATCCTCAACATCAATTGTGCATGTATGTATATTTTAAAACAGCTGATTCTGTTAGCAGAAGGGCAATCCAATGATAATGGTAGGATTCGTTTACACAGTCATTTCCCATTCAACTAAAAGAGTGGATGCCATTCAAGGAAGAATCATCTTTATTGTTACAGACTTCCTATATTTTCAAACTCCAGAAAGATAATGTAGGTTTTACCAGCCCTGATTTATTTCTATTTGATGAGAGGAAAATCTTTCTTTCTTCTTTTCCAAAGTTTTTTTTCCCTCAAGTGTCCTTTGCTCCTCCTATGCTCCTTACTATCACCAAGATACTCAGCAAGAACCCCAAACTTCTCACCAATGGTCTCGAAAGTGCCTCATCATCTAGGATACTCAGCAGTGAGGTGGCAAAGGCAGTTCATCAAATAGAGAACTGTTCAGTATTGAAACAATCATTTCAAGGAGACAGGTGTGCTAAAGACTCCATGAATCAGAGCTTCAAGGACTTCAAGGGTGTACTGGCTAACTTTGTACAAACTGACATGAGTTAGAGTCATCTGGTGAAAGGAACTTAAGTTGAGAAATTACCTCCATCATATTGCTTAATTAATGATTGTGTGATGATCCATCCTCTGGTTCTGGGTGGTATATACAAAAGTAGGCTGAGCAAGCATTGTGGAGTAGGCAAGAAAGCAGCATCCCTCTATGGTCTTTGTTTAAGCCTCCCCTGCCCCCCCCCAATTCCTGAAGTATATTCCTTTCCTGAATTCTTTCAGTGATGAAGTATGACTTGAGAATTGTAAAGTAAAATAAACCCTTTCCTCTTCAAGTTGCTTTTGGCCATGATATTTCATCAGAGCAACAGAAAACTAAGACACTGGGTGTACAACCAAATAAATATAGGTACCCACAACTAACCTGTTCTGAGTGTATACGTTTTTAGGAGATTAGAGATGTTAAAGACTCTAGATATAAGTAGAGTTTACATTTAAAAAAAATGATCTTAGTAATATATACTGGATGATCTAATTGAATTTTCTAATTTGTTCAAACTTGTGTTGTGGAACCAGAATTTAAAAAAAAATCACTGGTGGTGATATAAATATTAATGTGAGCATGAATGTGGGAATACAACAAAATTTGAAGAATTAAACACATTTATCTCAGTAGCTAAGTCCTTCCCTTCTGGATAGTGTGTCTGAATTTCCATGCAGCAATCACCAGAGGGTGCACACTCCCCAAAACTAAGAAATACCTTGCCAGTCTTCAAAATCTCCCTGTTCATTTCATATAAAACTGGCAGGGATACTGGATATTGCAATGATGTGACTCAGAGTTTGTTTGTAGCAATCTGGTAAAATCACAAATATTTGTAAGTAGAAACAAAGAAAAATGAAAATCTAATCAGAATATATGCTTCAGTTGCAACAGGGTTTACCCTAAGATCTACTCATATCTCTTTCAAAATGTTTGTTTCTGGGTATTAGACATGTGTAATAACCGAATTAAAATAGCTTTTCATGGTCACTTTACTAATTAGTGGTAAGAATGAAGAATTCACAATTATTGAAATTTTTGTTGCATTTAAGACAATTTAGATATTTTACTTATCTAAAATATCTGAGGATATTTTATCCTTTAAAGTATGTAATTTAATGATAGGAATATGTTTTTATTAGTAGTTTCCTGTTTTCTCTGATTTGTACAGTTATGAAAATATATCCACATTATGAAGAAATCAAAACAAAATAAACCATGGGTATAATTTATAATGACCTAACACCCATAAAGATTTGAGTAAACAATAAGAGAAAAGTTGTTTTTTTTTCACAAAGTGTATAATTCTACATAATGTGGCACATGATTGTTTTAAAAAGCAATTGTAGACTACTAAAAATGTGTGTTTTCTCCCAAAAAGTAGTATACCAATTGTTTATATAGCAATATTCTAATTTTATAAAAAATTGTGAAGATGTTTGTTTGAGTTGGTAGTACAGTGATTCTAGTTAAACACTGAAGTATCATTATTAGTCACTAGAGGTTAAGGTACATAAAAATATAGGGCTGTAAGATCATATTTTACAGATGCTCATTAAAAATAAAACCAAGAGGATAGAAAAGTATTTAAGGGAGAAAGTCAGACTGGGTTGTCTGGAGTACTGTGAAATACACTGTAAAATGTAATTGCTACTCTGAGAATTGAGCTCTCATTAAGCAAAATATAATACTTGCCAAGTCAGGCTAAGATTTAACGATTCTAACTAGGAAGCCATCCTATGTGAGCTGATAGAATACACCAGCATAGATAAATACAAGTGGTTACATCAATGCAAAATAAGCAAACAAACAAATAAAAAAACATAGTTCTCACTCTGGAAGGAATAAAAGAAATCTAGATCCATCTCAGAAAAGACTCCTGTGCCCAGATATATTTAGTGGTGGAGTTCTCGTCCTCTCCAGTTCTTACTAATTCCCCCTTCTTTCATATGATTCCCTGCATTCTGCCCAAGGTTTTTTATGATCCCAGCATCAGCTTTGATACACTGTTAGGTAGAGTCTCTCAGAGGCCCTCTGTGGTAGACTCTTGTCCTGTTTCTTGTTTTCTCTTACTTCCAATGTCCATCCCATTTGGCTTTCTAAGTGAGGATTGATAATCTTATGGCATGTTCTCCTTCTTGTTTATCTTCTTTAGGTGAACAGATTTTAGTATGTTTCTATCTTATAGGTCTAATATCCACTTATAAGTGAGTATATGTTGTGTGTGTGTTTCTGCTTCTGAGATACCTCACTCAGGATGATGGTCCATGCATGGATATAACCTAGAACTCCTGCTCAGACTTAGTCCATGGCAGCTCAGTATCCAAGTGAGTTTCCTACTAAGGGGAAAAGGGACTCTCTCTGACATGAACTCAGTGGCTGGCTCTTTGACCTCTCCTCCCACCCCCAAGGGAGGAATAACCTTGCTAGGCCACAGAGGAAGACAATGCAGCCAGCCCTGATAAGACTTCATAAACTAGGGTGAAATGGAAAAGGAGGAGGACCTCCCCTATCAGTGGACTTAGAGAGGGGCAGGGAGGAGAGGAGGGAGGGTGGGTAGGGACTGGGAGGGAATGAGGGAAGGGGCTACAACTGGGATACAAAGTGAATAAACTGTAATTAATAAAAAAATCAAAAATTGGAAAAAATATAAGTTTACTGATAATATGGTTGCATATGAAAAAAAAAAAAAAAGAACTTTAGATTCAAATTTGAGTGACCATACCACAGGAACACAGATTTAGGTCATTGTAAATTACATGTGCCAACATAGACAATCTGATGAAATTTCTAACAGTAACAAAACAAAATGGAAAGCCATGACTCAAAATATTATAAATACGTAGTTGGGATCATCAGAAAGGTGTTTATAGTGTGTGGAGCCATTTCTACAAGACACATATGCTGTCTGATGACATGCTTAGCTGGGTTAGTAGAAAATAGTGGTTGGTTAAGAAAACAGAATCCAAGGCATTTTATTTTTTTGAACTTTTATTAGTTACACTTTATTCACTTTGTATCCCCCCATAAACCCCTCCCTCCTCCCCTTCCCATCCCACCTTCTCTCCCCCTTCTTCACTCATGCCCCTCCCCAAGTCCACTGAGAGGGGAGGTCCCCCTCTCCTTCCTTCTGATCTTAGTCTATCAGATCATATCAGGAGTGGATGCATTGTCATCTTCTGTGGCCTGGTAAGGCTGCTCCCCCCTCAGGGGGAGGTGATCAAAGAGCAGGCCAATCAGTTTATGTCAGAGGCAGCCCCTCTTCCCATTACTATGGAACCTACTTGGACACTAAACTGCAATGCATTTTAATTTAATAGTCACAAGTTCTAACAGAGTGGTGGACAAATGATGGCCGATAAAGCTAACCCGAGGTGAAGAAGATAGCCACTGGACGTGCAATAGCTCAAGTTCTCTACATCTCTACTGCAGTGCTAGTGCATCTTAGCAGACACAGCTTTCCCCCGGGCAGTTGCTAAGGATCTAGGATCAAATAACAGAAAGAGTGTAGAAAAGTAAATGTTGAGAGCAGAAGCAATTACAAGTGAGTGGGTCTATTGTGGACTGACGGTTCTGTATTTCTTTGTTTTGGTATTGTATGGGTCATTAAAAATGGCTTTAAACCATTTTTACTGTTAATGATAACACAAGTATTAACTGACATTCCAATGATTCCCCATTCCTGATATACCTAGATATCAGGAATATATTAATTTTGTTAAAACTATCCATATTTATAAGGTTAGAAATTTTGTGTTTAAAGGAGAAGCACTTAACATGTAAATGGAAATCAAAGGCATATTCTTGTTTTTACATTTGAAAGAGATGGTCAGGGGGAAAACATAGACCTCCATTGTGTCATTATTTCATGGGCAGAGTCCAGTGGAGGCAAACGAATCTTGTACTAAGAACCCTACATGAGTGTTCAAAGTCTCCATGACTGTTCCTTCAACTTATGAGTACAATCGAAGTTTTCAAATAGCTTTTCCAAACTCTGACCTTCAGTGACACTTCTTACAATGTGTGCTTTAAAACCAACCAACTAATGAATGAAGCAAACAAAAAAGACACATATTTACTTCATGCATGTCTATAAAAATGCATTTTTGGTATGACACAATGGTGAGCCATGAGTTCTGCCAATAGTCAGGACCCCTTGCCTAAGACTACACTGACATCCGCATGCCTAGGTATGCCTGGGCAGCTGACCAGAGGAAGTCCTCCTGTGGAAGAGTTGTGCTGAGAGAACACCCAGGGTTTTTCAAATGAGTTAAAAGACTTATACTCAGAGGCATCTGATAGGTAAGGTTAGGCCAAATATGAAACTCCAAAAGTATTCTTCCCATTATCCTTGGACAAAGTGTTTTGGAGCATCAGCTTTGACATGGATTTAAGCCAAAAAAAAAAAAAAAAAAGACTTTATTGCCAATCTGGCAAGAATACTGGGTGTTCAGGATTCTTTTGCAATCCTGAGCCTCTTTCTCCAGATCTTTTTTTTTTACATTATTATTTTTTTATTTTCATTATTACATTATTTATTTACATTATTATTACTTTTTTACATTATTATTATTATTATTATTAATATTATTATTTATTCAATTTGTATCCCTGCTATAGTACCCTCCCACAGGCATCTCACATCTCCTCCCGCATCTCCTCCCAAACCCACCCTCCCTCCCTCTTCTCCCACTGTGTCTCTCCTCTAGTCCACTAACAGAGGAGGCCCTCATTCTGTGCTACTTGACCCTAGTCTATCAGGTCTCATCAGGACATGTTGCATGGTCTTCTGCTGTGGACTGGTAATGATGCACACCCCAGGGGGAGGTGATTAAAGACCTTCCCACTGAATTCATGCCAGAGAAAGTCCCTGCTCCCCTTCTGAGGGACCCCACTTGGAAACAGTCTATGGGCTATATCTGAGCCATAGTTTTAGGGCCTCTCCATGCATTGTCCTTGGTTGGGGCATCATTCTTTGCAGAGTCCCCAGGGCTCAGTTTTTATGGTTCTGTTGTAATCCTTTTGGAGCTCCTTTCACCTTCAGGTCTTTCTCTCTCCTGCTTCTTTCATAAGACCCCCTGCACACTGCCCAAAGTTTGGATATGAGTCTCAGCCTCTGCTTCAATACCTAGATCAGTAGTCTCTCAGAGTCTGTGGTAGGCTCCTGTCCTGTTCCCTGTCTTCTCCTGTTTCTGATGTCTATCACATTTATCCATCTGAATGAGAATTGAGCATCATCCCTGTGGTCTTCCTAGTTGTTGAAGCTTCTATAGGAGTATAGATTTAAGTATGTTTATCCTATATTATGTAGCTAATATCCATATGAGTAAGTATATACCATATGTGTCTTTCTGTTTCTGCAATAAGTCACTCAGGATAATCTCTTCTTATTCCCACCATTTGCCTGAAAATTTCATGATTTCCTTGTTCTTAATAGCTGAGTAGTATTTCATTGAGTAAATGTATCACAATTTCTTTTTCCATTCCTCAACTGAGGGACATCTGGTTGTTTCGAGCTTCTGGCTATTAAGAACATGGTTGAGCAAATGTCTCTGCTGTATAGTTGAGAATATTTTCGATATATACATAGGAGTGGTATAGCTGGCTCTTGAGGTACCACTATTCCTAACATCATGAGAAAGCGCCAGAATGATTTACAAAGTAGTTGTGCAAGTTTACACCTCCATCAACAAAGGAGGAGGGTTCCCTTTTCTCCACATCCTCTCCAGCATGTGTTGTCACTTGAGCGTTTTCTTAGCCATTCTGATGTGTGTGAAGTGAAATCACAGGGTTGTTTTGATTTGCATCTCCCTGATGACTAAGGATGTTAGACATTTCTTAAAGTATTTCTTTGCCATTCTATATTTCTCTATTAAGAATTCTCTGTTTAGCTCTGTTTTCCATTTTTTTTAATTGGATTACTTGATATGTTGCTTTTTAACTTCTTGAGTTCTTTATATATTCTGGATATTAGCCCTCTTGTCAGATATAGGGTTGGTGAAGATCCTTTCCCAGTTTGTAGGCTGTCATTTTGTTCTGATGACTATGTCCTTTGCTTTACAGAAGCTATTCAGTTTCATGAGGTACTATTTATTGATTGTTTATTTTAGAGCCTGTTCTGTTGGTGTTCTATCCAGGAAGTTGTCTCCTCTTTCAATGAGGTCAAGGCTCTTCCCCACTTTTTCTTCTGACAGGGTTAGTGTGTCTGATTTTATGTTGAGGTCTTTGATCCACTTAGACTTTAGTTTTTTGCAGGGTGGGAAATATGGATCTATTTGTATTATATATATATACAATATATGTATATTATATATACATATATTGTATATATATATTATATATACAATATATATTATATATACAATGTATGTATATATATCACCTATATTATATATATATATATATATGTATCTCCAGTTGGACCAGCACCATTTGTTGAAATGCTGTCTTTTATCCATTGAATAATTTTGGCTTATTTGTCAAAAATCAAATGTCTTAGTGTGTGGGTTTATTTCTGGGTCTTCTATCTGATTCCATTGATTCATCATTCTGTTTCTATGTTAGTCCCATGCAGTTTTTATTACTATTGCTCTGTAGTACAGCTTGAGATTAGGGATGGAGATACCTCCAGAAGAATTGTTACTGTACAGGATTGTTTTAGCAATTCTGGTTTTTGTTTGTTTGTTCTTATGTATGAAATTGAGAAATGTTCTTTTAAGCTCAGTAAAGAATTGTGTTGGTATTTTGATGGGAATTTCATTAAATCAGTAAATTGGTTTTGGCAGGATGGCCATTTTCACTATTTTAATCCTACTGATCCATGAGCATGGGAAATCTTTCCATCTTCTGATATCTTTTCATTCTATTTTTTCAGAGACTTTTTTTTTTGTACAGGTCTTTCACATGCTTGGTTAGAATCACACCAACGTACTTTATGTTATTTATGGCTATTGTGAAGGGTGCTTTTTCCTTAATTTCTTTCTCAGCCCTTTTGTCTTTTGTATACAGGACAGTTATTGATTTTGTTTTCTTAGTTAATTTTGTATCCAGCCACTTTGCTGAAGGAATTTATAAGCTGAAGGAGTTCTCTGGTTGAATTTTTGGGGCCGCTCATATATGCTATCATATCATCTGTAAATAGTGGTACTTGGGCTTCTTCCTTTCTGATTTGAATTCCCTTGTTCTCCTTTAGTTGTCTTATTGCTCTAGCTATGACATCCAGTACTATGTTGAAGAGATAAAGAGAGAGTGGGCAGCCTTGTCTTTTCCCTGATTTCAGTGGGATTGATTTAAATCTCTGTTTGGCTATAGTCTTGGTGTATATTGCCTTTACTATGTTTTGGTATGTGGCTTGTATCCCTGATTTCTCCTTGGGGAGAGCCAGAGGAGAAGAAGAGAGAGGGAGGAAGGGATTGGGAAGAGATCTGGAGGGGCCTACTGCTGGAATACAAAGTGGATAAACAGTAATTACTACAAGTAAAATAAAAATTAAAAACACACACACAAGGATAGCAACAGAACCAGAACATTTGAACACAGGGAACATCCCAGAGACTCATAATCCAACCAAGGACTATTCATGGAGATAACCTAGAACCCCTGCACAGATGTAGCACATGACAGTTCAGTGTACAAGTGGGTTACATGGTAATGGGAAGAGGGACTGCCTCTGACATAATCTGATTGGCCTGCTCTTTGATCACCTCCCCCTAAGGGGGAAGCATCCTTACCAGGCCACAGAAGATGACAATGCAGCCACTCCTGATGTGATCTGATAGACTAAGATCAGAAGGAATGAGTGGAGGACCTCCCCTATCAGTAGACTTGGGGAGGGGCATGCGTGAAAAGGGGGAGGAAGGGTGGGACTGGGAGGGGAGGAGGGAGGGGCTTATGGAGGGATACAAAGTGAATAAAATGTAATTAATAAAAAAAAACTTTAAACATGAATAGGTGTTGGATTTTGTCAAATGCTTTTTCAGCATCTAAGGAGATGATCATGTGTTTTTTCTCCTTCAGTTTGTTTATATGGTGAATTACATTGATGGATTTCCATATATTGAAACACCCCTGCATACCTGGGATGAAGGCTACCTGGTCATGGTGGATTATATCTTTTATATGTTCTTCGATTCACTTAGCTAGTATTTTATTGAGTATTTTTGCATCAATACTCATAAAAGAGATAGCTCTGAATTTCTCCTTTTTTGTTGGGTCTTTGTGTGGTTTAAGTATCAAGGTGACAGTGGCTTCATAGAATGAGTTTGGTAATTAATGTTCCTTCTGTTTCTATTTGGTGGAATAGTTTGAAGATTATTGGAGTCAGTTCTTCTTTGAAGGTCTGATAGAATTCTGAGCTGAAACCATCAGGCCCTGATTCTTTTTTTTTTTTCTTTTGAGGGAGAGCTTTCATGACTGCTTTTATTTCCTTTGGGGATATAAGGCCCCAGATCTGGCGATCTGTTTACACTCTCTCCTTCTTTCCCTCTTTCTTCCTCTCCCTCCCTCTTTCTCTCTCTTTCAGGTATAAGTGATAATCTTAGAGAGTCCATAGTTTTCTACTCTCAGGTTTGGGTCCACTGTTTGGCCATTAAAGTAAGGAGGCTCAGCTCCTGGGGTTTTGCACTCCCTGCAACTTCTGTGCTGCCATTGGGGCCAGGTGAGCAAGGGAAGAAGCACGTGGGAGTGCAGGGGGTCGAAGTTTGCCACTCTCATTCCCCAGAGACATCGACACGGTGGGCGGGGGAGGGCTGGGTCCAATATGTCCCAGCTCAGGGATTGTCCCTCCTAGACCTGGAAGCCTCAAAGTTGATGCTCTGGCTTCAGCTGCCCATGCACTCATCAATTTTGGGGTCTCGGATCTTCTGCCCTTCAGAAATGGTGTGCCCTGGTCGTTGCCATCTTGGAGCCTTCCTCAGGAAGGAAAAAACAAAAGCAAAAACAAAGGTCAGTACCTTCAGAGAATTTCCAAGAATGATGGGCTTTGACAGACTGGATTTCTCATTTTGGCAGGTGGTGCTGTCACTGGGCTGAAGTCCTGAAAGGGATTTCCATGATATGAGTCAGTAGTGCTATGGTCTGAGTGGTTTCAACGTTAAAGTACCTTAAAGTTTGTTTCATTTAGAATATACCAAATTGTCAAACTTTCCTTTTTCCATTAAACTCTGGCTTTTATTTTCAATTGCCTAAATACAATGAGTAGCACTCTCTCCCTACCCAAAGCCAGACTTACTTAGAAGTGTTCCTTTTGGATTTTAGCCTCTCCTGAAGTTCAGGCAGCAGACAGAATTTACACAAAGGCTTCATCACAATATCATCTAATGGCATCTAGTCCAATTCCCAATAAAGTGCTCATTCTCTTATGAAAATATCTTAAAATACCATATTTAATGTGTGCTAATCTTTACTGACACCTTGACCTTCTGGATACAAACCAGAATAGCCCATAAAGCTGTTAATGGGATTCTAGGGTGAACCCAGACATCTTCTCTTAACTTTATCAAATAACTTCAAATGGCTTCTGACCCACATGTCCATGGAGCTATAATAGCCATAACTCCACCTCTTTGCTCCAATTTTCAGTGTTAAGTTCTTCACTGGATTAAAAGGCATTACATGGTGACTGAAGAGGACACAGATTTATGTAGACTCACAGGTTTTGAAGATTCAACCTGTGTTCCAATGGCTCAGCAATTGTGTGTGTGAAGCAATGTAGAGCACTGTCATGGAAATCATGGCACTCAGTCACAGGTGAACGCCACCATGGAGAACATGATGCTCAAGCAAGGTTGAACAGGACAGTGTAGGAATCTGAACACATAGTGAAAATAAATCAAAACAATACACTTGAACTGACATCTCTGACTTTCAGTAGGAAAAATAATATCTGGGTCCCAAAGATAAGGAAAAGCACCAGTATGCAGTCATACTACCCAGAGTGCACCTAATTTCAGGCGCTAAACAAGCTGAGATCTGTTCATTGACTGAATAGGGAGCAGAATATAAAATTTTTTATGGTGAATGGATAAGGAGAGAGATATGTATCCATTTTATAACATTGTAATTCAGAGAAAAGAGAGAATCGATATAATTTAATAATTGACTATGAACCCAGAAATCTATTCAGATTTAAGCAAAATTAAACAGTACATCATTGATCAGTTTATTTGAATGTATGATTTATTGATTAATCTTTTGATTTATACATTCTGTCAATAAAACTATGCAATGACTGTGTCTAATTATTGTTTTGTAATATTCTATGAGTGAAAGATAGAGATATTAATGTGGAATAATCTTTGTATCAATAAAATGGCCATAAATAGTTAAATATTTTATATGTATAATCTTATACTTAACAATAAATAAAATATATTTTATTATATATTTCTATTGTATTATACTTATATAATTATTATATATATTATATATTAGTATATATGTTAAATAATATAAGTTATATATATATGATATAGGTTATATACTATATGTCTCATAATATGTTAGATATTTCTACATGTAACACACATAAAACAACATATACAGTGATGTAAAAACACATTATGTATTTATTTTTCATTATACTTATATAGTCATTATATATAATATGTATATAAAACTAGACAACCACACAAACAATATCTATAACAACCATGTGAAGAAACGTTTACATTTCTGCCTTAGTTTTAATTATAAAAAATATGTATAGATAGATAGAAGATCAAAGCCAAAAGTTTCATGTGTACATTATGTTGAAGTGACGATTTTGGATATCATCAAAGAGATTTCAGGTTTTTTATTTTTTTAATGTAATTTGCCACACTGCAATATATATATTATTTAGTCAAAAGAAACACTTTTATTTTTTTAAAGTACCAGTTCAACATTCACAGAAGAAAAAAATAAGTGGATGAAATAATAATAGGTTTTTGAAGCCTACTATGAAATGATTAAAAGCTAAGTGATGATATAGTTTCTAAAATTTCATTCAGAATGTATATGTGTGTGTGTGTGTATTCTCATACTCACATTTGCTAACTGTTATTTTGATTCTTATTTGAAATCTCACCAAGTGATTTTTTTTTTTCAAATGTTGGTTCATTCATACTTGCCCAGTAAGGATATTTCTGGCTGGAGGTATAATGATACGTAACCCTTGAACACGTACTGCTGACAAATTGCATTTCTGTGAATTCCCTTATCTTTGTAATATTGTAAATAGTGGATGCAATCATTGTTTTAGGGCCCATTATTTCAGGGGAGCATACAGAGCCACTGAAAAGTAAAATAAATCCAACCAGAATGGAGATTAATCCAAAGATACAGGATTTGTACTGTGGTCTGGCACCACTTTCTGCCAGTGCCCTTTGTAACTGTGAAGCAGAAACAGAATTATACAGTTTCTTTCTGTAACTGACAGAATCACGAATTTGTAGAAACTTACCTAGAGTGCTAACAACAGTCATATAGATGTGTGTAAAATTGAAATTTACATTTTAAAAATATAAAAAATCAACAAAGGAAAATCTACTCTTAGGCTTGCCATTCAGAGACTCTGATGAGAGTGATTTATGTGTGCTTTGGAAGTAATTATTTTAACAAAATATTGTAGATTATTTGAAACAGGTTGGATTTTTATCTATTGCATATTTTATATTAAATAATGCAGTCATCTCACTAACAGAAGCACAGTTTCCTAGTTTTCCTTCCCTCCCATCATTATTCAAGCAGAGTTTGTTCTCAGCAGCCTTGTGCTGTATGTGTATGTTACAGAGGACAGGTTTGCAATCGAAGCTGATTGTCTGCCCAAACACCATCTGGCCTACCCATTTATAATATGTCAAATGAGACTGCCCAAGGTGTGAGGAAAATCTTAATTTCACATTTATTCGGGTCGTATCGGTGGAGGAGTCTCAGACCACAGCTCAAACTGCACCATTACAATGTGCATGTTTTTATCACAGCTCACACATTTTTTAAAAAATTTCATCTCAATGCTTTCTGATTTTCACTACTTTCCCTGTAATTATTTTTAACACCTAACAGTCAAGTCATAACATTGAGCATGCCGCCAGACAGTTTTAAAATTTAGTAAACTAACTGATTAAATGGTTCAGAAGCCAAATGTCCTTGAATATATTTATATTAAATAATTATTACCATTCTAGTAAAATTCCATATCCATATATAAACGTACATGACATATCATTAAAAGAGGACCCAGAACTCCTGTTCAAGGAAGCCCATTGGTTGCTCAGTTTGCAAGTGGGAACCCTACTAAGGAGTACAGGGGCTGTCTCTGGTGTGAACTCAGGGACAGGCTCTTTGATCACTTCCCCCTAGGGGGACCAGCCATTCCAGGACCCAGAGGAAGATGATGCAGCCAGCCTTGATGAGACCTGATAAGCTAGGGTGAGATAGAAGGGGAGGAGGACCTCCCCTTCAAGGGGAATAGGGGAGAGGCATAGGAGGAGAAGAGGGAGGGAGAGTGAGACTGGGAGAAGATGAGGAAGGGGGCTGCAGCTGGGATACAAAGTGAATAAACTGTAATAAAGAAATATAAATTTAAATTTAAAAATATAATATTGTCTCTGATAAAGAAGATACCTATTCTTAATAATGACCTTTTTAAAAAAAAATTAGCTATTAACAGACTATCAGGAACACACAAACTTAAGGTTTTATTTGAAAGCTAATGCCTCAGGATATTTTAAATCACTGGCTAAGCCAGTTATTTAATACCCAGGACCAATACTTGAAGTTTTATAATCTGACCTCTGTACGTGCACTGTGTATGTGTGTATATACACTCGTGTTAACCACACACACATGCACACACAGAGACACAGACACACACAAACCCAGACTCACAAAGAGGAGTAAATACTGACTAAATATTGCAACAAAATAAAATAAAATACCTTGCACTAAATGTTGCTAGTAAATGTATTATAAATTAACGCCAGACTTATTTTGTTATTTTCACACATATTTTTTTAATAATACACACAGGTAGTAAGTCTAACACAAAAGGAATATCAGACAGAATGTATTTTTACAGTTCATTTCTTTTACTTAAGCTCCTTTTGCTTTTGATGATGTTATGATCTTGTTTTTCCAAGTCTCAGTAGTTCAGGCTGGCCTGAAACTCACTCTTTCTCTGTAATGTGTCTATCATCCTGTCTAAGTATTCCAAGTACCATGATTACATTTGTGAGCCACCAGACCCAGCTTCAAAATCATTTTTAATCCTCTGACATTTACTGTGCCTGTCCATCTTATAAACTGCCTGACTCCGGTGGAAAATTAGTGCTTACAGATTTTGGAATTTTTTACTAAGCTTTGAAAACTGTATTACAATTCTGTAATACAGTAATAATAATTATTATTATTCTGTAATAATGATTGTGTACATACAATTCTGATTACATACGATAATTATTAAGCCCTGTTTGGACAAACATTGTTTCTAATACAGAAGCTCATAAGTGGCCAAAATACTGAGATTAAGTGTTTAAGAGTACTTTCTATGCCTGAGAGGCATATTTTTATCATTCTGCCCTCTTAAAAGCAGTACTGTCCCTGAGACACCAACTCCCAGTACCAATACTGAGACTTTTCATTATCAATGCTTAAGGCCTCCGCTTAGGTTGATTCCCGACTAGCTCCTAAAAACCAATTTCCCCAGTCTACAGCAATCTACTTTCTCCTGCGTCACACGCTACCTCTCCCCAGTCCAACCGCCTCCATTTCACTGGCAAAAATCTCCAGCTTCTCTCCTCCCCAGAACTGCTCTCTCTCCAGAAGCCAGGCCTATCTCCTTCTGCCTAGCTATTATTGGCCAATCAGCTCCTTATTTAACCAATCAGGAAAAGCTGTTTAAAGAAAAACAGAGGATATTTCTGACAAAAATGATTCTCCCAACAGCACCACATCTCAAGGTTCAGCATCTCAAGGTTCTTCATCTTCGGGAGAGGGAGTGAGAAGAATGCAAGAGCCGGTAGATGGAGGGGAGTGGTGTGAAATGCTCTCTTTTGTTTAATACATGCTTATTTGTTCACCTGACTAAAAGCAACTTTGGTCAGCAGCACTAGAACAAGTCAGTTAAAATTTCCAGCAGGGATGGGGAGTCAATGTCAAGGCCTTGCCTTTAGGTGAGGTATTTCTGGCAGATCCAGATGAAAGCAAAATAATCTCTTTCCATTGTGGTGTCGCCACTAGTAGGTTGTGCAAGCCTGATTGGATTATTTTTCCTTCCTCGTACACTATGAGCAGGATTAATCAAACTCAATCTATTTATTATTATTATTACTATTATTATTATTATCATTATTATTATTTTAGCAGAAATAAATTTTACAAGGGAGCATAAAGTTGTGAAAGATATAGATATGAATATTCCTAGAGAAACTGGAGATGGAATAGAAGGGGAAAATATGATCAAGAAATATTGAATATATGACTGGAAATTTCAAAGAAAAATAACATTAGTTTAAGTAGAAAATTTCATACGTTACATAATGTATCATGATCAGGTACCTTCTTATCCCCTTACAAAACCATGTGCACCTTTCTTCTTCCAAACAAATCCCCCTCTTGCTTTCAAGATCTATTTTCTTTTATCACCCACTGAGATTAATTAGGATTGCTTGCATAAACATGAGTGTCAAGTTATTTACTGGAATATGACCAATTAACATGGAGTAAACTAATAAAAGAAAAATGGTCTCTCCTCCAGCACGTATGAACTGCCAAAATTTCCTCTGCACAGCTGTGGAACCTCATGAGTTCTTCTACCACCTACACTGGCATGTTGACAAACTTGATCTTGTGTAGATTTTGCACAGGGGAGCACAGCTTCTATGTGTTATGTGTAGACACCAAAGATTCACAACATTCCCGATCATCCTGAAGAAGTAACAGTCTTCCAGTCTTTATCAATTTCCCTGCAGCCTTTGGACATGGGGTGGGATAATTGATTACATTTAGAAGTACAGAACTCTGGGGGCCCTGCAGAGACTGATACCCCAACCAAGGAACATTCATGGAGAGTACCTAAAACTCCTGCTAAGATGTAGCCCATTGACTCAGTCTCCAATTGGGTTCCCTAGTAAGAAGAGCAGGGACTGTCTTTGACATCAACTCAGTGGCTGGCTCTTTGATCACCTCACCCTGGGGGGTGCAGCCTTGCCAAGCCACAGAGGAAGACAATGCAGCCACTCCTGATGAGAGATGATAGTCTAGGGTCAGCTGGAAGGGGAGGAGGACCTCCCCTATCAGTGGACTGGGAAGGGGGATAAGAGGAGAAGAGGGAGGGAGGGTGAAATTGGGAGGGAATGAGGAAGGGAGCTACAGCTGTCATATAAAGTGAATAAACTGTTATAAATTAAATTTTTTTAAAATGAAACCAGCAGTTAATTGTTCTCAGAGAACTGGCTGGTTATGAATTGCTTATTAACTGAAATGGGTGGGTGGGGGACTTTTCTGATCAAGTTGAGAAGAGTAATAAATCCATGTTATAAAGAATACATATGTCAATTTAACATGTCTATACAGCAAAGCAACAGTAGCGTATTCTCCACTGGAGCCTAAGGTGTCTCCTACAATTTGCAGTGATCAGGTTTACAATATCAGGCTTGAAACTTCTCCCGTGGAACTGGCCTCAGATACAACCAGACTTCCATTGTTATCTCAATTAAATCTGTCATAGCACCACTTCACCAGTGGGTGTCTTCACCAGGCAGGTCAATATTGTAGTATTCCGGATCCACCACTGTTGAAAACTGTAGATGGATTTTCTCCCCCAGCAGTGTGCATGGCACTTTTGGTGATAGCGAAAAAGCTGGCCGGCAGGAGAGAAGCATCCAGCTCAGTTCCAGCTTTATCTCTCTATGTCCTGGAGACAGTGTGTGTGGTGTCCTCAGAAGTGATTTTTTTTAGCATGTTTGTGGAAGAAAGAAAAAAAAGGTAGGAAACAAAGGCACTGGAAGTAGCCTCTATTGTTTGGGAAACATTTGGGGGTCTCTATAACTATAGCTCATAGGGAAATAGCTCACATGTGGCTCTGGGATTTTTATTTAATGTTTTTTTTTAAATTTCATTGTAGTTGCTGTTGTTTGTAGATTATTATTTTTATTTATATATTAAAATTTATTCACGTTGTATCCCAGATGTAGCCTCCTCCCTCATCATCTCCCAATCCTGCCCTCCCTCTCTGAGATCCTCCCATCCCCCCCCCCATCCAATGATGTGGGAGGTCCTCCTCCCCTTTCATCTGGCCCTAGCCTATCAGGTCCCATCAGGACTGGATGCATTGTCTTCCTCTGTGGCCTGTTAAGGCTTCCCTCCACCCCTCAGGAAGAGATGATCAAAGAGCCAGCCACTGAGTTCATGCCTATTCCCCTTACTAGGAAACATAGTTGGAGACTTAGTTGCCATGGGCTATATCTGTGCAGGGGTTCTAGTTGCCTTATTCTTGACACAAAGATGAATACTTACTAAGATAAGAGAACGAGGTATTTTTCTAAATATTGTACTAAGATAAAGGAATGAGGATTTAGACGTATATTTTTCTTTAAGTATTTTTGAGTAACTACAGAAAGAGGATTCTTCGATCAGAATTGAAGCATGAAGTTATAATATATATTTTATTGTTAAGCAATTATAATTGCATACAAAAGACACTTTATCTATACATATTTATAAACCTAGATATTAGGTGGAAGACCATTTATTTTATTTCACAATCAAATTGCTAATAGAAATCTTGGAGATTTAAATGCCATATATCATAATTTCATAATTAAATTGCTTTTTTTCATTGCATTATAATGAGTGGAATTGTCATACATAAAGTTATCAATTTACTCAGACAGATATCAAGTATTTTATAAAAGAGCTGATTTAAACATCACACAAGAATAAAAGATTCTAATCCTTAACCTCTTCCACAATTCTATGTCACTAATTTTATGTCAACTTGTGGCATGTAAACATGCTGGAATAAAATTCAGCAAAACACAAGTGTTTTTGTATAATGCACTGTCTACAGATGAATGCGTCATAGCATAAATATGATTGACTAATTGTATATTTTCAATTAACATAATTACTTTTAAATATATTTGTCATGTCCAAACACTCATTTGACTGTAAAATTATAAATTTCATATTTTCTATAGATTAAACTAAGTTATCTATCTGTGCGAATTTACTGTTCTTTGAAAAAAGAAGGGCATTCAAAACATAAATTAGTCACAATCATAATTAGCCAGACTTAGGTTTAATTTTTGTGAATGCTGATCAAAATATTTATAAGGAACACATATGTAATAAAAGTAAATTCTCTGTGTTTTACTTTGAAGATATGTTTTGAGCAAACTGCTTTTTTAATAGAAACTCAGTTTTATTTTTCTATAATCTTTGGTTAGGACAATTCTGTGTGTTGTTACAGACAGCATTTTTTTGGTTTGAAATTGTGGTAAAATTTCACTGCAGTATCAGTTTACACAGGGCATTGCTTTCTATGAGGCAGGCATTTTCTTAAATGCATTTAGCATTGCTTTTCCTTGAGTGAATAAAGTGAAAAACTACAACATACTTAAGACATGATTATATTTGGACTTGTTTATTAAAAGATTATTATGTACATTATCTCCACTTTTACTTCATTGTTAGAGAGAGAGAGAGAGAGAGAGAGAGAGAGAGAGAGACTATTTTAAAGGAAAATAAGGCTCTAGAAAGATTGTTCAGAAGTTAGAAGTGCTTACTTCTCTTTCAGAGGATACAGAAGCCATTCCCAGAATCAACACAATTGTCTATGAGTCTAGTTCCAGGAGCACAGAGACCTCTTTTGGCCTCCTCCAGCTCCTGTATACACATAATGCACATAAACCTTTGCATTCTCACAGACACACTCACAAATAAGAAAATGCAAACAAACAAAAACAGATAAATAAATCTAAGCACCGAAATAAAATCCAGAAAAGTTTTTTTTTTTTTTTTTTTTTAAGAAATGACTTTTAAAATTGTAGACTGTTAGCTTCCTCTCTTCCACTATGCAATCAAACGATAATTATAGTAGGATGGTTGCACAGAGCTAATAAAAATATAAATGTAATGCAATTAGAAAATGTCTACTGAGGCAACAAGCCTTTCTTTCAAGGGATGTAAGTTAATCCTACATAAGTTCTTAATATGATTTAAATTCTTACTGGCTTTATATACTTTTTATAAATTCCTTACTGGCTGCACAAGAGTTAAAAAATCACTAGCTCATAAACTTTTTGTAAATTGACTCTGTGAATCTCCTGAGTAAGTTCATGTTTATATACAAGTGGAAGCTCTTGCCTGAAATGCTGCCCTAGCGCCAGGCAAAAGATTTGCCAGAAGTATTGATCCACATGGCCATACAAATAATAGAAACATGTTTGTTGGTAAACTGTGATTTCAACTCCTGTATTAAAATTACTGTCTTCATGATGTTCAGTGTTGTTAAATTAGACCTTACTGTGATTTTATCTCAGTGTATTCTTGCTGAAGTAGGGATTCCATTCCATTTTATAACACTAAATTGTGGAGAAGGATCTTGTCACCTAAAGACAGCCCCCCAGCTAGCCTTTTGAAACACAGCCTGCTTCACCATTTGGAAATTCACTACATAAAACTGCTTAGAAGTGGGTTTTCAGTGATGAAGACAAGGTACAGAAAAAGAATTCCAAATGAGTCATAACACTGTATACGATGTAGCCTGACTTTCAGAGCCTAGCTTGACCTGCCTTGCAGAATTCCTGTTGTGGAGGTTTGATCTCCTCCTGGCAGGGATCTCTGGCCCCTGGCAGTGCACTCACAGCAATCTATGGGGAGAGCTGTAGGAAGCCAAGTGAACAGTACAAAAACAACAAGGCTTTGCCTGGTAAAGAAGAACTCAATCGAAAGGAAGGCGCTTTCCCCCAGTACTTTTTAGCCAATGGGGCAGGCTAACAGAACATAGAAATTCATGGGAACTGTACACTGAAAGATGCATGGAGCGTTCCTTGAAAAGACGTGAGAAATAAATCTCTAATGATTTTAATGCCAGATTTAGAAGATGGACATAACAAAAAAAAATTCATTTAGGAAATAGTAGTAAGTATTTACTAGAACACAAACTAATGATTTCAGTTATTTTTATGTACATTTTGAAGAGGGCAAAATTTAGGGAATCTATTTTATCATGGCTAAATTAGAAAATAAGAATTTCCACTTGCTAATGACAAGCTGGTTAGTGGTGTTAAAGTATTCTCGAATCACTGAAAACAGTTTGATGTAAACATATACTTAGCAATTATTTCGACACACTTCTAATATAATAATTGAGTTATATAAATTACCTATAAAATCAATCCATAAAACAATGTTTTACATTGTAATGGTATAATATAACACATAACTGTAAAATAATACGCTAAGCATTTTATTTGTCAAAACTATGAAACGAAATGGAGAACAAATGTTTCTTTCAATATACTCACACAGTTATTTCTAGCTCTGTTTTTCCTTCGGTCCTGAAGACAGATCTTATAATGAGATCTTCTCACTCTGCCTTACTCAGGTGCACAGGTGGGACAATTCCTTCATTAAATTGTAAAGAAAATCTTTTCCTTTTTTCCTTAATTTTTATATTTATACACTTTACATCCCAATAAAAGCCCCTCTCCTTTTCCTCTTGGTCTCACCCTTACACCCCTTTTGCCCCATACCCTCTCCCCTTGCATAGGGAAGAACACCACCCTGGTACATCAACTCACAGCAGGACCAATGGCATCCTCTCCCACAGAGGCCAGACAAAGTAGCCCAGGTACCAAAGAGAAGCAACAGAGTCAGAGACAGACCCAGCTCCACTTGTTAGGGGAATGGCAGGAAGACCAAGCTGGAAGTCTGTTACCTATGTGTAAAGGAGCCTAGGTCCAGCCCATGCACGGTCTTCAGTGTCTGTAAGCCGCTCTGTGTCCAGGTTAGTTGACACTGTGGGTCTTCTTATGATGTCCTTGACTTCCCAGCTACCTCAAGCTTTCCCCTACTCTTCCACAGGACTCTCTGAGCTCCACTTAATGTTTCCTTGTGAGTCTCTACGTCTGCTTCCATTAGCTCCTGAGTGAAGCCTCATAGAGGACAGTTATGATAAGCTCCTGTCTGCAAGGATAGCAGAGTATCATTAACAATGTCACTATTCCTCTTTATCTTTGCATATCTTGTAGGCAGGACAGATTTGGGGATGAAGGTTTGTGGGTGGGATGCTGTTCCTCTCTTTCCATTGGCAGTCTTGCCTGGCTGTAGGGCTTAGTTGCTTCAGGCTCAATCTCCCCTACTGCTAGTAGTCTCAGCTAGGGTCACCCTCATAGACTCCCAGGAGCCCCCCTGTCCCAGGTCTCCTGCTTGTCCCAGAGATGCCCCTGCCCCACAGAGATTTTGTTCTCACTCCCAGCCCTCCTCCATCCTCCCTCACCTGATTTCCATCCCAGTTCCCCTCCCCAACTCCTTTCCCACACAGTTCCCTCTTTCCCTTCACTTCAGACTTCTTTTTTATTTCCCTTTTTGAGTGAGAGTCAAGCACCCTCCCTTGGGTACTTCTTGTTAATTACCTTGCTTGGGTCTGAGGATTGTAGCTCGGTTATCCTCTACTTTTTTTGCTCATATCCACTTATAAATGAGTGTATACCATGTGTGACTTTCTGGGTTAGAGGTTACCTCAGTCAGGAAGATATATTCTAGTTCCATCCATTTTCCTGCAAAATTCGTGATGTCCTTGTGTTTAATAGCTGAGCAACATTCCATTCTGTAAATGCACCACATTTTCTTTACGCTGTAAGTTTGGGTATGTGGTGCCTTCGTTTTTATTGAGTTCTAGAACGCCTTTAATTTCTTTATTTCTTCCTGACAGTGTGGTCATTATCTGGAGAATTGTTGAGTTGCCATGAGTTTGTATAGTTTGTAGGGTGGTGCTGAAGTCCAGCTTTAATTCATGGTTATCTGATAAAATACAAGGGTTTGCTTTCATTTTATGTATCTGTGGAGGCTTGGCTTGTGATAGACTACATGATAAATTTCATAGAGGAATCCATGAGTTGCTGAAAAGAAGGTGTAATCTTTCTTTTGTGTTTGTTCTGTAGATACCTGTTAGATCCAGATGATTCACATTATCATTTAGTTTCTTTACTTCTCTGTTTAAGTTGTGTCTCAGTGATCTGTTCATTGATGACAGTGTGCTGATGTTTTCCACTATTAATTTGGGGTTTGAGTTCAGCTTCAGTAATGTTTCTTTTGTGAATGTGGGTGCCCTTGCATTTGGGGCATACATGTTCAGAATTTAGACATCACCTTGGTGAATTTGTACTTTGATGAGTATAAGGTATACTTCCCTATCTCTTTTGTTTAAATTTAGTTGAAAATCTATTTTATTAGATATTAGAATGGCTGTTCAAACTTGTTTCTTCGGTCTATTTGCTTGCAAAACCTTTTTCCAGCCTTTTACTCTTAGGTAATATCTACAATTTTTTGCTCAGGTGTTGAATGCAGCAGAATGATGAATTCTGTCTTTGAATTCATTCTGTTATTCTGTAAATTTGTATTGGGAAATTGAGTCCATGGATGCAGAGATATGTTAATGAGCAATGATTGTTAATCACTGTTATTCTGATGTTGGTGGTGGTAGTGTGTGTGTGTGTTTTCTTTCTTTTGTTTTTGCTGATGTGGAGTTATTTATTATCTGTGTTTCCTTTGATGCAGTTAACCTCCTAGGGTTTTATTTTCCTTCAAGTGTCTTTTGTAGCGCTGTGGACAGATTTTAAGTTTGATTTTTGACATGGATTATCTTTTTTTTTCTTCATCTATGCTGGTTGAAAGTTTTGCTGAATATAGTAGTCTGAGATATCTGTGGTTTCATAAGGTCTGCAAGACATCTATCTGTCTAGGCCCTTTTAGCGTATAGAGTCTCTGTGGAGAAGTCATATGTCATTCTGACATGTCTGCCTTTATGTGTTACTTGGTTTTTTTTTTCCTTGCAACTTTTAATATTCTTTTTCTATTTGTTGTTATGTACATTTAGTGTTTTGATTATTATGTGGTAAGAGGATTTTCTTCTCTGGTCTAATCTATTTGGTGTTCTGTAACCTTCTAGTATGTTTATTGGCATCTCTTTTTTGGTTTACAGACTTTTCTTTTATGATTTCATTAACATTGTCTGGACCTTGGAGCTTAGAGTATTCTCCTTCTCCTACTCCTATTATTCTTACTTGGTCTTTTCATAGTGTCCCAGATTTCTTGTATGTTTTGTGTCAGGAACTTTTTAGTTTAAACATTTTTTTGAGCAATGTATTTATTTTCTCAATTGTATCTTATACACCTGAAATTCTCTTTAGTCTCTTGTATTTTGTTGGAGATGCTTGCATCTGTAGTTCCTGTTCTCTACCCTGGGTTTTTTCCTTCTCCAACATGCCCGTTCTTTGTGTTTTCTTTAATGCTTCTATTTTCATTTTCAAGTATTCAACAGTTTTATTTATTTCCTTCACATGTTTGATAGTATGTCCCTGTATTTCTATAAAAGATGTATTCATTTTATTGTTAAAAGCCTCTATGATCTTCATAAGATTGGACATACCTATGTGTTGGCTCTCTAGTTGTAGTAGCATAGCTGGGCTCTGGTGGTACAGGATTGCCCTGGATCCTGTTGGTTGTGTTTGTAGGCTCTTTTGCTTAGTACTGCAAGTGCAGGAAGAGGGGCAGAAAGGGATAAAAATCTATGGCTTCAATGAATGTATTTCAGACTTAGCATTCCTCAAGTTTATGGGCAAGGCTGCCCAGTGGCTCCTGCAGTGATCACATCTCTTGGCATATCAATAGTAAGAATAAAACCATACATATTTTCCAAAAGGATTTTGAAAGGTCAGTATTTGAAAAAATTATTTCAGGAGAATAAGATGAAGAGACAAGAAAACTGGCACAGAGGGCAAACAGATAGCATATGTTTTCTGTAAATAATTGGAAGTAGAAAGAGTTTTCTATACTGAACGAACAGACTCCAAGGAGGTAAAGTTTAAACAGAGTTCTGCAGTGTTGTGCCCTATAATTGTGATAGGTATTGGGCTCTCGGAATGTATGCAGCTTTGTATCGTCGTTCTCAACCACCTAAAGAAGACTTTGGCATGTTTCATAGTACAAGTGCTTTATTTTTCATTACCATGTTTGAATTAGTTTCTGATTTGTTCTCTCAGGAATTAAGTACAAGATTGCTTCTTGCTAGAAAAGTAAACAAGACATAGCTGAATCTTACAGGGTTGAGAGAAGCGCTGCAGTCAGAATAGTGACTTCAAGCATAATGAACACATTGAACATTTCCACACTCTTAAAATCCTGGAAAATGAAGGGATTAGTGAGTAAGCAGCAGAGTGCGATAAGTCCCGACAAAAGAGACAGATGAGGGTGGACTATTAAGCAAAGATTCATGATAGGCACTTTTTGTTATTAATTACACTTTATTCATTTTGTATCCCCCCCATAAGCCCCTCCCTCCTCCCTTCCGGATCCCATCCTCCCTCCTGTTTCTGCTTGCATGCCCCTCCCCAAGTCCACTGATAGGGGAGGTCCTCCTCTCCTTCTTTCTGATCTTAGTCTATCAGTTCTCATCAGAAGTGGCTGCATTGTCCTCTACTGTGGCCTGGTAGGGCTGCTCCCCCCTCAGGGGGAGGTGATCAAAGAGCAGGCCAATCAGATTATGTCAGAGGCAGTCCCTCTTCCCATTACTAGGTAACCCACTTGGACACTGACCTGCCATGGGCATCATCTGTGCAGGGGTTCTAGGTTATCTCCATGAATAGTCCTTGGTTAGAGTATGAGTCTCTGGGAAGTTCCCTGTGTTCAAATTATCTTGTTCTGTTGCTCTCCTTGTGGAGTTCCTGTCCTCTCCAGATCTTACTATTTCCCACTTCTTACATAGAATTCCATTCACTCTGCCCGACAGTTGGCCATCAGGCTCAGCATCTGCTTTGATAGTCTGCAGGGCAGAGCTTTCAGAGGCCCTCTGTGGCAGGTTCCTAGTTTGTTTCCTGTTTTCTTCTTCTGGCTTTCAGAGGCCCTCTGTAGCAGGTTTCTAGGTTATTTCCTGTTTTCTTCTTCTTCTGATGTCCATCCTCTTTGCCTTTCAGGTGGGGATTGAACATTTTAGTTAGGGTCCTCTCTCTTGCTTGGTTTCTTTAGATGCATATATTTTAGTGGGTTTGTCCTACGTTGTATGTCTATATGAGTGAGTATATACCATGTGTGTCTTTTTGCTTTTGGGACAACTCACTCAGGATGATCCTTTCCAGGTCCCACCATTTACCTGCAAATTTCATGATTTCCTTATTTTTCATTGCTGAGTAATACTCTATTGTATAGATGTACCACAATTTCTGCATCCATTCTTCAGTTGAGGGGCATCTGGGTTGTTTCCAGCTTCTGGCTATTACAAATCAAGCTGCTACAAACATGGTTGAGCAAATGTCCTTTTTGTGTACTTGAGCCTCTTTTGGATATATGCCTAGAAGTGGTATGGCTGGATCTTGAGGAAGCGCTATTCCTAATTGTCTGAGAAAGCGCCAGATTGCTTTCGAGAGTGGTTGTACCAGTTTACATTCCCACCAGCAGTGGAGAAGGGTTCCCCTTCCTCCACAACCTCTCCAGCATGTGTTGTCCCTTGAGTTTTTCATCTTGGCCATTCTGATGGGTGTAAGGTGAAATCTCAGGGTTGTTTTGATTTGCATTTCCCTAATGGCTAATGAGGTTGAGCATTTCTTTAAGTGCTTCTCTGCCATTCGATATTGCTCTATTGAGAATTCTCTGTTTAGCTCTATTTCCCATTTTTTAAGTGGATTACTTGGTTTGCTGCTTTTCAGCTTCTTTAGTTCCTTATATATATACTGGATATGAGTCCTCTGTCAGATAAAGAGTTGGTGAAGATTCTTTTCCAATTTGTAGGCAGTCGCTTTGTTTTGATGACGGTGTCCTTTGCTTTACAGAAGCTTTTCAGTTTCATGAGGTCCCATAGTCACCTTGGTACCTAAACCTCACAAAGACTCCACAAAGAAAGAGAATTTCAGGCCAATCTCCCTTATAAACATTGATGCAAAAATACTTAACGAAATACTTGCAAACCGAATCCAAGAACACATCAAAGATATTATCCACTATGACCAAGTAGGCTTCATCCCAGGTATGCAAGAGTGGTTCAACATACGGAAATCTATCAATGTGATCCACCATATTAACAAACTGAAAGAAAAAAAACCACATGATAGTCTCCCTAGATGCTGAAAAAGCATTTGACAAAATCCAACATCCATTCATGTTTAAAGTATTGGAGAGATCAGGGATTCAAGGCACATATCTAAACATAGTAAAGGTGATATATAGCAAGCCTATAGCCAACATCAAACTAAACGGATAGAAACTTAAAGCAATCCCACTAAAATCAGGGACAAGACAAGGCTGCCCACTCTCTCCATATCTCTTCAACATAGTGCTGGAAGTCCTTGCTAGAGCAATAAGACAGTTGAAGGAGATCAAGGGGATACAGATTGGAAAAGAAGAAGTCAAATTATCACTATTTGCAGATGATATGATAGTATACGTGAGTGACCCCAAAAACTCCACCAGGGAACTCCTACAGCTGATAAACACCTTCAGCAAAGTGGCCGGATACAAAATTAACTCAAAAAAATCAGTTAGGCACTTCTTTCACAGATATACTTCTTTTACACTTTTTACACTTCTTTGAACAGTGCTTCAAAGTATGTACAATTGCATATGTTCTTAAATGTATGCAAAAGATGTTTAGGATTTCTAGTAATTGTGAAATTCTCTAAGGACAAAGAATGTTAAAAGAAAATTAGCATGTGTTTTTCTAATGAACCACATCTCTATCATCATGTGGTAATAGCTTTGAAATACTTTTCAGAGTATTGTCATTGAATTTCCAAGGAAATGAAGAAGGTCTCAAAGAGAAATCTGTATACAAATATTTCTATTTAATTTATTCATTTATCCACAATTCTGAGGTACACAGACATGCTTAAATTCACATGATTAAACAAAGTGTACTCCAACATTAGCATGGCCTACTATTCAGGTGATTAAAACAGAAATTAATTATTGATATGTAAAACAGTCTGCATGAGTTTATAAAGAATTCCACTCTTTGAAAAAGATCAATCCTAAAATGTATATAATTTATGATTCTACATACTTAGTATTATTTTTATGACAAAATCACTGAATAGAAAACATGCTAGTGATTGTTAAAGTTAAAAATAGGAAAATGGAGGCGTTAGTTTTAAAAACTCTTTTATTTACTTTTCTTATATATTTTTCTCTCTACTCCACCCCAAACCCTTCCATCACCCCAATAGTAGGTAGGAGAGAGAAAGGGTTAGTGTGAGAGGGGGCACAGTTTTCTTAGCTGCTTCCTGCTGGTTAGGGTTGTTGGGTTCCTTGGAGCCAGTCCAGTCCTCATTTCAGTAGATCTCCAACTCCTTCTCTCACAACAGCAACCAGAAGTAGCAAGGGGGAATCACAAGCAACATTGTTAGTTCTCTGCTCTCCACAGACTCTGGGCTCTGACATGTATTCCCTTTCTAAAGTCTTCAGATTTAAACTATTTGCAGCTGGCAAAGAGCTCCTCTCATAGCCCGCATGAGGCAAGTTGTCTGCTGCCATGGTCCATCTGAATCAGTCTCACATCCCACACCTGAGACCAAAATGAAAACATGTTTATATCCACAACAGGTAAGAACATGAAATGCATGACTTAAAGAGTCAACAAACAGTGGAGCAGTAATACCCTCTAAACTGAAGTGAAAACTCTATTCCCTGAATATTTTGAAAAAAAAAACTTACTTGGTAATAGTGTTTTTACAGATGCAATTAAATTACCTTCAAATGAAGTCTTAGTATATAGTGTTGGTGGAGCCTAATTCCTTATATGTCCTTGTGAGAGCAAGAAGAAAAGGACAATATGAAAACATGCAGAGATGGGATCTTCATAGCCATCACCCTAACAGTCTTTCAGAAGCTGAAATGGAAAAGGGAAGATTCCCTACTAGGGCCTTTGGGGGAGAATACCATTACTAATACCTTGATTTCAGACTCATGGCATCCAGAATGGCAAGAGCATGAATATCTACATATCAGGCTTCATTACAAATGTTACAAATTACAAATGTTAGTGAAGCCAGGAACAGTGGAACACACCTGTAATCCCAGAACTCAGGGAGGTAGAGGCAGGCAGATCTTTTTGAGTTTGATGACTGCCTGATCTACAAAGCAAGTCCAGGACAGCCAAGGCTATACAGAGAGAAAGAGAGATAGAGAGAAAGAGAAAAAAAAAAAGGTTAGTGAAACTCTAAAAGAAATAATGAGGCAGTGAATTTTTCTCATGAAAACACATCTCCTGTTTTCTTCTTCTTATGATGTCCTTCCTCTTTGCCTTTTGGGAGGGGGACTGAGAATTTTAGTCAGGGTCCTCTCTCTTGATTAGTTTCTTTAGATATACAGATTTTAGTAGGTTTATCCTATATTGAATGTCTATATGAGTGAGTATACACCATGTGTGTCTTTCTGCTTCTGGGACAGCTCACTCAGGATGATCTTTTCCAGGTCCCAGCACAAAAAAGATGGCAAAACATGGACAAAAAAGAAGTGTGAAAATGTTCACACTGTTTTATATAACAATATATAAATAAATAATAATCCCTGATAAACTTTGATAATATAATAAGAAAATAACTTTCAACTTGATCTCCTGATGACACTGGAAGCATCTGAATTTTATTCTATAACTTTGTCTAAATATTTGTCTCAAATGACTAACAAATTAATATCATATTTGCAAAATTGTTTTGACTTACTCTTTGGAAGTATTATGCCCTGGTGAAACACTGAAGCTAACCAGAGAATGTTAATGATCAACTGTAGTTCATTAGAGTCTACACTGTACATTTGTAAGTAAACATTGCTCATAAAGAAGATAATGTGTAACAGTTTATGAAAACAAAAACATAAAATGAGATCATAATAAGAGTAGAATATTAGGGAAAGAAAAATAAAAACTAGCACACAATATATCAGATGGTAGACACTTATGACCAACTTGGCTGCTATTTTTTCTATAGACAAATACATAGACATGTAAAGTTATTTAAGTAGATATAAATTGATCAATATCTTTATATCAAAGACTAAATCCTAAATATAAGTTGTTCAAACGAACATCAAAATTAGTCATAGTTTATATAACATTCCATTTAAAACATACTTTCAATAGTAATTACTTCTATTTAGAATAGGAAAATCTGTTAATTTTAAATGTTAAAACCAGCAGTGATGGTTGCTCTTCCTATTTCTCAGATGTTTGTCCCTATATAAAGTAATAATCTGCAAAATTTTAATATGAGCTATTTTATATCAGCCTTAAGAACATAGGGAGTTGAAAGGCATAATCAGGGACAGAAAATGTATGTTTAAAATTTTCCCGGAATGAAAGCCATCCTCATTTTAACTTAAAATGCTTCGTTTAAAACTGCACAAAAAAGAGATACCATTCCATTCATTTTATTAAGATATGCAAAATAAAACTGTAAAACATTTCAGTTAATTTTCAAATTTGACAGTGCTACGGAAGCAGAGTCATTGAATGCTACCTTTCGAAATGCAAGGCGTTCTGTAGTAGTCTGGCTGCCAGCACTACTCACTGTGAACATCGTTTTGGGACACCGTCCTGTCAAGAATAGCCATAAGCATTGATATGTCAGAAGACCTTTTATAATCGTAACATTAGTGAAAAATATGCACCATAGCAATTTTTGTATGAGAAAATAATTAGGCTACATACACATATGTCAACAATGATGGTTAAATTTAATAGCCAATCAGTATGGAAACAAATTAGTATCTAGTGTCTCATTTTTGAAACAAAATTGTGCCTATTGATAGGACTACTTAAACTACTTACACTAGTTTAGCTCTGTCTCTGTGTTTGTGTGTCTCTGTCTATCCCCCTTATATGTTTGTCTGTGAGTGTGTGTGCATGCTTGCACATGAATATAACTGACAGCCTTATATATACTAAGGACAGTGTCTATACTAAGTTCTAAACACAGCCTCCACAGCGTCAATCACATTTCCATGCTTCCTTCCCTGATGATTATGAGCTAAACCCCTGAAACTGTAAGCCAACTCCAATTACATGTTTTCCTTTATAAGAGTTCCTTTGGTCATGCTGTCTTTTCACAACAATAAAACATAACTAAGACAGATACTAAAGATGATTGACAATATCATTTTATTAATATTAAGAATGGGTACAAATTAATGATATTATAAAAGGAAAGCATGGAGAGCTTTGGCAGGCAAGACTAAAAATTCAACAGTCCTAAATATCTGTGGAAACTAAAAAAGCTTGTCAGCTCATTTACATAACTTACTTTTCCCCACTTTATTATATAAGCAAAGGACATTGCTGCCTTTGTTTTTTTGCTTCTATAAAAACATATTACCAACTAGGTGACACATAGACAGCATAAGATTATGCAGCTCAATGCTCTGAAAGCTCAGAAATCCCAGATTGAGTGACTTTAGCGATGAGAACTTTCTTGAAGGGTCAAACACAATAGCAGGCAAGGCATGGAGAGCTTGCAGAAGAAGTATCTCAAAAGAGGGAGCCTAGAAGAGCGAGCCAGAAAGTAGTCAAGAGAAGGAATACAACAGAATGACAACAAGACAGAAGAGCAGATGGAACCTGCTGTAGGAATGGCAGAGGAGAAACAAGCAGTGAACTCAGAAAAGGAGTACAAGATAACACAAACTGAAAGAAGGGGAGAGGGACAGCCTGCTTTTCAAAGAACCCACTACTGCAACAGGGACACTAATCTATTCACAAGGCATTCTCTTGAGCCAGTCATCTTTCAAAACTCATAACTGTCATTCTCAACCCTGCTGCTTAGGGATTACATGTCTAGCACAAGAAGTCCACATCAATGCCCCGGTACTCTTCAAATTTAATATTAGTGAAATGAAAGTATGATTGAGATCTGGCCAAAGATTTTTCAAAGCAAATGTTTCACATTCAAAACCCCCACCATTTCCCATTCTTAATCTGCTGGCCCTTGTATAAGCCTTTCAGAATGTGCTACAATGGAAGAAAAAAATACTACTTCCTTGAATGATATTGTGATATGTATTATTTAAGTATAAAGGAAATTAGGGAGCAGAGGAAGTTGTTCACCGGTTACACCACTTGTCACAGATGTACTAAAGACCAGAGTTGATCAGAAACCATGTAAATGCAATGTGGGTGTGGCAGTATGAAGGTAATGCCAGCTGTTAGATAGAAGAGTCCTTAGAGCTAACTGAGCAGCAACCCCAGCTGCATAGGCCAGCTCTAGGTCTGAGTGAGAGTTCTACGAAGAGTGAGTAAGTTGGAGGAGCCATAGAGGATGATTCCTGATATTGACCTCTGAACTGCACATGGTCAGATACATACTAGCATACTCTCTCCCTCCCCCCCCCCACACACACAGAGGGCAGGGGTAGAGAATTAAATTAAACTGAATTACGTTGAACTGTAGAATGTTGCGGTAGGTAGCTTGTGCAACAGCACTGCCCAAGTAATTTCCATAAACACAGGACTACGGGAGCTAAGCTTCTATAAGTGATGCCAATGCCAAACGTTTCACAGTGCTTCTTAATAAAATAGGACATGCATTACAAGATCCAACAACTAATAAAATGCATTATAAGAAGCATTTAGTAATTTAAGCAGCAATATCAAACAATTAATCAAAAACAATTAAGCTCTATTTCACTAGCTAAAGCCTGCTAAATACATCTTGACTTACGATTTTCACATACTCACAGTCCAGGAGATGGAGTCTGAAAAGTCACGGCCTTTTTACTGTGCGATTCTCAACAAAACAGCATTTCTTTCCATTAGCAGTGTGTATTTAGCAGTATTAGCAGATTATATGGATATCAGTAACACCAATAGCTACATTTATATTTCATTATGATATATGTGTCTTTTTTCAAGGTTTTCTGGTGAGCAACACCTATTTTTTTCTAAGAATGTTATACTCATGGCTTTCCCATCACTTCCACGGCGTACTCTGTGGAACTCTGTTTATGTTTATGTGACTTTTTGATATTTTAGTTTTGTTTTATTTTTCATTTTTTTACAATTTATTCATTTTATATTGATTGTAGGCCCTCCCTTATCTCCTACTGATTGCACCCTCCCGCTTTCTTCCCCCCATTTCCTTCCCCTAATCATGAACTTGGTGGCTAATGTGTCTTTTTTTTAATTAATTTTTTACTTTTTATATTAGTTACAGTTTATTCACTTTGTATCTCAACTATAGCCCTATCACAACCCCACTCTCTTTCCCTCATCTCCTCTTTGCCCCTCTCTAACTCCACTGATAGGGGAGGTCCTCCTCCCCTTCCATCTGACCCTAGCTTCTCAGGTCTCATCAGGACTGGCTGCATTGTCTTCCTTTGTGGCCTGGCAAGGCCGTTCCCACCTCAGGGTAAGGGGTGGTCAAAGAGCCTGCCATTGAGTTAATGTCAGAAACAGCACCTGTTCTCATTACTAGGAAAACCATTTGGATACTGAGCTGCCATGGGCTACATCTGAACAGAGGTACTAGGTTATATCCATGAATGGTCCTTGGTTGGAGTATCAGTCTCAGAAAACACTCCCGGGCCCAGATCCCAGATATTTTGGTTCTGTTGTTCTCCTTGTGGAGCTCCTGTCCTCTCCCTGTCCCACTCTCTCCTCTTTCTTTCATAGGATTTTCTGCACTCTGTCCAAAGTTTGGTTAAGAGTCTCAGTATCTGTTTTGATACTGTGCTGGGTAGAGTCTTTCAAAGGCCCTCTATGGTAGGCTCCTGTCCTGTTTTCTGTTTTCTCCTTCTTCCAATGTCCATCCCATTTGTCTTTCTGTGTAAGAATTGATCATCTTACTCAGGGTCCTCCTTCTTGCTTAGCTTCTTTAGGTGTATAGATTTTAGTATGTTTATCCCATATTATATGTCTAATATGCACTTATTAGTGACTATATACCATGTGTGTCTTTCTGCTTCTGGTCTTTCCCTTATAAAATTCTACCATATAGAGCTAATTAGAAAGACAATGATAAGAATAAAGATACACACATGTACGCACAACATAAATGCACATGTACACATGAACACACAGATATAAATGCACATATCCTCCTAGGGTAATCCTGTATCATAAGGTATTCTAGTGCTGGCTGTCCTGAAACTCATTGTGTAAATGAGGCTGACCAGGAACTCACAGATCTACCTGCCTCTACCTCTGCAGTCCTAGGATTAAAGGTGTGCATCACCAGTGCCCATCATAAGTTATTTTTAACATTATATCTTACTTACATCAAATTACGCTTAATTTTTAAAATTTTTAAAAGTTTTTAAATTTTTAAAATTTAAAATTGTTTAGCTATCAGGAAAGAATATTTTTAAGAAGCAATTGCAAAACATACCAAAGCAATAATAAAACTATTAATTTTTGGTACCATTTTATACCAGGCTTCTGAGTAATGCCTGAATTCTGTTTGTGTAAAGTATACCCTGTGTAGTCAGTTTAGAAGAAAGACTGAGTTATGCTGCACCAAGAATAAGTGACATATTGAAAAGTCAAGAGACAATCAAGATTTGAAACCCTGTCACACTCTTCAAGATCTCTTTTCTACATTCTGCTTTTTAGAAAATTGACAATTCTGCCTTCTAACAATATATATTTGGTTGATTTTTTTGTTTACTGTCATTTAATAAATTGTTTGGAGATGCAGGGTTGCACTTCTGCACAGGGATTGAAATTTGAAAATCCAAGTCAGGTAGCAAATAATAGCCTGAATTCCAGCTGCAGGGGCTATCTGACATTCTCTTCTAGGCTCCACAGGTACCCATACACCATTAGCATAGAATCACACATGCACACCTCTTCAGACATAATTAAAAACTAAATCTATACAAATAATGACAAGTAATGAATTTGTCTTATTTGTGGCAGATGCCACACTAAGTCCTGAGCTTCTAAAAATACACAGAAAACAACCAATTCAGCCGGAGTAAACAAATGATTACAATCTGTTGGTCTACATAGCTTAAGTAAAAGACAAGGCACAGATGCCAGCAGAGAAGGAAATCATTAATTTGATATCTGGGGACACAAAGAATACTTCATGGTGAAAACAGTATAAAAAAAACACAGGAAAATTGGATATTCAGTTGAGCAACAAGTGAGATGTGGTATTGTCTAGAGCAGAGCAGGAAAAAGAAACACAAAAGCACAGCGATGCCGTGTGCCACGTGAAGAAATCTGCACTGTAAGCATATTCAGGAGTTCAAACAATGAGAGACTTGACTCAATCAATAACTTGGAAAGAATTTTGATAAAAGAAATCTGTTAAGGACATGAGGCCAGATCTGATGGTGAGTGCTCCTATATATCTTCATTCCTTTAACTTATCTACTGTTTTTCTTTATTGCAAAAGCTCTGATACAATAAACAGTATTTGGGACACTTAGATGAAGCTAAATGTAATGATTTTATACAGAGAAATTGAAATAAAGATTTTTTCCAAAAGAGGAAGCTCCATGATGAAGATTGATTATAAACAACATAATGATTTGATCTCAAAGATTAAAAATAAAGGTGGGGTGCTCAGAAGAAGGTATACTCTTTTGAGTTTGGATAAAAGGTTCTGTAGACATCTCTTAGGTGCATTTGATTTAGGACCTCTGTAAGTGTCATTATTTCCCCATTTAGGTTCTGTCTTTATGATATGTCCCTTGGTGAGAGTGGAGTGTTGAAGTCTACCACTTTTAAGTTGTTAGGATTGATATGTGATTTGAGCTTTAATTATGTTTCATTCACGAATGCAGGTGCTGTTGTATTTGGGGCATAGATGTTTAGGATAGTGTTGCCCTCATGGTGGTTTTCCTTTGATGAGGAGACCCTCCCCAATCTGTGGACTTGGAAAGGGGCAGGGAGAAGCTGAAGGAGGGAGGGTGGTGGGATTGGGAGGGAATAAGGGAGTGGGATACAGCTGGGATACAGAGTTAATAAAATGTAACTACTAATAATAAACAATAAAAAATGTAAAAAAAAAACATAAATAAAAAAGAAAAAAAAAAGAAAAACATTTTTCCAGCCCTTTACTCTGTCACTGTTGCAAAGGTGTATTTCTTGGATGCAGCAGAATGTTGGATCCTGTTTCCACAACCATTCTGTTAGTCTGTGTCTTTTTCTTTGAGAGTTGAGTCCATTGAAGTTGATAGATAATAATGACCAATGAATGTTAGTTCCTTTTATTGAGCAGTTTGTGGTAATAGCAGAAGACAGGGAACAGGACAGGAGCATACCACAAATGTCCTCTGAAAGACTCTGCTGCTCATGGTATCTAAGCAAGAGACTGAGACTCATAGCCAAACTTTGATCAGACGGCATTGGATTTTATCAAAGAAGAGGGAGATAAGAAGAGCTGGAGAAAGCAGAAGCTCCAAAAGGAGATCAGCAGGGCCAAAACAACCAACCAACCAAACAAACAAACAAGCAAACAAACAAACAAACAAAAAACTGAGCCCTGGGAGTCCTGCAGAGACTGATACCCCAACCAAGGACAACAATGAATGGGGAGGACCTAAAATCCCTCCTCAGATGTAGCCCATAGACTCAGTATCCACGTGGGTTCCCTAGTACGTGGAGAAGGGGCTTTCTCTATCATGAACTCAGTGGCAAGCTCTCTGATCACCTACCCCTGGGGCATGTAGCTTTGCAAGGCCACAGAGGAAGACAATGCAACCAGTCATGATGAGAGGTGATAGGCTAGGGTCACATAGAAGGGGAGGAGGACCTCTGTTATCAGTGGACTAAGAGAGGGCCATAGGGTGAGAACAGGTAGGGAGAGTGGGATTGGGAGGAGATAAGGGAGGGGTACACAGCCAGGATACAAATTGAATACATTGCAATAAGGGATAATAAAAAAATATGAAAAAATAAACAAACAAACAAATGAATGAATAAATATGGGATTTACAAATAAACATGTTTTCTGAACAAAAGAGGAAGTTTATACCACCTATAGTTCAATTAGAAATAGAGAGCATTGCAAAGGATTTGAACAAGGAACATCTAGGCAAAAGAGGAAGAAAAAATGGAAGGAAGAAAGGAAGGAAAAAAAGAAAGAAAAGGAAAAAAAAACAAGACAGAAGCATGGTGTCCTGAGAATTTTGTATTAAATCAGATATTTTGAGAAATTATTTTTAAAAACTAGATGTTTAGGAACACTGTATCATAATCTCAGAAAAGGATGAGATAAAAAAAAAATCTCCAGAAAAGATGAGATGAGTTAATGAAGCATTACACATAGCTGTCTAAATGGCAAAAACTAAACTACAGAAGACTGATTAGGAGAAAGTAAAAACATTCATGTAAGTTAATGGTTTTAGAACTTGTGATGGGAATAAAATTTCCTAACTGGATGCAGGGAATTGTTTTCTCTTGGTGTTAGTTGTCTATGCAAAAGTAATTTATTGATTTCTTTTTTTTTATGTATTGATTTCTTTAATTCCTACATTTTGATGCGAATAAAGTGACCAGAGGTAGAAAAGTTGAAAATATTATAAAGTCAAGATAATTATCGTTGAGGGGTTATCTAGAAAATAGAATGATGACTTATCATGAAAATATAGAAAAGAATAAAAGCATGTCTATGATGACAGTCCTCATTTCTGAGACTAGGAGCCAAAAAAAAAAAAAAAAAGAAAGAAAGAAAGAAAGTGCTGAAACAAGCCGTGTGCAGAGGGTGGTATGTACCATACAGAAAGGAGAAGTTTGCTTTCTCAAAAGTATGCTTGATTCATTCTTCTCTGCACCGTTGCTTTTAGGAGATGAATGTAGGAGCTTTTATTGTTTTGTTTTGTTTTGTTTTGTTTTTCTAATAATACCTTTAACAAGTAACATGTAAGCTCTGGATATATTATTTTGCTAAATGTCTTCCTGAATTCACAAAAATCATGGTTGTATCAATTTTTATAATCTAGATAGCATTTAAAGTGATATAACTGAATGAGAAATAAGCTGACAATTTTAAGAAAAAAATGACTTTGTGACTATTCAACCCACACTAAAAATAAGATATATTGTGATGACATGAAAACTGACAATTTTTTTTTGGTTTGGATTTGAGGATAGAGAAATTTATATTATATAAAATGAATGAATCTTCTTTAAAAATATACTTACTTATTTGATACAAAAGATTACCTAGGAGGTATTTTGTAAAATCCTTATTTTCAGAATAAGAAAGAATCATACTTATTATGAACACTGTGAGAAACTACACAGTAAAGCATTTCTTCAAAATTCAGTGCCCAGTAAAATATTAAACTTTCCTTTGACATTTAGTTTTTAATTGAAGTAAAACTACGAGAATACAATGTAAAGAGTATAATATTTTGAATCAGCAGCTGAGTGTTCTTTTAGGCTTATTTCTCTATTCTATATAGCATTTTGGCATTACAGAGGAAATAATTTAACACTAATGCACATTTGTTTGTTTGTTTGTTTTTCTTTTTTTTTTTTTCTTTCTTATAGTATTTCACAGTTTCCATATCTGACTATATAAATTCTGGGGTTTCTTTAGCATGAAGCAGAAACCTCAACGGCACTAAAATTAAAGACTGAAAATACTTGACGACTGACTTTTGAAAAGTGTTTCTACTGAAAGATGTGATTTGTATCAGTGGCTGAAAACCTGCCTAAAACTCGGTATAGGACAGGAATGAATTAGCTCACTGTTGATATTTACTCCTGGGCTACCCTGTCACTTTCTGAAAAGTTAATTTGAAACATTTATTAATTACTTTTAATTTCTCAGGCACTGTCAGATTAACTTCTTGAAAATCACTCCCTTGCTCAATATTGTACTCTTTTCAGTAAAATAGAGTTTGTGGTTCTTAAATATTCATGAGGCACAATAGTTTCACAACAAATCAAATTTAATTAAATGATGCATTCCCCCCCACTTACAAAAGGTTTATTAAAGGTTTATTTGCTCATGCAAATTAAAGTGTTAGAGTCAAAATCCACATGAAACTTGGCACTAACAATTAAAAAAATATATTGAAAGATTTCTCGCCTCGCTGCAATACCTTGCTATGTTTAAACTGCTCAGCTTGTCATTTGGAATCTTTAATGAGACTGGGGAGGAGGCTATTTATTTGCATAATAGGACATAATTTGCTGTGGTGAGGTTTTAATTATTTATGGGCTGTCTGAAATATTTAAAATGGCATCACTAAGGAGCATGAAGTGTTGGATAATACCTTCATTTCAGGTTTCCTGCCGTTTCTTTTATGGGTCAAGCGATTTATTTCTAATTAGCATACCAGGCTAGTGGCTTTAAAAACATAAGGAAAACAAATTGGTTTCAGTCTGTTTGCAGCCTGAGTAGTTGGAAATGGCCAAGGGTCATGGACAGAGACTGAGAGGAGTTAAGAGTTGGAGCCAGAAGTCAACCAAGCACATAGAAAGCACTGACTCGACAAAGCCATACACGCATTTGTGAACACCGTTGACTATATGTATTATTTTCTTGTTGGGAGAGAGTGTGCTGGAGCTAATGGATTTTATGTTAATTGTCCCTTAAAATATTTCCTAACATTATCATATCTCTTACTGGAAATGATGCTTGAGCATCAGAAAGCACTCAATTTCCTTGAACAGAAGATTTAATAATTATTTTGCACATAGGCAAAATGCAAAAGTCTTAGGGCAAAAAAATATACATTTAAATATAGACAATACAATTTATTTATATCAAGAGTAGGCTGTGGTTAAACAGAACTGTCTTCACTTTTTAATAAACAACGCCTAAACGTAGATATTTTATGAGAAATTCTGAATTAGTGGAGTGCAGTAGATACTGAATTTCTAAGCCATCATTTTGTGGAGAGTTATAGAACAAATGACAGAACCCTGGGAAGGAATTGTACACAAGGTCTCCACTTTTTTAAGAAACGAGAAGTTAAACTGCTGTTTATGTTTCCTACCAAATAAAATTTTCCTCGAAGAGTTCTAAAAATCATAAGGTTTAAAACAGCATTGCATAGTGTGGATAAACATCTCTGGGAGCAGGGCTTACTGTTCCTGTGTGGCGATCTTTACATCTCCAGCATATGCTGAAAGGGAAGGTGACGTGCTGTTGTCAAGCAGTCTCTCATCTGTCACCTTCTGGCCTGCAAACATGGATAGAGGGATAGCTGCCAGATGTCAAGAAAGAGCCTTTGAGCCTTGTAGAGGATGTTCCTAGTGCCCTGTCAGATAGTAGACAGATGTTCTATTCAGAGAGAGTTTTGTGATTATCATTCAAGGGGCCCAGATTCTGGCCAAAAGTACAAATAAGTCTAAATGCAGTGGGAGACCTCCACAAGTCACGTCTTCCTCAAGACACAAATTACTTATCATGTGTTATAGTATTACATCTTGCAGATATAATAATCAACAAATTAAAAAAAAAAGTTGTTTAAATAGCTATGTGTATTTCTTGTCTTCAAAAGTTCATGAGGAACTGAACAGTTTGTTATATGAACATATTATGCTATTCGTGTTCTATAGTATTTCAATACTACATTTCAATCTATTTTCTTACCTATTAATGAGGTTTTAAGATGAAATAGTATGAATCAACAGTAAGGTTAAATGTGATGGGGCACTAAAATATTTGGAGGAAAATAGAATTCATACAATAGTTTAAGATATATTTAAAATATTAAACTGATGAACTTTTCAGAATAACTCTTGTTTAAACTTCTGTTTTTACTAAAATGTAATATTGCAAACTGTAGTTTTTGAAGCTCAATCATATTATAAACAGTTCTATACAGTTCTGTCTAGTCACTCATGTAAATATGAACATTGCTACTTACAACTCTAAATAAAACCCACAGTTGTCTCAGTGGGTGTAAACGCTACAATACTTTTCAAAACGTAATTGTGACAAGGCAGTTTAAAAGTTATTGTACATTGTTGTTTTCGGTACTATTTAGGACATTGCAGGATACAAAAATGCTCTACTACTGTACTATGTTGCTGGAACTTCTGTTCATAATGGAATTTGCTACAAGATACCTTTTATATTAACAGACAAAATAATTTAGTAAACTGTATGCAGAGTTCCCTATCTAAAATAGTCTGTCCTTAATATGAACATCTAGAGAATCATACATATGTTACAATTAAGGATAATTCATTGATACACCAACATCATCCTAATCCCAGTTTGTTGGGAGATTAAAACAACAAACTGATTTTGTAGTCTTCCTGGGATTTAACAAATGTGTAAAATAGCTTCACAGTTGTTCAGTTAGGGTTCCTATTGTGTAAAAAAAATAGTGTAAGACCAAGCAACTTGAATCTGCTTCCATACCTTGCTGGGTGGAGTCTTTCAGAAGACATCTATGGCAAGCTCCTGTCCTGATCCCTCTTTTCTGGTGTCTATCCTGTTTGCCTTCTGAATGAGAATTAAGCATCCTCCCTAGGGTCCTCCTTGTTGTTTATTCTTCTTTAGGTCTGTAGATTCTAGTATGTTTACCCTATCTTATAGAGATAATACCTGCTTATAAGTGAGTATTTACCTTGTGTTTCTTTCTGCTTCCTGGTAACCTCACTCAGGATGATCTTTTCTAGTTCTATCCATTTGCCTGCAAATTTCATAATTTTCTTGTTTTTAATAGCTGAATAGTATTCCATTGTGTAAGTGTACCAAAATTTCTGTATCCAGTCTTTTATTGAGGAGCATCTAGGTTGTTCCCAAATCCTGACTATTAAGAATAAAGCTGCTATGAACATAGCTGAGCAAATATCTGTGGAGCATCTTTCCGGTATATGCCAAGGAGTGGTATATCTCTGAGGGACAGAAAAACCCAGAGGGGACAGAAGCTCCACAAGGAGACCAAAAAAGCCACAAATTCTGGGTGTATGTGTGTGTGGGGATAACAACAGAGATTGATCCATCAATCAAATACCATGCATGGAGAGGACCTCCTCCCCCCTCAAATAGAGCCAGTGGGCAGCTCAGTCTCCATGAGGGAACCCTAGTAAGGGGAACAGAGCCAGTCTCTGATATGAACTCAGTACTACTCCATGATCACTTCTCCCTGGTGGAGTGACCTTGCCAGCCCACAGAGGAGGAGGATCCAGGCAATCCTAATGAGAGTTGATAGGCTAGGGACAGGTAGTAGGGGAGGAAGGATGGAGAGTAGATGGAGCAAGGGTGAGACCAGGAGAAGATGAAGAAGGGGTCTGCAATTGGGACATACTCTCGGGATATAAGGTGACTAAATTGTCAAAAATTAATAATAGTAAGAATAATGATAATAAAGAACAAGCAACTTGAGGAGGAAAGAGTTTACTTAATCTTATGGTTCATACTTCATTATCCTAGAAACTCATGGCAGTAACTAAGAAAGGAACCTAGAGCAGAAACTGAGGGCAGAGGCCATGGATGAGGGTAGTTTACTGACTGCTTTCCCTGGCTTTCCCAGCCTGCTGCTTTATGGCAAACAGGAGACCACCCTGGGGTGGTCCCCCGCAGTGTGCTGGGCCCTCCCACATCAATCAAGAAAATACATCACAGGCCTGCCCAGAGGCCCTTATGAGACATTTTGTCAATTAAGAGTCCTGCTTCATAGATGGTTTAGTTTGTGTCAAGTTGAGAAAAAACGAGCCAGCATAACTCACCATTTAGAATAGATTTTTTGCTCTCTAAATCTGCACTTTAGAAAAAATTTATATTTTTCATCTCTACTCACCCTTCAACACTAAGGAACTGATCAATTACCTGGCCTCTGAAGCATTACATTTTCAGGAGTGCCGCACGGTTTGAACCTTCCAGCATCGCTGGTGGCTAGTCGTTTACTAATATTCATTCAAAGTCCCTTCGTATCTTCATGTGGCTTGACCTATTTCTTTTCATTGGTGAAAGATATTACATTTTCTGGATATGCCAGCTTTTTCACATACTCCCCATGCTGAAGACTAGACACTTTGTTTACTTTTCAAGTTTTGTTACAAGTAATTAAGCTGTAAATATAAAGCCATGAAAAAGTTTTTTTGTTGGATTTAACTTTTTAACTCTTCTGCATGAAGTCAAAGGAGTCTGGTTGCTGAATCTCATGGCAAGACAATGATCACTACATTAAATTAGGAGAAATGCTTGTCCCATTTGCATTCCCAATTGAATCACTGAGCTTCTGTGGCTCCATTCCCCTTCCGGCACTAGATGCTAGAGCAGTTGAGATTTCTGCCACTGTAATCCGTATGTATGTCCACTGCATTGCTTTTTTAGGTTCCGTTCTCCTAATAGCATATGGTATTGAGCATCTTTTCACATTCTTAATTTTCATATGCTTATTATCTCTAATGGGGTAGTTTTAAAATTTGTTTGGCATGTTTCAGTCAAGTTTTTCATTGGTTTTTGGTTTGAGTCTGAATGCTAATATTGTGTATTATATGACATAAGTCTGGGCATATCTCTTTAATATTTCTTTTGTTTTATACTGTGATTCTATTTTTATTGCTATTGATTGTGTTTTCTTAAGGGTCTCATGTAGACCAATCCAGCCTGCAACTCACAACAACTAAAAGTAACCTCAACATTTTGATCTTCCTGTCTTTCCCTCTTAACTGTTGAGGATACAAACATGTGCCAAGATTCCTGTTTTAGGTGAGGGTGTATTGGGAATTAAACCAAAGTGTTACACATGGCAGTCAAATATTCTACCAACTAAACTCCATTCTCATCCATTCTCTGCATGTCATAATTTACCTGTAATGAAAAGAAGGAAGGAAGGAAGGAAGGAAGGAAGGAAGGAAGGAAGGAAGGAA
>NW_026596147.1:10989580-11069497 GCF_907164565.1 Psammomys obesus | reverse complement strand
GAAGGAAGGAAGGAAGGAAGGAAGGAAGGAAGGAAGGAAGGAAGGAAAGTCTTTGTGAATATTTCCATCCCAGACAGGAAACTGTGTAAGAGTCCATGGTATCCTCATTCATGGAATCGTTTATAGTCACATAGGGAAACAACATAGAGAAAATTTGAGAGAAGGAAGTGTTGGAATTATTAACAACCATAGTTCATTTCTTTTATACATGAGTACAAATAAAAGTTTATTCTAAGACTACTAGTAGATACTAACTCTTGAACTGTTAAGTAAAAAATTGTAATAACTGGATTTGAATGGAGAATGTCTGATCATCCTAGGCTAAGTTCATCCCTCAGTTTTCAGGGTAGCTTGTTTGGCCTGGCAAAATGCTCGCCATACTTACCCAGGAGTCCGGGAAGTATCTGACGCTTTCAAGCCTGCTGTGCACTCAGACACGGCTTTTCATAATGAAATGGCAGCTTCCCTTGTTTCCAAAAAACATTTATTATGTTTTCCATATTTGAATGTTATGTGTGCTTTATATAAGAATGAGAATGAGACACTGCCAAGTCAAGGTGACAGTAAATACAAAGGAGACATATAAAACTGTGGCATAGCAGGCATCTGTGCTTGCAAATTTTGGCATTTAATTCCCTGCTTGTTAATGCATGATGCAAAGTCTGAGTCATTTCATAAAGACTTCACACTTAGAGGTTATATACAAGAGTACTAATGTAATTAATTAAAATTGTTCACCTTAAAACAAAAGCCTAAATATTCTATCATTCCTGTTTATTTACACAGACTCATATTTCATAAAAACAAACCTCTCTCTTTCCAAATTCTGTGGAACTGCTGACAGATTTTACATATGGTTGTGTATATAGGCCTATGTACATCTTTGTTTTACTGTTTAAATCAGGGATTAATCTGTAAAAAATTAACAATGTTATTACTATATAAATAAATATATTGGTGTTATCAATAAATATTAAAAATTATTTATATTCTAGAATAAATAAGCAAAGTAAATATTAGTGTAATATGTAATAAATTTTTTAGATAATTTTTTACACATAACTGAAAGATTTTAGAAGAAGATCAAATGAGTACATTTTTAATTAATGATTATTCTTTAATAATAATTAAAGAATAATTAAATAATTAAATAATAGCTATTTATTATTATTTAATAAATAATATTTAATAATATTAAATAATTAAATAATATTAAATGATATTTAAATAATTATTAAATAAATAATAATTAAAAATAAGATAATAAAATATTATTTTTAATAATAATTAAAAATAATTTTCTTTCTTTTTTTTATTACACTTTATTCATTTTGTATCCCTCCATAAGCCCCTCCCTCCTTCCCTCCCAATCCCACCCTCCCTCCCCTTTCTGCATGCATGCCACTCCCCAAGTCCACTGATAGGGGAGGTTCTCCTCTTCTTTCTGATCTTAGTCTATCAGTTCTCATCAAAAGTGGCTGCATTGTCCTCTACTGTGGCCTGGTAAGGCTGCTCCCCCCTCAGGGGGAAGTGATCAAAGAGCAGGCCAATCAGATTATGTCACAGGCAGTCCCTCTTCCCATTACTATGTAACCCACTTGGACACTGAACTGCCATGGGCTACACCTGTGCAGGGGTTCCAGGTCATCTCCACGAATAGTCCTTGGTTGGAGTATGATTTTCTGGGAAGTTCCCTGTGTTCAAATTATCTTGTTCTGTTGCTCTGCTTGTGGAGTTCCCGTCCCCTCCAGCTCTTACTATTTCCCACTTCTTACATAAAATTCCATTCACTCTGCCCATCCATCAGTTGGCCATCAGGCTCAGCATCTGCTTTGACAGTCTCTACTGCAGAAGCTTTCAGAGGCCCTCTGTAGCAGGTTCCAAGGTTGTTTCCTTGTTTATTGTTTGGAGACAGGGTTTAGTTATATGGCCCTGGCTGGCTTGGAACTTGCTACTTACACTAGGCTGGTTCCAAACTGAGAAATATTCTCCTGCCTCTGCCTCCTGAGTGCTTAAAGTGATTAAAGTGATTAAAGGTGTATGAGAGAGAGAGAGAGAGAGAGAGAGAGAGAGAAGGAAGGAGGGAGGAAGGAAGGAAGGAAGGAAGGAAGGAAGGAAGGAAGGAAGGAAGGAAGGAAGGAAAGGACATGACTGCTCCTAGGTATGATGGAGGAGAAAGTTTACTATGAATATGTGGGAGAGCTTAGCCAGAGGCAGACACATCTGGGAGAGCCCAGAGCAGTCATGACCCTGGCACCATGTGCGGAGAGGGAGAGGAGAAGGGAGAAAGGGAAGCCAAGTACAGCGGCCAGGAGACCAAAGATATTATTTAATAAATAATATTTAATAATATTTAAATAATATTAAATAATTAAATAATATTAAATAATATTTAAATAATTATTAAATAAATAAGAATTTAAAATAACATTATTTTTATAATAATAAAAATAATGTTATTTTTAATGTTTATTTATTTTAATAATGTTATTTATTGAAATTTATTTTAATAAATTTTATTTTAATAATGTTTATAATAAATAAAATAAATTTATTTTAATAATGTTATTTTTTAATGGGTTTCCACTGTGAATTTCATACATGAATACTGCGTTTACATACCTTTTACAACTTTCCTTCTCTCCATGCATTCTTCCCACATCTCCAAAATTCATATCTTTGTAATTATTATTGTTAAATATATGTATATATATATATATATACATACACATATATATATACATATGCACTTATATACATGTGTTTATAACCTGCTGAGTCCATTTAGCTTTGCCCACATGTGCATGTGCCTTGGGTTGACCATGGGTTTTGGAAAATCTGTGTAGGAGTTCATCCCTACAGGGCATGAATTCTCTTTTTTTTCGATTTTTTATATTAATTACAGTTTATTCATTTTTTATCCCAGCTGTAACGCCTTCCCTCATTCCCTCCCAATCGCACCCTCTCTCCTTCTTCTCCTCCCATGCCCTTTTCCAAGTTCTCCGAGAAAGGAGGTCCTAGTTCCGTTCCATCTGACCCTAGTTTATTGGGTCTCATCAGGACTGACTACATTGTATCCTCTGTGGCCTGCCAAAGCAGTAGAACCCCTGCTCAGATGTAGCCCATGAGAGCTCAGTATCCAAGTGGGTTCCCTACTAAGGGGAACAGGGACTGTCTCTGACATGAATTCTCTTATTTTTGGTAGGGACTGAGAACCTGTATATCTTCACCTAGGTGAAGGATCACATGGCATTTCCCCTGTTCACATTGGCATGCCAGCTGGCACTGCCATTATTCTGATCTTGGCCGGGCAACTAGTGTTGAGAATTCAATTCTCTGTCATGTATAGGGGACATATAATGTTTTTGTTGTTGTGGTTGTTGTTGTTGTTGTTTTGACGGTTTCTGAATTCCAATTTTATTTTCTTATTTTTTTTAATTTTTTTTTCTTATCCGTTACATTTTATTAACTCTGTATCCCAGCCGTGTCCCTATCCCTCATTCCCTCCCAGTCCCTCCCTCCTTCCCACATCTCCACCGTGCCCCTTTCCAAGTCCACTGATAGGGGGGACCTCCTATGTTAATAAGGGAAAATGCTATTAGATTTCAACAGAGATCAGCTAGAATAAACATAGAACTGAACAAAGTGTCAGCCCCTCATTTTCTTAAGTCAGAAATAAAATTAAAACAATTATTTTTTTCAATAATTTTTTTGACCGAGACTTCATAAAAATCTGTATTTTATAAAGGATTTCAGCTTACATATGTATATGATATTTTCATATTGGTCAGTCAGAATTTAAAATTTAATATTTTATCACAGTCTTGTTTAATAAAAATGATTAAATGTAAATTAAATATTCATTCTTTCTATATCCTTACTACCATTTGAACTTGAAAATTCTAACAATGGAATTGCATATATATTCATCTAAATGTATATGTAAACAGTTTTAAGGTGTGTATATATATATTTACTTTTTATGTGTAAATATAAATATATTTACAGTCTTGTTTAATGAAAATGATTGAATGTAAATTAAATACGAATTCTTACAATATCCTTACTGCCTTCTGAACTTGAAATTCCTAACAATGTCATTGAGCATCTATATTTTTATGTAAACAGTTTTAAGATACATATGTATGTATGTATGTATGTATGTATGTACGTACTTACTTACTCTTATGTGTAAGAATATTTTACCTGCATGTATGTCTGCACACCACATGATAACCTGGTTCATGTGGAAACCGGAACAACTTGTTGAATCTGCTGGAACTGGAGTTCCAGACAATTCTGGGCCTCCATTTGGATGCTGGGTCTCTAATTTCGGTCCTCTCTAAGAGCAGTCAGTGCTATACATGTCTGAGTCATTCCTCTGCTCCTCTTTACTGTTTTTACCTGGTTTGTTGTGATAGGACAACCTTGAACTTGAACCATGTCAATTTCTTTTTTAAAATATCAGAAAATTATTTTTCCCTTTGTAGCTCTATTTTAACCCACATTCTACATTCAGGTTATGAGACATAATAGTACAACTATGGCCATCTGTTACACGACTTTAATGTTATTACTATTATTAATTATTATTATTATTTTTAACGGTTGCTCCTCCGTCCTTCTGCTCTGCAGCTAGGCCACTCCACGTTACCAATGTTATAACTAGACCTTTATTTCATACCACTTTACTGATTGTCTTAATTGGATACCCATGCTTTTGTTTACGGTGTCCATAGAGGTGCATATTTCTCAACACCAAGTCCTTTACTTTTGACAAGCATGGTACATATGTCTGTCCTCATCAGTCATTAATCATTAATATGGGTATACTAAGCACACACGGGTATTTATTTGATGCTGTACAGCAACTGTTCCTCGAGTGTTGGGGTTGTAACTGATGCACTCTTGGTTGCATAGCTTGATCGACTGAACCATCTCCCCACGTGGGATGTTTTTCTCCTGTGACTGTAGGACAGATGCAGTTTCACCTGTTTTAAGTTTGTTTCTTTTAAAACATATTTTAGTTAAATTATCAATTCACTTTTACATAGTAAAATATATCCATCCATCTTTTTTATGTTTGTGCTGAATAACCACTTGGTTGATCAGTTTATTAATCACCAGACTTCCCATAGAAAGTAAACATTTTTTTTTTCATGTAGTAAATTTATCAAGATCATTCCTGTCATGTATTTTGTTTGTTCCATTGGCATTTTAAATCATTTTCTGTCTGTATTATGTTGAATTGATTACTGGAGCTTTGAACATCATCAGGTTCTTGGTTAGCAAAATATACTCCCACTTTAAATGACATCCCATCTGTTTTCACAGTTTTTCTTTATGTTTATTTGGTTCATGTAAACCTTAAGGTTATTATTTTTAAAAAAATATGTAGCTAAGATAATAACAAACCTGTTCTTATCCTAAGGGAAAATACATCTAATTAATATTATGGGCAAAGTTGATCCATTTTTCATTTGGTAAGCATCTATAATTGCTTTGGTTCTGATTCCTGCATTTGGCACATTGGCCTGTAAATTCAAATTTTGCGTGCCAATCAGTCAGAATGCTCTGCTCAAGCTTTCACTGTACAATTAAACTTAAAGTGAATCACAGATCCAATTTGACATTTTTTTTCTGGGATCAACTATCTAAGAAATAAATGGGACACGCATCTCTTAAGGCCATCTCAGACTCACTTGAGCATAATGTCCATATTAATAGTATATATTTAACTTCCTTCCAGTGGTCTACTTAAAGTGTTCTCATTCTTCCTGACTTAATATCAACAATGCAAACAGGAACTACACATTTTCTTCATGGTTTAAAGTCTCTTGGGATTCACGTGCATACTGTTTTCAACTGTTTAGATACTGTTTTCTGTTCTTACTTGCTGTGCCCACACTACTGTGTTTGTGAGTGTTCTTTCTTTTGTTTGTATCCATCAAGTTTGTAAAGCATTTAATTTTCAAAGTGTACTTAAGATCTTATAGAACTTTCTTCTATTTTCTTTTTCTTAGTTCATTTTCAATTTAACCTTACTAATTCCACCATTGTCTTTTGTTGTTGTTGTTGTTGTTAATCTGTAGTCCTCTTTGTAGGTACAACCATTTGTGATGATTTCTGTTTTCCATCGTTCTTTTTTATCATTTATTACAATTTATTCAATTTGTATCCATGCTGTGGCCCCCTCCCTCATCGCCCTCCAATTTCACCCTCCTTCCTCTGCTCCCCCTACCCCCCACCATGGCCTGAACCACTGATAGGTGAGGTTCTCTTCCCTTTCTGTCTGACTCTAGCCTATCAGGTCTCTTCAGGACTAGTTGCACTGTCTTCCTCTGTGGCCTGGAAAGGCTGCACCTCCACCCCCAGGGGGAGGTAATCAGAAAACCTGCCACTGAATTGGTTGTAGGGACAGATTCTGTTCCCCTTACTAGGTAACCCAATGAATACTGAGTCTATGGGCTATATCTGAACCAGGGTTTTAGGTCCTCTCCATGCATGGACCTTGGTTGAGATATAATTCTCTTCAGTGCCCCCAGGGCTCAGGTGTTTGTTTGTTTGTTTGGTTGGTTGGTTGGTTTTTGGCTCTGTTGGTTTCCTTAGGGAGCTCCTGTGACCTCCAGGTCTTTCTATTCCCCCATTCTTTCCCAAGATTCCCTGCACTTCATCGTTCTTTAACAGAGAAAATTTTCAAACCATCCATACATCCCCATACAGCCTTCTTTGGGGCTCATCAGTCTTAGTAAAAGTGTTATCCATTTCATTGTTTACAGCCAGTGATTTCTTTTGATCCAAAAGCAATATGACTTTGTGTTTATTTCCAGGTAAAGATTTTGAGTTGTATATAACCTATTTTTTAGAAGAGGTGTTAAACTTTTGATTTGGGCCAACTATGTATAGAATTTGTTTCCACAGAAACTAAAATTCACAACACACACAAACACATAAACACTCATATACAAACACACATGTTGAAAGTCAATAGAATTATATATTTATATATTAAATCATATTTCTGGACGTCAAAGTTTCAATCATTTATCTCTTATATATTAAGTTTATTAGATATTTTCAGTTTTAAATATTTTCCATATTATACTGTGTATTTGTAGTACTAACACATGTAAATAATAAGGTATTTTGTAAATGCAAACTTTTAGGTGTAAATAAGTCAAGTTTGTCTTTTCTGAAAATATCATTGTTATTGTATTTTTGCTTGCTTTTGTATATTGGGTATGTGTGATCTTCATATATCAAATTTTAATTTATCACTTTATTTTTATTAAGTCTGATAATTATAGATATATGCTAATGTGGATGAGAAAATGTCAAAGTACTCTATCCCTTTTACATAAGAAAACAGTGATATTGTATTACTGAGGAAACATTGGCTAAAGGCATACTTGTCTATGACACTATGCCGAAACTTAAAACACAATCACATCAGAGATACAGAGATATCTCTTACATAAATAATATAATGAAGAACTGAAGGAGTAATCAGAGTCTAAAAAACATGTTTTCATGACATGTTTCCTTTTCTTATTGTTTTATAAATAGACAATTAAATTTCTTATATATCAGAGCAATTAAGATTAATGGTGATTGCATAAATAAATAAGTCTAAACAAACAAAATATATAGCGTTTACTTGGAAGATTTACCCTGTTTTAAAATTAAGAACATCATAGTATAGATGGCTTAGGTGAATAATATTTTATAGTTACAAACTATAAATTCTGATTATTTATTCAGATACAAACAGTGGTATTAAATTATAGTGGAACCCTAAATGAGGAGACTCTCTGTGTCTGTATCACTGTCTCTAAACCCCCAGTGTGTGTGTGTGTGTGTGTGTGTGTGTGTGTGTGTGTGTGTGTCTGTGTCTGTGTCTAAAAGAAGAAAGAGGCTCTGTGAGAGAAAATCAATATATCAATATGTCTGATGTAAAAGATGAAAGAGAGAAATATTTTTATTTCTTTTTTATTCTTTGAAAAATTCTTGCAAGTGTACAATAGCCCTTAATCCTTTACATCTCACTCCCTCCCTTCACGTCCTCTGCTCTTTCCAAACACAAATGCCTGTCCCCACTTCAAGCCTTTTTAGGTAGACTACGCTAATTCTACATAATGTTTACAAATCATGAATTCAAATTCATACACTAGTGACTTAAGTCCAATATTTAAAAATATATACAGGAAATAAGATGTGGCTTGGAAAGATGGCTCAGTAGCTAAGAACATTTTCTGTCCTTCCAGAGGACCGGTAATATTTCAGCACTCACATCAGATGGCTACTTCCACTGTAACCTCAGTTCCTGGTTATCCTATGTCCTGTCTGTTGTTGCCGGTACACATACAGAAACATAATTAAATGTGAAACTAATTTAGAAACTAAACCAAACTAAAAGAATCAATTTATGTTGAAAAAATTACTGCATTTATGAAGCTTAATTGGCCTGTCACACTACATATTCATTTGGTACCATGTGTACTGCCAGAATAAGGCAGAGCCCAGAAGATATTTCAGATATTAAATTGAAGTTTTTTTTTAATATTTTATTTTATTTATTTATTTTCACATTTATTTTATTTTATTTTTAAATATTAGTTACAGTTTATTAACTTTGTATCCCAGCTGTAGCCTGCTCCCTCATTTCCTCCCAATCCTACTCTCCCTCCCTCATCTCCTCTCTGACCCTTTCCAAGTCCACAGATAGGGGAGGTCTCCTCCCCTTCCAGCTGACCTTAGCTTATACGGTATCTTCAGGACTGGTTTCAAAGTCTACCTCTGTGGACTAGCAAGCCTGCTCCTCCCTCTGGGGGAGGGGAGGTCAAAGAGCTAGCAATTGAGTTAATGTCAGAAATAGTCCCTGTCTGTCTTACTAGGAAATCCACTTGGAAACTATGCTGCCATGGGCTACATCCGATCAGGGGTTCTAGGTTATATCCATACATGGTCCTTGGTTGGAGAAACAGTCTCATAAAAGAAGCCTGTGCCCAGATATATTAGGTCCATGTGGAAATCGTGTCCTCTTCAGGTCATATCAATTCCCCCTTCTTTCATATGATTTTCTGCACTCTGCCAAAGGTTTGGTTATGAAGGTTTGGTCTCAGCATCTACTTTAATACACTGCTTTTTTATGTATAGTTTTCATAAAAATTACTTTCTAAACTGAGTTATAGCTAATGAAAAGATGAATTGATAGCATTTCGTTTTGTTTTATTTTATTACTGTGTACTTTTTAAAGTTTATCACAAATACATTTTAGGAATTATAACAACTTATGTTTGTTTCATGTAACATAGAGACAAATTAAATGAAATTGTTCTCTATCTGTATTTTATAAGAAGCCCTTTGTCCCCACCCCTGTTTATCCACCCAGACATGTGATGCAGTCTTATTCAGTATTTGACGAATTTAAATTATCTCCCTTATTCCTATCCCTCTGAGATCTTATTAAATGAGTGCCTATCTGATGTGATAGTTTGTGTAACATGCACAAAGGAGCTAATTACACCATGGTAAGTATATGTTGTAGCCTGTTTGCTCACTGTCAGGTTCAACACTGAGGAGAATAATCGCACTCTGAGTATCACAGGAGCTGTGCTACTATGTAGCATATTGTCCACAGATGGAAACCTCAGACTATTATTCTCAGATGGGGATACTTGAGCCAGGCACTCTGTTTTGATTACAGCCTCTTACATCAGGATTATTCAAACACAAACCAGTAAAACATTAAATCCCTTTCATTATCACTCTTATTTTGATAGAGAAAGCTTGCTTTAAAAATTTTTTTTTAAGTTCAGAAATTAAGATGCTTTTACTTTTAACTTTGGATCATTTAAACAAATCTGTGAGTCTGTCTGTGTCTGTGCATATCTATTTCTCTGTCTGCTTGTCTCTCTGAGTTTTGTTTGTGTGTCCATCGTTGATGTTTGTTTGTGAATTCCTATGGAGTGTCTATGTATCATGGGATTGATTACAAAAGTTGAAGTACAAGTATCATAACACTATTAGAGATCCTTGTGTGAAACAAAAACTCATTGGAATTCAAGTGACAATAAAACAGTGTTGTGAATTTAAGATCAGAATTTAAGATGCTAAGCCTATTTAAAATAATTCACTCCTACCACACCAACTCTTTCTAAATATCACAAATGTGTCATTAAGAGGTGTTTTTAAACGTTTCCTTTTTTGCCACTGTATTGCATTAACCATTCTTGATGTGAATTCAGAGGGAATTTGGTGTAAACTATCTAACTTTCCTATAAGACAAATCAAAGAGAAATATGTCTTACCAGGCAAAGAGAAATTTCTAAAATTTATTGAAACTTGTGGGTCTAAAGAATGGTGGTGCTCTCATTACCTTTCAAAATGGTTGTTTTACTTTGTGATATGTGAAACCATTTCTTCTCATTAGCAACATCTAAATTATAAATAAATATTTTCCGATTTCTGATACATTTTCTGTAATTAAATTTAGCAGTAAAAAGAAATATTATATTAGTTGTTTACTACCAGTGACAGAATATATTTTCTCACAAATGAGAAATGACCTAATGTTGAGAGCAGGCTAGAATAAAAGCATAATATTTTTATAGAAAATGAACTATAGCAGTATCTCAAAATTAGAATTATTGACCTCTTCATCTTATGCCTGATAGATTCTTACTTCTCACATCTTTCAGAGATAGAACTTACAAGTAATTGTTTATGTTCATCCTTTTAGTGTAACTATTAACAAAACCTGTTTAACAATTTAGTGGAGTTCACAGTGATATTTGCGTACATGTACACATGGAACATAGATTCTTTTATTCATTTTACATCCTATTCACTAGTCTCCACTCCCTTGCATTCAGCTCATGTTATAATCAACTGTATCTACACACTACATTTACCTCAATGAATGTAAAAGTTGGCAGGCAGTTAGATTTGTTTCATGTCTTACTATTGGGAAGAAGGCCTTAGAGACCACGAATATGCAGATATGGCTCCTCTGGGCTATTTTCACTTTCTTTTTTTTTTCTGTTTTTACATGTTAACAAATTTATTTTTGGGAGACATAACAAACTCCAAATAACTGATAGTTCTATCAAGATATGTAGTGTGTGAACAAGCAGCACAGGCCCTCGTGCTTGCATAATTAAGGTAAAAGCAGGAATGTTTTCAGAAAGGCTGAAATACATGACTTCCGACTTAAATTGTAGCAGCATATGGCCTTTACTTAATTTATGTTACCACAATGGTGCCAGCATTTTTTCTTTATTATTATTATCTATTACCATTTATTCAGCTGTAGCTCCCTCCCTTATCTCTTCCCAGTCACACTCTCCTGTCCACTTCACCCCTACCCCCATGTCAGTCCTCTAGTCCACTGACAGGGGATATTAGCCATATAATAAAGGATAAACATTCTAAAATTGATAATCCTAAAGAAGCTGTTTCCACTTTTTTCTGAGTGGTATAGCTGTGTACAGATTGGATCTATTGTAAATTAATGAGAAATTTCCATGCATTTTTACATAATAGCTATACTATTTTATATGGCCACCAATAATAGCAAAAAAAAAAAATCCGTGTATTAGGGTTTCTAAATGCTCGACCCAAAATTTCAGATATGAATAAGTTTCTATACTAAAGAGTTAAAATAGAACTAAGAAAGAATGATATTTATCTATTTTATTTACTTTTTTTAAAGAATTTACTACTTAATAGAGGGGCGGGGACAAGATGGCAGCACCAGGAGAACAGTGAGTCTGAGGAGCAGGATGACATTTTCCTTACAGCGACCAAGAGACTGAACTCTGGGCCCTATAACAACAGCGATCCTGTTTCTCAGGTGAGAGGAAACCCCCACAGCATGGGAGTCAGTCCGGTCCATGCTCAGGTCACCCAGCCAGAACCTGGAAGAGATCCCGGGTCTCAGGGGCACTAGTTCACCAGACCAGAGCCCCACGCCTGCATGTCCCGATCACCTTCCCAGGCTGATCAGTGGGCACAAAAACACCAGAGACTGGGAGTCCCTGTCGCGAGAAAACCCCACAGGAAAGGAAGGAAACGTACTGACTTGGGTCACCCAGGCTTTCTCTTGAAAATTCTCGTAGACCTGCGGGTATAAGCCACCATCACTGAACTGGGCTCCAGCTGCAGGCACAGATAGTTGCTGCACTCCCAGCTCTCTGTCACAGACTGAGCTGTGCACACTAGGGCACCAGAGACTGGAAGTCACTGTCCAGAGAAATCCTCACAGGGAACGAAGCAAAGGGGACTGACTTAGACCACCCAGTATATCCCTGGAAAAGGCCCACAGACCTGCCCAACCCAGGGACCTGCTGTGCACCAGATAGCCTGCTGTTACCAGGAGAACAGTACCCACCCACCACAGATTACCACTTGGGTACTGGGGCACAGAGCCCCAACCCCAAACCCACAGAAGTCCGGAGTCCCCGAGATCAGCCCCCAGATACAGCTCCAAGGGGCAACCAATTATCCCTAACAAAACTGAACAAACCACAGGACACACAGATTACAGCAGCAGATCACTAAATTTACAGCAAGAAACCCAGAAGCAGGGCAGCTGTCTTCAGGACTTCTCCTGGTGAGAGGAGAGCCCTCTTGACTAACAAGGACCAGAGTTACCACTCAGGTCTCTATGCCTGAGGTGAGTAGCGGCAACTCCTGAAAAACACCGGCCATCCAGTGACTATACCCAAAAAGCTGAGGAGGCTTCCTTCAGGAAAAACCTTCTTCCTGCCAAGGGGATTCTCTTCACCACAGGATTCCAGGAACCACCAGAAATTAATTCCAAACACCCAATGAATAGAGGCCAGCATAAAAGCTCAACCAACAAAAGACAGAGCAATATGGCATCTCCAGAACCCAGTTATCCAGGGGCAAGTAGCCCTGGACACCCCTGCATAATTGAAATTCAAGAAGATGACTTATCATCTATGCTCTTGAAAAAGATAACAGAGGAAACAAATGAAATGGGTAAAGACCTAAAGGAAGATAAACTCAAACAGATTATGGCCATCCGTAAAGAAATAGAGGAAGATAAAAACAAACAGATTATGGCCATTTGTAAAGAAATACAGAAAGTTGCAGCCAAACAGTTTGTGGCCTTTAGAGAGGAAATGCTTAAATCACTAAAAGAAATAAAAGAAACAGAGGATTGTTCAAACAAACAACAGAAGGAATTGAAGGAAAAACAGAAAAATACAAGTCAGACAGGTGAAAGAAATCAACAAAATGGCTCAAGATCTGAAGATAGAATTGGAAAAAAAACACACAAATGGAGGAAGTTGTGGAGAGAAAGAACTTAGGGAAGAAAACAGGAACTACAGAGGTTAGCATAATCAATTGACTACAAGAGACGGAAGAAAGAATCTCAGGTGCAGAAGATATAATGGAAGAAATTGATGTATCTGTCAAAGAAAATGTTAAATCTAAAAAATTCCTGACACAGAACGTCCAAGAAATTCAAGACAACATAAAAAGACAAAACCTAAGAATAATAGGAATAGAGGAAAAAGAAGATTCCCTGCTCCAAAGCCCAGAAAATATTTTCAACAAAATCACTGAAGAAATTTCCCCAACTTAAAGGAGAGGCCAATAAGAATACAAGAGGCCTACAGAACACCCAATAAATTTGACCAGCAAAAAAAATCCCGCCACATAAAAATCAAAACAGTAAGTATATAGAACAAAGAAAAAATACTAAAAGCTGCAAGGGAAAAAGGCCAAGTAACATAAATCGCAAACCCATTAGAATTACACCTGACTTTTCAACAGAGACTATGAAAGCCAGGAGGGCCTAGACGAATATCATGCAAACCCTAAAGGAACACAGATGTCAGCCTAGGCTTCTATACCCAGCAAAGCTCTCAGTCCTCATAAATAGAGAAAACAAGATATTCAATTACAAAAACAAATTTCAACAATACCTACACACAAACCCAGCATTACAGAAGACACTGGAAGGGAAAATACAACCCAAGAAAATTAACTTCTGTCAAGAAAACACAGGAAATAATTAACCTTACTACATACAGTAAAACAAAAAGCAACCAAGCACACAACCTTATGACGACAGCCAACATCAAAATGAAAGGATCAAACAGCCACTGGTTGTTAATCTCTCTCAACATCAATGGACTCAATTCTCCATTAAAAAGACACAGACTAACAGAATGGATGCATAAACAAAACCCAGCAATCTGTTGCATACAAGAAACACACCGAAGTCACAAAGATAGACATTACCTGAGGGTAAAGGGTTGGAAGACAGCTTTCCAAGCAAATGGACACAAGAAGCAAGCAGGAGTAGCAATTCTAATATCTGATAAAATAGACTTTCAACAAAAGTTAAACAAAAGAGATGGGAAAGGACACTTCATACTCATCAAGGGAAAATTCCACCAGGAAGACATAACAGTTCTGAACATCTATGCCCCAAATAAAAGAACACCCACATTTGTAAAAGAAACATTGATAAAACTTAAACCACATATAGATCCCCACACATTAATAGTGGGAGACTTCAACACACCACTCTCAACAAAGGACAGGTCAACAAAACAGAAATTAAACAAAGAAAAAATGTCTCTAACAGAGGTCATGTATCAAATGGACCTCACAGACATTTACAGAACTTTACACCCAAACACAAAAGAATTTACCTTCTTCTCAGCACCTCATGGAACCTTCTCCAAAATAGACCATGTAGTTGGTCATAAAGCGAGCCTCAACAGATACAAGAAGATTGAAATAATCCCTTGTATCCTGTCTGATCACCATGGAATAAAGCTGGACCTCACCAACAACAGAAATAGCAAAAAGCCTACACACACATAGAAACTGAACAACTTGCTACTAAATGACAGCTGGGTTAGGGAAGAAATAAAGAAAGAAATTAAAGTCTTCCTAGAACTCAATGAAAATGAAGACACAACATACCCAAACTTGTGGGACACAATGAAAGCAGTGCTAAGAGGTAAGTTCATAGCACTAAGTGCCTTTAAGAAGAAATTCAAGACAGCTCATTCAAGCAACTTAATGGCCCCCTTAAAAACCCTAGAAAAAGAAGAAGCAGACACAACAAAAAGGAGTAGATGGCTGGAAATAATCAAACTCAGGGTTAAAATTAATCAATTAGAAACAAATAAAACAACTCAATGAATCAATGAAACCGAGAGCTGGTACTTTGAGAAAATTAACAAGATCAACAAACCCTTAGCCAAGCTAACTAAAAGGCAAAGAGACACCAACCAAATAAACAAAATCAGAAATGAAAAGGGGGACATAACTACAGACACTGAGGAAATCCAAACAATCATTAGGACTTACTCCAAAAGTCTATATGCCACAAATTTGAAAATTTCAATGAAATGGACAATTTTCTTGATCGATTCAACTTACCAAAGCTGAATCAGGACCAGGTAAATCAGTTAAATAGTCCTAAATGCCCAAGGAAATAGAAGCGGTCATTGAAAGTCTCTCATCCAAAAAAAAGCCCCAGAACAGATGGCTTCAGTGTAGAATTCTACCAGGCCTTCTAAGAATAGCTAACTCCAATTCTCTCCAAACTATTCCACAAAATAGAAACAGAAGGAACATTACCAAACTCATTCTATGAAGCCAGTCACCTTGATACCTAAAGTCACAGAGACTCAACTAAGAAAGAGAATTTCAGGCCAATCTCCTTTATGAACATTGATGCAAAAATACTCAACAAAACACTTGCAAACTGAATACAAGAACACATTAAAGATATCATCCACTATGACCAAGTAGGCTTCATCCCAGGTATGCAAGGGTGGTTCAATATATGGAAATCCATCAATGTGTGACACCATATTAACAAACTGAAAGAAAAAAAAAAAACAAAAACAAATGATAATCTCCCTAGATGCTGAAAAAGCATTTGACAAAATCCAACATTCATTCATGTTTAAAGTATTGGAGAGATCAGGGATACAAGGCACATATCTAAACATAGTAAAGGCAATATACAGCAAGCCGATAGCCAACATCAAACTGAACGGAGAGAAACTTAAAGCAATCCCATTGAAATCAGGGACAAGGCAAGGCTGCCCAATCTCCCCATATCTCTTCAACATAGTTCTGGATGTCCTTGCTAAAGCAATAACACAGTTGAAGGAGATCCAGGGGATTCAAATTGGAAAGGAAGAAGTCAAATTATCACTATTTACAGATGATATGATAGTATACAAGAAGTACCCCGAAAACTCTACCAGGGAACTCATACAACTGATAAACACCTTCAGCAACGTGGCTGGTTACAAAATTAACTCAAAAAAAAAAAAAATCAGTAGCCCTACTGTTTACAAGACAAAAGGGCTGAGAAAGAAATTAGGGAAATAACACCCTTCACAATAGCGACAAATGATATAAAGTACCTTGGTGTAACCCTAACCAAGCAAGTCAAGACTTCTTTGAAATAAATTTTAAGTCTCTGAAGAAAGAATTAGAAGAAGATATCAGAAGATGGAAAGATCTTGCATGCTTATGGCTTGGCAGAATTAACATAGTAAAAATGGCCATCTTACCAAAAACAATCTACAGATTCAATGCAATTCTGATCAAATTACCAACACAATTCTTTACAGATCCGGAAAGAAAAATTCTCAAGTTCATATGGAATAACAAAAAACCCAGAATTGCTAAAACAATCCTCTACAATAAAAGATCTTCTGGAGGTATCTCCATCCCTGATCTCAAGCTGTACTATACAAAAACAGTAATAAAAACTGCATGGTACCGACATAGAAACAGAATGGTGGATCAATGGAACCGAACAGAAGACCAGAAATAAACCCACACACTTATGGACACCTGATCTTTGACAAAGATGCCAAAACCATACAATGGAAAAAAAGATAGCATCTTCTACAAATGGTGCTGGTCTAACTGGATGTCTACATGTAAAAAAATGCAAATAGATCCATACTTATCACCTTGCACAAAACTGAAGTCCAAGTGGATCAAAGACCTCAACTTAAAACCAGACACATTAAATCAGTGAGAAGAAAAAGTCGGGAAAACCCTAGAACTCATTGGTACAGGAGACAACTTCCTGATCTCACCAACAGCACAGGCTCTAAGAGCAACAATCAATAAATGGGACCTCATGAAACTGAAAACGTTCTGTAAAGCAAAGGACACCATCATCAAAACAAAATGACTGCATACAGATTGGGAAAGAATCTTCACCAACACTTTATCTGACAGAGTGCTAATATCCAGTATATATAAAGAACTAAAGAAGCAGAAAAGTAGCAAACCAAGTAATCAAATTAAAAAATGGGGAAGAGAGCTAAACCGAGAACTCGCTGTAGAGGAATAACAAATGGCAGAGAAACACTTAAAGAAATGCTCAACATCCTTAGCCATCAGGGAAATGCAAATCAAAATGACATTGAGATTTCAACTTACACCCATCAGAATGGCCAAGATCAAAAACTCAAGTGACAACACATGCTGGAGAGGTTGTGGAGAAAGGGGAACCCTCCTCCATTGCTGGTGGGAACGTAAACTTGTACAACCACTCTGGAAATCAATCTGGCGCTTTCTCAGACAACTAGGAATAGCGCTTCCTCAAGATCCAGTCATACCACTCCTAGGCATATATCCAAAAGAGGCTCAAGCACACGATAAAGACATTTGCTCAACAATGTTTATAGCAGCTTTATTTGTAATAGCCAGAAGCTGGAAACAACCCAGATGCCCCTCAACTGAAGAATGGATGCAGAAATTGTGGTACATCTACACAATGGAGTATTACTCTGCAATGAAAAATAAGGAAATTATGAAATTTGCAGGAAAATGGTAGGACCTGGAAAGGATTGTCCTGAGTGAGTTGTCCCAGAAGCAGAAAGACACGCATGGTATATACATACTCATATAGACATATAATATAGGATAACCTACTAAAATCTGTACATCTAAAGAAACTAATCAAGAGAGAAGACCCTGACTAAAATGCTCAATCCCCATTCTGAAAGGCAAAGAGGATGGACATCAGAAGAAAAAGAAAACAGGAAACAACCTAGAAACCTGCCACAGAGGGCCTCTGAAAGGCTCTGCCTTGCAGACTATCAAAGCAGACACTGAGTCTTATGGCCAACTGTTGGGCAGAGTGCATGGAATCTTATGTAAGAAGTGGAAAATAGTAAGATCTGGAGAGGCTAGGAACCCCACAAGGAGAACAACAGAACCAGAAAATTTGAACACAGGGGTCTTCCCAGAGACTCATACTCCAACAAAGTACCATGCATGAGATAGCCTAGAACCCCTGCACAGATGTAGCCCATGGCAATTTAGTGTTCAAATGGGTTACATAGTAATGGGAAGAGGGACTGCCTCTGACATAATCTGATTGACCTGCTCTTTGATCACCTCCCCCTGAGTTGGTGAGCAGCCCTACCAGGCCACAGAAGATGACAATGCAGCCACTCCTGATGAGATCTGATAGAGTAAGATGAGAAGAAAGGAGAGAAGGACTTCCTTTATTAGTGGACTTGGGGAGGGGCATGAGTGAAAAAGTGGGAGGGAGGGTGGGACTAGGAGGGGAGGAGGGAGGGGCTTATGGGGAGATACAAAATGAATAAAGTGTAGTTAATAAAATAAAATTAAATTAAAAAATAATTTAGTCCTCAATGCCTATTTTTGTTAAGTATAATTCTACATTGTCCTTTATCATATAGTTTTAAAACACATTGCTTGAACTGCAAAATGCAGGTGACCATAAAATTTAGTCTTGCAAGTTGAGAAGATGAAAATTAGTCTAATGAAAGTTCCTACACTAATTTGTTGCCTATGGACTTTTAAACAGTATTTAAATGAGTTATCCTCTACATCTGCTAATCAGAGAGAAAAAAAAAAAACATGATTGCTTTAAGAACCATTTAAGGACTAATGATGACTCTTACAATTCATGCTTATTTTATGATTAGTTTTTATTGTAACAACATGGTTGTCTTGTAACTGAGACAAATATACCTTAATGTTTCTATAATCTATAAAATAAAACCCTATATTTTACAAGTATTATTTCAAAAGGGTATTTTGTCCCAGTTACACAATCTCATACTGCTCAATTATTGGCCATGCCTTTGCCCAGTGCTGAGAATTGCTTGTAACTTTTTCTACTCATTTTTCTGATCATTATATACTTAAATTTAATATTTTTTTAAAAATTACTCAACCAAGGACCATCTATGGATATAACCTAGAACTTCTGCTCGGATGTGGCCCGTAGTAGCTCAGTAACCAAGTAGTTTTCCAAAGTAAGGGGAACATGGACTATTTCTAACAGGATCTCAAGGGCAGGCTGTTTGACCCCCCCCCCAGGGGAGGAGCAGTCTGTTAGGCCACAGAGGAGGACTTTGCAGCCAGCCCTGAAGATACCTGATAAAACAAGGTCAAATGAAAGGGGAGGAGGTCCTCCCCTATCAGTGGACTTGGAAAGGGGCACGGAGGAGACCAGGGAGGGAGTGTGGGGTTGGGGAGGGAATGAGGGAGCGGGATACAGCTGGGACACAGAGTTAACAAAATGTAACCAAAAAGAAAAATAAAATTAAAGAAAAAATTATTAACAATAGATATGTAGTATTTTTAAAATACTACATTGTTGCTATATTATTTTTGTTAAAAAAATCACCCATGTCACTATTGTAAAATACCATCATATTTGTTTTCTGATTGTTAGAATTATTAAACATCTTATGTTTATCTGCCATAGAGTCTTTCTTGTGAGGATGAATTTGTTTTAATATATATTTTTGATAGAATCTGTACAAATGGTGCCATCTGAGAAGCCTATCTTTTTCAGTAAGATATAATGCTATTAACCAATATGAACACATTAAATGTCAACTTCAGTACACAATTATGTTATTGAATGTTTTTTTTCATACAGTATATTTTGATCACAGTCTACGCCATACCATCTTGATCCATATTCTCCTCAATATCCAGTCATGCAACTCCATACAAACGTTCTTTTTCTTTCTAGAAGATAAACAAATAAACTATAGTAAAACAAAGTAAATAGACAAACAGAAACAATTTTGGAAAAAGAAAGGAAGACAGAAAAAGAAAAATCATGGGATATACATACTTATACAGACACACACACACAAGGCATATACACAAAACTCTTAAAAACATTCAATCATCCGAGCAGAGGTTCCAGGTTATATCCATCCATGGTCCTTGGTTGGAGAAACAGTTTCATATAAGACCCCTGTGCCCAGATATATTTGGTCCTTGTGGAGCTCCTAAATTGAGCCGTGTTAGGTCATGAGACACACGTGGAGAACAGTTATGCAAGCAGATGGTCAGACATCTTCAATGCTGCAGAAGGCAGCAAAACTGAAGGTAAGAGAAAATGCTGATGAGGTGTGACTGCAGCAAATACTACGTTAGCACACATTAGAAGTAAAACGAGATTGGACCATTAAGTGTGTCCCCATGCTATTAATAATCAGGCTTTTAGAAACACCATTACATGTGAATATTTTAATTGAGCATTTTGAAAAGAAGAGTGTCCATACTATGTTAGAGTTCAAATAAGAATTTAGGTATATCTGTGGATCTTAAAAGTTGTGGTGGTAAAATTGCTTTGTCACAGTAGAAAAGTCATTAGTTAAATCTGAAACTCAATGAACTAACTATTAAAATGCTTATTAAAATTATTGTTATTTCTCATCCAAGATGTTTAAATTCCGCGTTGGATTCTAAGCTTTGCCTGTCCTCCTTACCCTTGTTTGATTCATATATCTCTCATATTGTGCTCTATTTGAGTGCTAAATGTTTGCCTAGGTCAACCTCAACAAGGCTGTAATAGCTTTCTTCTGCCTTTGTTGCTTTATTAGTCAAGGTCATCCTTAACAAAATCACCTTGACATAAGAGAAAGGCCTTACATTCTACTTTTAAATCTCAAAATCATATTATTAGTGTAATCAATACATTGTTTCTGATCCAGTAGAAAATAGTAACTGCAATTATGCTTTATAATTATCAGGAATTATTTCAACAGGAAAAGCAACTGCTCACAGTTGCAGACACTCAATGATTACTGAATCTCATTTTGACTGGATGAAATGTGATCATTAGACCATCTGCATGTGACACTCCATCACTCACGTACTATATACTGTTGGAAATTGATGGTTTACCTATACTTATAACCTCATTGTTTTGTATATTGTATTGCACACATTATACTATCTTTATCTCGCAGTTCTATCATGGCTTAACTTCATTTCAATAGACGAGGTCAACATGATCTCATCCATTAATGTGAATTTGTTCTTTCTGTTTGGACTTAATCATATTTATAATAGCTGTGTTCCAGAAACCCCTTTTATCTCTGTTCTGTATGGCTGTATCTCAACTGAACATTATCATAGTCTAAGGATATTAACAGATATGCAACCACATTGATTTTCTTTTTCTTTTTTTTTTATTGGAGAGGATTGAACACATGAAAGGAATAACATGATTTTTACTGTTTTATAGCTGATTCTCTGGGAGTGAAAAAAAAAAAAACTTTTGTCGGGCAAATGCAATTAGGGATCAGTGATCTGAAGAGTTAATTACAAAGATCAATGCTGATGGTTTTTGAAACTTTGTTTTTGTATCAGCCTAAGAGTGTTTATGACATGCGATTTTCTCTTTCTTGGTACCTAAAATATCAGTACTCTCATTAGATAAAGTTTATAAAAACTCAAATATCATCTAGTAATTTCAGAGTTGTCAAATGTATTATAAAGCTGGAATTTATTTCAATTACAATTCTTTTCCCACATGTTAAAGCTATTTTAACCTTTAGCAGCATACAATTATTACAGAATAGATCATTTTTAATGATTCATTATGTATGAGGTCATTTGACAATGCAATTAGCTTTGTGATGAAAATTTCTATTCTTTTGATCATTCTGTACCTATAATGAATGAGGAGAGTTTTACATCTAATTTCCTGAAATTAGAAGATTAAAGATAGAAACAGACTTTTGTATTTAAATGAGACACAGAACGACTAGATTGCATTAGTCCGTTAGCTGTGCAGGCTAGAATTGCAGAACTTTGGAGTGTTGCTCCTTCATTCATTATTCATGCAACAGATCTATTGGTCCTGTCTGTCAGTTTCCATTCTCACCAAAATTCTCAAAGTGTGCTTGCCACTGTTATCTACAGATTAAAGAATAGGTCTTGCAAGTCCTCAAGAATGAGATGTCTCACTGTATTGCATACATGACTAAGAAATGAAGCCAAAAGAGGTTGGATAGTAGTTATGAAATTCTGTGTAAATGCCAGAAAGAAAATTTTGTTTCTTTTGTAACTTTTTCTTTCGTGTTCAGTATTGACCAAATGATTACTGTTTCCAGATAAGACTTACTGTATTTCAAATTCCAAGCTTTTCTTACATAATAATTCCCAAAGTATCTTGCTTTTTGTTTCGAATGAATTTAAGCAAAATTTAATTCACATAAAGACAAACTTTTGTAGTGAATTTATATAGATTCTTATTCTGTATGTTGTTCTAGGCGTTTTAAAATCAAGTTAAGTACTACAATAAGCCCAGGCTCATCATTTATGACTGTGCCTTAAGAAAATACTTTCAGTGCACAACCTAGAGTAAAATTGTCACAAGATTGTGATCTCATCTTGGATTCAGATATGATTTTTTCTTAAAAATACTATACCCAAGTAGGCTTGTGAATTGTTTAATTATGAAATTGCCCAATTTAGAACTCTCTAGTCATCCCAAACTCAAAGAAACACCACTAAGGTATTTGTGTCAAATTACATTAAAGTAAATTTTTAAAAGACATAGGTAGATCAGTCTCTGGTAGTTCAAGGCCAGTGAGCATGCTTATGCAGTGAGCTCTGGCCAGTAGAGAGTACAATGTAAGATACTGTCTCAAAAGTTTTGAAGAGAGGAAGGGAAGAAGGAAGGGTAGGTTGGTGGGAGGGAAGCAGAAAGGAAGATGTCAAGGGTTGGAGAGCTAAGCTTTTATGTGAAATATTATGATGTTCTTGTTTTAAAACATCTTTTGAAGCTAAGTATTTTTATGATTGTTATGGGTACTAAATAGAAGTCCTTTCACATACTGTACAAGAGTTACATCTTGATCTCTTAAATTTATCATATTGAGAAAAATCTCTAGAAATAAAATTTGTAGGACATACCTCTCTTTAATGATCACATGAAATAATAATTTATTTTAATAAGAGCTTGAATGTGTGATTCTTTCATCAAAAAATATTTTTTAATTCTTTATTAATTTCAGTTTATTCATTTTGTATCCCTCCTGTGGTTCCCTCCCTCCCCAATCCCTCCCTTCCTCCACCCTCTGTATGTATGCCCCTCCCCAAGTCCACTGATAGGGGAGGTCTTCTTTTCCCTCCTTCTGATCCTAGTCAAATAGGTCTCATAAGAAGTGGCTGCATTGTCATCTTCTGTGCCCTGGTAATGCTGCTTCCCCCTCAGGGGGAGGTAATTAAAGGGCAGGCCAATCAGTTAATGTCAGAGACAGTCCCTGTTCCTATTACAATGGAACCCACTTGGATACTGAACTGCCATGGGCTACATCTGTGCGGGGTCTTAGGTTATCTCCATGCATAGTCCTTGGTTGGAGTATCAATCTCAGGAAAGACCCCTGTGCTCAGATTTTTTGGTTCTGTTGCTCTCCTTGTGGAGTTCCTGTCCTCTCCAGATCTTACTGTTTCCCACTTCTTTCATAAGATTTCCTGCTCTCTGCCCAAAGGTTGCCATAAGTCTCAGTATCTGCATTGATAGTCTGCAGGGCAGAGCCTTTCAGAGGTCCTCTGTGTCAGGCTCCTGATTTGTTCCCTCTTTTCTCCTTCTTCTGATGTCCATCCTCTTTGCCTTTCTGGATAGGAATTGAGCATTTTAGCAAGAGTCCTCCCTCTTGATTAGTTATTCTTATTTTTATGAATATAAAGTTCTTCTTCCTACAAATATGTTAATATGAGCAACACAAGAACAAACACAAGGATATGCTTTTGCTCAGCACTTAACCAAGTTCAAAACGGCTATGATGCCTCTACAACCTCAAAATTATGATGGCTCATGATGAAAAACAAAAATGATGATATCAACTATCAACCAATTATCTTTCTAAAAGAAATGTTTTAGTGCATTTTAAATGCTGGTTATTAATGAGCTCCCCATCACTTACTCATTCACATGTTGCTGTAATGAAAACACCTAGTTGTTTCCGATGATTATGTGTGGATTTTTAAAATATATATCAATTTTTACCTGTAGCTAAAATAATGTCCTTGAAATGTGTGTGTGTGTATGTTTTTAAGGTTAAAAAATAAAAAGCAAAGCTTTACAAATAAGGCAAGTCCCAAGTATCATTAGCATGAAATCTCTAATCAGTAACCTAAAAAAAAGGCCTTTGTTTGTTATCTGGGAAGTTTTCTGAGTCTGTTAAATGTATTTTTACAAACAACTTAGCATTAGAAGTATATCTACCCTAATAAAGAATGTGATGTGAGAGCAAAGATACTGACATTCTCTTCTCTTTGTTATATTAGATGTGTCCTAGTGACTCAATTATGAAGGAGGTTAAGAAGTTATTTTCCAAGTAAATTCCTTGCCTAGCTGAAATAGCAGAAGGTCTGATAAGACATTGATAAAGGAGCTGTAGGCTATCTTCACTGCTTTGCCCCAGTATATTTGTAGCCTGGAGAATACAAGGATGTTTGACTTGAATATTAGCCTTAGAATTACTTCCCATTTCTCTTCCTGTTATCCATCAATCCAGATTAGGCTCCTATTTTATTTGTGAGAAACATCTCAGAAAAACAGAAGAAAACATAGCTTCATGTTGGCCAATGCACAATTGTCTGAAAAATATCAAATGTTCAAAAGAAAAGATTATAGGGAGGATAAAAAAATTTAGATTATAGAAATTTCACTCTTATAATTTCAAGAAATCCCATTTTATCATCAATGAAAAAGTGGTTGATAGCCATAATCTTTTCAAACTAAGGGCAAGACAGTTAAAAAGTATGAGGCAAGGCTATAACAGAAGATAACATAAGAGAATATCATAAAGAAAAACCCGGTGTGTAACAAGTCAGTTTTACAGTTGCCTTTTTAGGGTACACTAATTCTTGCTAATTGTTAGGGTATATCCAAATACTTAACAGTACTGAGTTAATTAAAATGTGGTCTGATGTGGTAGAATGTCCCAAGGTCCTGTGAGCAGCTAGCATCAGCATTGTTCAGTTGTCTGATGACCCAGAATTGAGCTCCAGTTCCTTGAAAAAATCCCCTCTATAGAGGTGAGGCTGGACACATTGGGAATAAAAGTTTCACATTATGCATGTCAGTTGGTAGCAGAGAAGAAAATAAATACATGGTTACTTGGGAAGGAAGAAATTCCATGTACTAGAAATTTGTTAATTTGCACATTGGCAGACTGCAAACACATACAGGGAGATGAAAATGAGTCCTGTGGATTTCTATGTATAAGTGCAAATAAAGCAAGCGCTACTAGTTCTGTCATGTAAGAGGATGAAACATGAGGCTTTCAGTTCTTCACTACATAAAGAATACTAAAGAATACGAAATATTGTGATTGTCTTCTGAGACTAATTTAAGCACTGTCTCTATTCATGTGACTGTGACATATTGCTTTGAAATAAACAGAAATGCAATGCAATATGGGAAATGGTTACATTCATTATTATTTTGACTTTTTTATTTTAATTTTAATTTTTATATGAATTGCAGCTTATGCACTTTGTATCCCAGCTGTAGCTCCCTCCCTAATTCCTTCCCAATCCCACCCTCCCTTCCTCATCTCCTCCCATGCCTCTCTCCAAGTCCACTGATAGGGGAGGTCCTCCCTCTCTTCCATCTGACCCTAGCCTATCAGATCTTATCAGGACTGGCTGCATTGTCTTCCTCTGTGGTCTGGTAAGGCTGCTTACATTCATTGTTTTTTTTTTAATTAAATTTTTATTTTCTACATTAATTACATTTTATTCATTTTGTATCCCAGCTGTAAGCCCCTCCTTCATTCCCTCCCATTCCCACCCTTCCTCCCTCATCTCTTCCCATGCCCCTCTGCTAGTCCACTTTTTTGTTTGTTTGTTTGTTTTCAAGATTTTACTATTTTATTAGATTTAGGTAAGGTATGTTCATCTGAGCCACACAAGAATGAAGAATTGGAGCTACATATCAAATCAATTCAGTAGAACTCTAATCCAACAAAACAATCCTGAAATGCTTCTCTACAGGCAATGTCACCGCAGGTAATGCTGGGACACTTTGTGTTTATTCCCTTAGAAAGCTGATGCCTAGTCCACTTTTTTAAGTTCACTTTCATGACAATTTTTTTTTTTTTTGAGAATAGGTAGATTTTAAAAATCTCTCTTCTTTGAAGTGTATGCATCCTGTCTTGTTAAGACAGACCAAGAATCAGCCAAGATTTCTTACAGTGTCACCTAGGACCAAGATGTCAAATGTGATACTTCGTTTAAGAAAGGGGGATCTTTACTTAAAGGAACCTAAACAAAGTCTCAACAAATGTCTGTTAGTAGGCTTTGCCCAGCATATTTTATAGTCTGGTTGTCACCCATTCTCATTAAAAAGTCGTGTTTTAATTTTTTTTCCTTTTTAAGTCTGCATACAGAGTAAAGGGTTTCATTATGACATTTTTATACACATATAACATATGTATAAAATCTGCTTTTTTTCCTCCACTCTTCGCTCCCACTGCCCTTTCCCATCACCTCTGACCATTTTTGTTGGTCTCCCTAGGTAGACTCCCTTTCTGACTTCCTATCTTATATATACCATATTCTCCTTTTATCTCCTCTTCCTCTCCTTAAGACTAGTTTCTTCACACACACACACACACACACACACAGGAAAACAAACATACACATGCACTATGTCAACTTGACACAAGCTAGAATTATCTGAAAGGAGGGGAACCTCAATTGAGAAAATGTCTCCATAAAATTAAAAAAAAAATCTCTCTAGGTATATATAAACCATACATACATATATATATATATATATATATATATATATATATATATATGTATGCCTGTTCATTCAAAGAACACACTCTGAGAAATGAGAATGTTTTTCTTTTGTGACAAGTTATAGGAAGCCTCTGACACTTCTGAAAATTGAGGTGTTAAATATTAGTGGTAAGCATATTCATTAAAATAAGAGAGATATGGTACCAACATTCTTGATAATTACTTCAGTTTCATATTAGATGAGGAAAAATTATGGGAAGAAATCTAGAAAATTCTAGTTTTGTTTACTTGTTCTTTAATCGTTTACTGAATTATGCAATCAATTCTGCTGAGAGCTTACCATGTGCAAAAGTACTAAAGGCTGATGATATAGGACTGAACTAACAAGATTCATTGCATTTTGTTTGAAGACACAGATGTTAAATGTCCCATTGCAAATTAAGTGATTCCAATCGCTAGGCATGCCATAAAAAAAAAAAATCAGTCTAGATTATGTGACAGTGTGACTGAGAAGGCCAGCTTTAAGACTCTTGGACAGAACTGTGATTGGCTTAGCAGAACGAGGAAGACAAGGCTTGGGAAGGAAGTAATCCTAGTTCTCCAGGTAAGGTTGTCATCATGATAAGGGCTTCTCCTTAGGAAAAGGTGCAACTTTTACAGCCATAAAAGAAGTGATGTGTAGCCAGGAAGCTGAATACTGTGTTTCCTAGAATAACATACAGCTCTATAAACAGGCCAGAGACTGTCATTTCTGCTTTGTGCAAAGAGTAACCAGTGAATACTTTTAACCTGATCGAAACAATAGCATTGAAGATGAAAAGTGTCAGGCTCATAGGGCACTGTTTCATAATGGTATTCAGGTGTGAGCGCTTTTCTCCCCATCTTTTGCAGGCTAGTGTGGAAGGTGAGGATGTTTTTCTTAAAAGCCTCAGACTCCATTCAGTGAAAACTTGTTTCTATAAGCTGAGTACTTGGTCTTTCTTCCTGCACAGTTAAGTTAAATCAGAAGGGACAAAGAATTAGGCAGCATTATTATTTTTGAAAAGATTCCCTAATAATCACCAGAAATTATTGAATCACAAATAATGAAATTATCAATGAATGCTCTATATTGTATTAAAAGACTTTTTAAGTGTATGTATTCTTGAAATTTTCATTAAACCACTTTGTCAAAATGCGGAGGCAACTGATAGTGAGATGTCCAGCTGCAGTTAACTTGTCTATAATGCAATCCCTACACCTACAAAGGTGAAATAGTATCATTTACATAGAACAGAAAAGCAGCACCCATGAAAGGTCAATAATAGAGTTGCCTGAACAGGACCTGATAAATGACATCAACTGACATGCCAATCTGGATGATGTTACAAGGCCCTACCCCTAAATGAATAGCTATGGACAGTTAAAGGTAACTGAGAAGAGAGAATCAATCTTCACCCTACGATACACACAGAATAAGTTATACAGTTCAAAACGACTCAGCCTTAAACTTACAACACTGAATAAATTAAGCAGGTTGTAATTCTAAGTTTAAAACATATACATGCATGAATACACATATAAGCATGTAAGAATAATAAATATATAAATAAATATAGGGCAATTTATTTATAAAGACACCTGAGTTGAAAAAAAAATCTCCCAAATTTTGCTTCTTCTTATATTAAACAGATGGGTTAAAGCAGCACAAATATGGACAAAGAATACATTAGTGACAGAAGGAAAATATGGACCTAGGAGTTGTGTTTTAGTTGCTGAAACTAACTCTAAGTTGTTGACTCATTGAATTTAAAACATTTTTTTTTTGAGATAGGTTTCTTCTGTGTAACATCCTTGGCTGTCCTGGATTGTCTTTGTAGACCAGCCTAGTCTTGAACCCATGAACTCACAGAGATCTACCTCCTTCTGCCTGTCAAGTGCTGGGATTAACAGCGTGTGCCACCTTGCCAGGCTGAGTTTAAAACATTTTACAATTACTAATCTGGGGAAAAATATAACTCCTTTAGAAAAGAATTATGATTAGTTTGTCAAACAAACTTATACTGCAAAGTGAACATAATACATTCAGACTTTGTTCTTCCCTCTACTAAATATATATATACAAAAAAGTTAAAAAAAAAAACAGCTAAATATACACAGCCATAGCCATACATATTATGTCTATACATTGCTTTCTGGATTTAGCAATACCCAACACAACCATGTCAGTCTCTGTCTCTGTTGATAAACCCAGATAATGTTAAGCTTTGGGAGCAAATAGGGATGCTCATACATATTATCTTGCTAGCTGAAATAATTAGACAATTACAAACCATGCTCCAAGATATCCATATGCCTGGATCATTGGTGACAGGTTTTTGTTTGATTGATTTCTTTCTTTTTCTTTTTGGACACGGTTTCTCTGTGTAATTGTTCTGGCACTCTCTTTGTAGACCTGTCTGTCCTCAAACTCACAATGATCCATCTGCCTTTTTCTCTCAAGTGCTGGGATTTAAGGAGTGTGTCGCCACAGCTAGCCCTTGATCTTTTATGAGACACTTTTGCTCTGCCAAGTAGACATTTACTCCTGTTTTTAAATATAATTTTTATTTATTACAATTTATTCACTTTGTATCACAGCTATAGTCCTAACCTCATCCCCTCCCAACCCCTCCCTCCTCCCTCATCTCCTTCATGCCCCTCCTCCAGTCCACTGATAGTGGAGGTCCTCCTCCCCTTTCCTCTGACTCTAGCTTATCAGGTCTCAACAGGACTGTCTTTCATAGTCTTCCTCTGTGGCCTGCTCAGGTTCTGGCTGAGACATCTGTCACCTCATTGATCACCAGGGTTGATTGGGCTGATCTGGCTGGCTAGGAGGGTGTCCCCTTCCTCCCGCACTGTTCCGTGTGCATCTCTTCCAACCAAAGCTACGCAATCGGTTGAAGAGGACGACGTTCCCCGAATAGAGGAGGACTGGTCATCAGGTCAAGGGTATAGAAGTAGCTGTGTTTCCCTGATAGAACCTCCAAACAAGCTCAAGGTCTATTTTCTCCCTTTAATTTAAATTTGTTGAGAATTCCATACGCGGATATTGTATTTTCATCCTTTATAACTGCTATGTCTTCAAGTGACTTCACAAATTCATCTAATATATCTATATTTAGATATCAGATTCTGTTTATGGATATGTATATATATATAATGTATATGTATATACACAAACATAAATATATAATATATATTATATATACATATGTAACAGATCCTGTTATTATCTCTAAACTATGCTAATCTTGCCTGGTTAGCTCTTACAATCATTGAAGGGGAGCATTTACAAGATTGTCACCAAAGTTCTCCCTCTTACAGTTTGGCAGCTTGTAAAAAAATAAGCTATTTGATTTTCATGATCTACAAGTTGTTTGTTCATTGCTTTTATAAAAGCAGTGGACTTGGGGGGGGGCATGCATGCAGAAAGGGGAGGGAGGGTGGGACCGGGTGGGGCTTATGGGGGGATACAAAATGAATAAAGTATAATTAATAAAAGTTAAATAAAAAATTTTAAAAAAGCAGTGATGCATTACTATTTCAATCTAATACCCCTACTCTTTTATTAAAGGCTAGAGAGGTGACTCAGTTAAGAACATTGACTGCTTTTCCAAAGGACCAAGGTTTGATTTCCAACACACATATGGTGGCTTAACCCTCTGTAATTATAGTTCCACAGACACTGACATCATCTTCGGGCCTCCGTCTGCATGTCCATGATTCATACATGCATGAAGGCAACCACCCATGTGCATAAAAGCTTATTTGAACTTGAATCTTCCATAGATAAATTTCTAAAAAGACATACACATCTTAAGTTTGTTCTCACCTTGCTTTTCTATCAATATACAAACATTCCCATATACTTTTTGGTACCAGGTTACTGTCTGTTAAAAACTTACCTTGCTCTGTGGCCTAACAGACTGCTCCTCCCCTGGGGGGGGGGGGGTCAAACAGACTGCCCTTGAGATCCTGATAAAACAGGGTCAAATGAAAGGGGAGGAGGTCCTCCCCTATCAGTGGACTTGGAAAGGGGCAGGGAGGAGACCAGGGAGGGAGTGCGGGGTTGGGGAGGGAATGAGGGAGCGGGATACAGCTGAGACACGGAGTTAACAAAATGTAACTAAAAAGAAAAATAAAATAAAATTTAAAAAAAACCTTACCTTGCTGTCAAAACACATGTTTACCACAGTCTCTGATTTCTTAGAGATATCTTTTCTAACTTCTCCAACTTCAAGAAAGCTAATAAGTCAATGATCAAGGAGTATGTTATCTATCTTCTAGAAATCAACCTTCCTTTCCTAATTAGACAGTACTGCCACTTACAGTTTTTCTGGATTCTTAGTAATTCTTAAAAGATACTTAGTTTACTTTGAATAATAAAATAAAAGATCGCATTTTATAAACATCTACTTGATTTTCATGTCAGTAATTGTCCATCCTTACTCCTCCAATACCTGTTGAAAGTGATGTTCACTCTGAAATCTGGTAAATTCACATAGTTGCTCACAGCTCACATTATCTTTCTTTCAGTATCTGTTGATAATGTCTACACAGACCGGGAAGAAAGGGGAAAAAGCTATTGTATTTGCATACCATCCAGCTATGTGACTAGAAAACTACGCTTATAAAACCCTAAAAGATATTTCCCCCATTTTTCATATCTAAAGTGCATGAAGTCAGAAAATTCACAAATAAACATGGGGTTTGTTCTTTTCAGAGCAGCATCTCAGGGTTTAGTCTACCAAATCATACTACATATGCAAATGTTGTTTGAATGCAATTGAGCCGCATGCTAAGCACTACAGAAATCTCAAGGGTCAGAGATTCGAAAATGTCTGCAGCATGGAAATCATACAGGCAAATGTTTGATGTACAGATGGGCATACTGAAATAGGTCACAGTTAGATAGATTCATCTATTTTTTTCAATGCCTTATTTGGAGTTGTTTATTAGGATTTTTAGTGTGTGAGGCTTCAGTTTTACTTCTATCATGAATTCTAAGTCGTTCAGAGTCAATATTAGTTCAAAATATACAATATATTTACTCTGTGATGATGGGGAATTTATAGAATTCCCTAGGAACACTGAAAGAAACTTAATTTTAACAAAGAGTAAAGCTATCCCCAACCCCCTTCACTCGTTTCTTTCTCTCTGATTAAATGTGTGCCTGAACTCTAAGGTGCCTGCCATAATTAAGTTTCTCTGAGGTTATATTATATTTATTGTTCTGCTTTCAGAATATGGTTTTGCTCACTCCATCACATGATTTTGAATTATTTTAAGTTTAAATTTCAACTCAGTAGGTCTTTTCACTAAAGGATTTTTTTCCATTTGTAAAATGTAACAAAGTATAGAAAGGCCAACATATGTAGGCACATGCTTTGAAATTTGATATTAAATAATCCTAAAGAACATTTAATATACTACATTCAATTGGTTTATTCTGAAGAAAAATAAAAAAGCCAGCAACACTAACACCTTCAAATGTTTTTATTATGGAACTAATTTGTTTAGTCATTCAACAATATTTTGTGTGGTTTGCATGCTATGGTAGGGATATAATAATGAATCAGATGGATTTGACTGCTGATTTAGAAAAATAGGAGTCAGGCCATGCAGATTTTAATGATTTAAATAAAAGGGATGGGAAAGACAACTCAAAGGATAAAACAAAGTATTTGTAACTGATAGAGGCTTCTGAAAAAAGTGATAAAATCTTACAGTTTTTTCTTCATTGAACTTAGTCTCATGAGGCTATTTTTAAAGCCACTCCCTCAGACAATATTATTCTGTAAGTATATCTTAACAAACTTTCAAAATTGCCTTTTTGTCCTAATGCTGACAAAAAAAAAATGTTAAAAATACATTTCTTGTTCTCTCATCCAATGAAGTGCTGGACTCTCAAGTACATTTTAATATATAAACATGCCCTATATGCCAAAACAGTTTTCTTTATTCCAAAATATTTAAAGTAACAATAAAAATAGCAATGTTAACTTTTAAATAGTGGAAGTCATCTGATGATTTCAAGTTCATTAAAGGTACGTGTGGGCTACTAATGAATTTGGGGAACGTTACTGATTACAAATCTTAAGAGTATCTTCAAAAATTGTGAATGAGTGTTCATTTTAATATATAAAGCTCAATGTGCTCAATCACAGTGTTTAAAATAGGTCCTAGACTATATTTTAATATATTATATATCTCATGTATTTTTCTCATGAGCATAGACTATTAAATACGAGTGGACCTAAATAAATCCCTCCAAGCCTGACCCCAACCAGACAACTCTACTCTCTGCCTCTACAGTTTTACTATTTTCTGTATTATGGGTTATTTTTGAAACAAAATTTCAGTTTGTGTCTAGGCTATAACATTATATAAATTTGCAAAATCTTAATTAAAAACAAAGGCAGAGCATCATAGAAACTTCACTGTATTTTCAATGGTATTATTTCCTTAAGACCATAGAAAAAAGTTGTCTATTCCTGAATATTTTATTCCCCTCTTCTGCAAATGGAAATTGTTTGGTCTGTCCTTGCTCCTTTGTTGTGGAAAAAATAGTTATTATGGTCTCAGTCTTTGCTAGCACACTCTAATGATATTAATCTAATGAGTGCACTAACCTGTTAAATTCTTGGTACACCATAGAATTCTGAATGAAATTTATATCTGAAGAACAGTCTGATAACAAAGAAACACAGGCTCTGAAACACCTGGAAGGGCCTCTTTCCTAGACCGTGAGGAGCAAGGAGGATTCCTGGATTTTTCTTAATATATTGGCGAGTTTTTGGAGAAACAAACACTTTTGAAATCTTTAATATAATATAAATTTACTTTATAAATTTTTTCAGTTTATTTCAATCACAGCCCTCTCCCTTGTTTCATCTGGGCCTACCCTATGTCCATTTTCCCTTTATCCTCCTCCCCTATTCCTCAGAAAGGAGGAATGACCCCAGGCTATAAAGTCTCTTCAGGACTGCCTGCATCCTCTTGCTCTGTGACCTGGCAAGAATGTCCCATCAGGGAGGAAGTGATCAAAGAAGAGGCAACAGAGTGTATGGCAGAGACAGCCCCAGCTCTCCTTAGTAGGTAAAACATGTGAACACCTAGCTGCCTTTGGTTACAGCTGAACAGGGGGCCTAGGTCCTCTCTCTGTATGGTCTTTGGTTAGTCACCAGTCTTGGCAGGAGCCTCTGGGCCCAGATTTTTTGGTTCTGTTGGTCTGTTGGTCTATCCTCTACTCTTCCATGAGACTCCCTGACTGTGAGTCTCAACACCTGTTTCAATCCCCTCCTGGGAAATGTATTTCAGAGGACATTTTTGTTAGGCTCCCAAACTGTTCCCTCTCTTCAACTGCTTCCAGTGTCTTGTCTTTTCTTTTCTTTTCTTTTCTTTTCTTTCCTTCTTTATTTTTATTTTTTAACAATTTATTCATTTTTTACACCAATAAACTACCTATTTATTTTTTATTAATTACACTTATTCACTTTGTATCCCCCATAAACCCCTCTTCCCTCTTCTCCCAATCCCACCTTCCCCCTCCCTTCTCCATACATGCCCCTCCCCAAGTCCACTGATAGGGGAGGTCTTCCTCTCTTTCCTTCTGATCCTGGTCTATCACATCTCATCAGGAGTGGCTGCAATGTCTTCCTCGGTGGCCTGGTAAGTCTGCTCCCCTCTCAAGGGGAGATGATCAAAGAGCAGGCCAATCGGTTCATGACAGAGGAAGCCTCTGAAAGGCTCTGCCCTGCAGACTATCAAAGTAGATGCTAAGACTTATGGCCATGAACTCTGTTGGGCAGAGTTCATGGAATCTTATTAAAGAAGTGGGAAATGGTAAGGTCTGGAGAGGACATGAGCTCCACAAGGAGAGCAACAGAACCAAAAAATCTGAGCACAGGGGTCTTTCCTGTGCTCATACCTGTGGAGACTCATACTCCAAACAAGTACCACGCATGGAGATAACCTAGACCCCCTGCGCAGATTTAGCCCACGGCAGTTCAGTGTCCAATGACTTTTCTATTTGGCCTTTTGAAGGAGAACTAACATCCTCCTTAGCGTGCTCCTTGTTACTTAGCTTCTTTAGATCTATGGATTGTGGTATGGTTACCCTGTATTATATGGTTAATATCTGCTTATATACCGTGCTTTTCTTTCTGGGTTTGGGTTATCTCACTCAGGATGATCATTTCCAGATTCATCCATTTGCCTGCAAATTTCATGATTTCCTTGTTTTTTATAGCTAAATAGTATTCCATCGTATAGATGTACCACACTTTCTGTGTTTATTTTTCTGTTGAGGGACATCTGTGGTGTTTTCAGTTTCTGAGTATTACGAATAAAACAACTAACATACTTGAGCAAATGTCCTCATTGTAAGATAGATCATCTTTTGAATATATGCCTAGGAGTGGTATAGCTGAGTCTTGAAATAGATTTGTTTCAAATTTTCTGAGAAAGCTCCAGATTGATTTCTAAAGTGGCTGTACAAGTTTGCACTCTCAAGATATCCCCTGACAAAAACAAATTTAAACAGTATCTAACCATAAACCCAGACCTAAAAGAGATACTAGAAGGAAATCTCCAACACAAGGAAGCTAAATACACCCAGGAAAACAGAGGAAAGAAATAAACCACATTAGCAAAACCAAAATATAGGAAGCACATGCACACACACAGTCTACCATCACCAACATCAAATAACAGGAATTAACAACCACTGTGCACTTTTGAAAAATTTACCCAGCATTTCCAACTGCTCCTCAACTTTTGAATGACGTATAATTTCGTTTTACTTACTCAAGCTATTTGCAGTAAATGTGAGAAAATGAACAGACATTTACTGATTTAGGAAAGTAAAGCAGTCTGTAACTCCAAACCCTCCAATGCTGAGCAGTGTTTATTACATGCCTGAACCTGAGGCAGTGGGCTTTTTGCTTCAGAGATTTTTCAGCTCTAGATTATGCCTAGACTCAAAGGTTTCTTGTTTCTTTATTTCTCTTTCCTTTTTTTATTTTTTCCTTCTTTTACTTCTTCTTTCTTCCTTTCTTTTATAATGATTTTTTTTTGAGTCAGGGTTTCTCTGTGTAGCCTTGACTATTCTGGACTGGCTTTATAGTCCAGGTTGGCCTCAAACTCACAGCCTCCCTCTGCCTCTCCGAGTGCTGGAATTAAAGCAGTATGCCTGCCTCAAAGGTTTCCTTTTGTAATTAAAAGGTAATGCTACTACAAACTTCAGTAACCTGGCACTCTCCTTAAAGACTTCTGCCCTCCTTTTTTGCCCAGCTCACCAATGTGCTCTATGCTTAGACATCTGTATGAAAAATACGAAACATATTACAGAATTTAGAAGCAAAGTTACTTTTGAAAACAAATTTACAAGAAACTTTACATAAAGAATGTAAAGGAAATTTTATTTTAGTTGATAGTTGCCATATCCATGTATTAATTTTTATTGAATGTTAATTAATCAAGCAGGTGTTAGTTGCAGAAATGTGGAACAGAAAGCCCTAACTGAAGTTTGTATTTCAATAAGAAAACAGAGCATTTATGTAAATAAAATAATGAAAATAAACAACAGTAAGCCAAGTAGAGATTATGATTTCTGTTTTATGAAGTTAAAGCATTCATAAGACTAATTGGCAAAAATACTTTAAGAGTTTGATTTTCCTATAATAATAAATTTGGAAAGATAGAGACTAATGCAACGAAGAGTGACACTTTGCTCAGTAGCCGGTGTTAGGACCTCATATGTCTGAATAACGCTAATTAGAATCAGGCAGTGTAGAATGAGCTTTGGAGGAGGAAAGAGGAGCTCAAGGAGAATGTTATCCAAAGGCTAGGGAAACTTCAGAGCACACACACACGAATCAGTGGGTTTTAAGAGACGAAAGTAATATAAAATTAATTAATAAAATACTGCTGCTTTTAAAATGATCTTTTTTTTTCAAGGAGATATTTTTTGTTTGTGTGTTGGATAGCTCAGATCTTTTGATGGCAACTCTATTGTTTGAATTCTCTATTATGGCTATGTGGTTTTAGCCCTACAATTTATGTATTTTATAAATTAGTAATAATGATGATACCAACACAGGCACAGGAGAACCTAAACAAATTAAATGTACAAAAATACCTTACCAGTTCTTAAGTTTATAAATATAGATAGATAGATAGATAGATAGATAGATAGATAGATAGATAGATAGATAGACAGATAGAGAACTTAATTGAGCATGGTCATTTAGAAATTTTAACAGAATCTTCTAAGAAATTGCTATATCATGTAGATACTATGATTTATATAGCGCTTTATGGTTTCTTTGAAAGAGTAAAGAATCCATTTTCTGTAGTATCAGGTAGAGTCTTAGGTTGGTGTCATCCATCAAATTCATTAAGTGACACTTTATAATATGCAACAAGCTCCCATATTCCTTGTGTGTAAAAATCGATGACCCTGTCAATTGGCAGCCATGGAAAATCAGCGACAGTTACAGCTCTCTGACTGAGCAGTCTGTTAGGGTACAAACTGCTCAATGAAGAAAAAAAAAAAGCAACAAAATACCCCAGAAAACTGAACAGAGCCAGTCTTAGAGTTTGCCTAGTCTATGACATCACTCTTTCTCTGCATTTAAAGAATGTTCAGTGTTCCTAACAACATTTCAGATGCTTAATAGTACTGGTAATTGTAACTGTAAACACACTGTCAATGCTCCTTTGTAATACAATATGAAGGTGTAGCATTACATTATTCTAATTTTTTTGCTTAATTGCTTTTTTGTAATCTTATATTATTAATTGCTAATTATATTCAACTGTATTTATAGATGTAGCTACTCTACTCACATCATTCTGCAATACTGTACGAAGAGACAATTAATTTCATACCATCTTCCAATTATATATGTTATTTGAAAGAAACTGACTTTCCTTGTTAAAAAGGGTAATCGCGTATTCAGAGTTTAATAATACAAACTGTTTAATATGAATCTCATTGATTCAACACACTGTATTTAAAACACCTATGTTCTCTTTGCTCAACTTTGTTGTCATGAGCAGAGGCAAAACAATTTGATAAATAATATACAAGCTTCTGGATAATGGGTTCTGAATTCTTAAGAAAGAAGACTGTACCTATGTGAGAAGTAGCACATTTGGAAAACAAAAAGAAGATAGATAGAGGTTATTGAGACAGTGTAAGTGAAATATCTGCCTGGCTCAAGGGTAAATAAGGCAGTTATAAATCTAACAGTTGTCTGTGTCTCGTTATTTGTGATAGCAGGTTAAATAATATTACCGTGATAATCTTAGACAAATAATAATAAACATTATTTAGCCCAATGGCCATTTCTTAAATTTACTACAGCAATACTACACAAAGCAAATATTTTTTAAATTTTATTTTATTTTATTAATTACACTTTATTCATTTTGTATCCCCTATAAGCCCCTCCCACCTCCCCTCCCAGTCCCACCCTCCCTCCCCCTTCTTCACGCATGCCCCTCCCCAAGTCCTTTAATAAGGGAGGTCTTCCTCGCCTTCCTTCTGATCTTAGTCTATCAGATCACATCAGGAGTGGATGCATTGTCATCTTCTGTGGCCTGGTAAGGCTGCTCTCCCCTCAGGGGGAGGTGATCAAAGAGCAGGCCAATCAGATTATGTCAGAGGCAGTCCCTCTTCCCATTACTATGTAACCCACTTGGACACTAAACTTCCATGGGCTACATCTCTGCAGGAGTTGTAGGTTATCTCCATGCCTGGTAATTGGTTGGAGTATGAGTCTCTGGCAAGAACCCTGTGTTCAAATTTTCTGGTTTTGTTGCTCTCCTTGTGGGGTTCCTGTTCTCTCTAAATCTTACTATTTCCCACTTCTTACCTAAGATTCAATATACTCTGCCCAACAGTTGGCCATAAGTCTCAGTGTCTGCTTTGATAGTCTGCAGGGCAGAGCCTTTCAGAGGCCCTTTGTGGCAGGTTCCTAGGTTGTTTCCTGTTTTCTTCTTCTAATGTCCATCTTCTTTGCCTTTTGTGATGGGGATTGAGCATTTTAGTCAGGGTCTTCTCTCTTAATTAGACAACTAGGAATAGCGCTACCTCAAGATCCAGCTATACCACTCCTAGGCATATACCCAAAAGAGGCTCAAGTACACAATAAGGACATTTGCTCGACCATGTTTGTAGCAGCTTTATTTGTAATAGCCAGAGGCTGAAAACAGCCCAGATGCCCCTCAACTGAAGAATGGATGGAGAAATACACAATGGAGTATTACTCTGCAATGAAAAATAAAGAAATCATGAAATTTGCGGGTAAATGGTGGGACCTGGAAAGGATCATCCTGAGTGAGCTGTCCCAGAAGCAGAAAGACACATATGGTGTATACTCACTCATAAAGACATATAACATAAGATAAACCTACTAAAATCTGTACATCTAAAGAAACTAATTAAGAGAAATATTTTTTTAATTTTATTTTTTTCTTATCAGTTACATTTTATTAACTTTGTATCCCAGCCGTGTCCAGCTCCCTCATTCCCTCCCAGTCCTTCCCTCCCTCCCTCATCTCCACCGTGCCCCTTGCCAAGTCCACTGATAGGGGGGACCTCCTCCCCATTCATCTGATCTTGTTTTATCAGGTATCTTCAGGACTGGCTGCAAAGCCCTCCTCTGTGGCCTAACAGAACTGCTCCTCCCTTGGGGGGTGGGGAGGTCAAAGAACCAGTCATTGAGTTCCTGTTAGAAATAGTCCTTGTTCCCCTCACTATGGGAAACCAATTGGTTACTGAACTGCCACAGGCTACATCTGAGCAGAGATTCTAGGTTATATCCATACATGGTCCTTGGTTGAATGTCAGTCTCAGAAAAGACCCTGTGCCCAGATATATTTGGTCCTTGTGGAGCTCCTATCCTTTCCCCCATCAGACTAACTCCCCTTCTTTCTTATGATTCCCTGTACTCTGCCAAAGGTTTGGTCATGAGTCTTTGCGTTGACAACACTGCTAGTTATAGTCTTTCAGATGCGCTCAGTAGGCTCGTGTCATATGTTCAATGCACATCCCATCTGTCTTTCTAAACGAGGATTGATCATCTTATCCCATGTCCACTCTCTTGATTATCTTTTTTAGGTATCTTTTTTAGATTATCTTTTATAGATTTCATTATATTTTTAAACTCAGTGAGAAAGAGCTTACTTATTTTTTGTGTACTATACGTTGGTGTCAACCCTAAGAACAATTTTTTTAGCTCTAGTATCCCTAAAACTTTACACTATTCCCCCCCAGAAATGTCATGAAGTTATGTTTTATATCTAAATCTATGAGCATTATTTTTTTAACATTAAATGTAAAATTTTTATTTAAGTTTTCATAATCTTTATGTACAAATATATGTTATGACAATATGTTTTTTGGAAATTTTCTCCATTGTTCTTTAAGACATAAGATATATATCCTCATATTACAATAATAATATATTTTGTTTAGCCTTTTGGAAATTCTTCTATGTTATAGAAAGTTTAAAAACTAGAAATGTGATTTTGTTGACATATAAAATCTCATAATTTCATATTCTCATATTAAAGAATCATTTTCAATATTCTAGTCATTTTTGAGATTACAGATATCTTACAAATTGAATGTATGTATTACTTAAACAATTTAAATAGATATTTGCAGAAATTTTATACTACTTTCCATTTTATCATCAATGCAATAAATAATTAAAATCAATATAAATAGCAGGAGAAAAAAACCCTGTCTATATATGAGGTATATATCTTAATTGGGCAAGAGAAATATGAAATATTTTGAAACAAATTAGGAAACAAAGCTTGGTTTTTGTCACAGAGAAATCATTTCATATCTGTTACATTATTTTTTAAAAAATCACTAATTTTATAAAAAAGTTAAAAAAAAGTACCTGACAGTTAAGAATTATAGTGAAGACATATAAAGAAATCCATATGTATGAGCATTATTTTGAGATGCTTTTTGCGCTGTGTCTGTGGATGTCCAAACACTCAGAACTGGTTATTGCAATGCTGTTTACTTCCTTTGTATGGCTCTGCACACTGCCCAAATCAGCTGAGATTGTCTTAGGAATATGTAGATATTGGTTAACTCAAGGTTTGATTGTTGTTGTTGTTATATCTCACTAGTCTATGTCTATTTCTTTGTCAATAATATAATCCTTTGAGTTTTTTAAAGAACATACCTAATTTCAGGTAGAGCAATAGCTCTCATTTCATCCTCCTTGGAGATATTATCACAGGCCAGTGTTATCATTTATATTATTTAGAGACTGTAGCTTCCCATATAGATTTTAGAAAACACAATCATATGTCTGTAAAACCTCAGCAGAGAGTCCAATGCACATTTTGCTGTAACAGTGAATATGTTTAGGGTAAATATTTGCCATGTTGGATTATTACCTTTGTTGGAAGAGCATGATTCTTCGGTCACATGTTCTGCTGTTCATTTCTTCACTTAGCTGACTTTGTGTGGTTTCTAAGAAACATGTTATATATTCTCACTAGGTCTTACCAGAACCAGACTGTTAAATATACTCTTCAATCGCGGTAACTTATTTTCTTGGTTTCTCAATTCAGTTGCCACTTATTAATACACAGTACTCTTCTTGTGACTTTTCCCTCCTTCTTCTATTTTATTATCCACATATTCCTTTTGTAGTTTCATTTTGCATGGTATTTAACACTGTTATACTGAAATTTTACACAAAACATACTTAAACATCTTAAAAAACACTGATTTTTTTGTGAAATGTAAAATTATTTCTTCTCTCAATTACATTTTTGGGGGTAGTATGGAATTATATTCCTGAAAATTATATTTCAATTTTCTTTTAAATTGCTTCAGGCTTATGTTAAATTAAATAAAACATTTATGGCTATGATCCCCTTAGTGCTTGGAGGACAAGGAGGAAAAGAAGCAGAAATAATATGAGCCAGCATATTTGGAGAAGTGTTGTGGAATACAGGGTTCAGGGAAAAGAACAGCCTTTGCCATCAGAATCTATCAACAATGTTAATGGGTGTACTTGGTTTGTGCAGTAATGGGACTATTAACATCCAAGATGGGTCATGTCGTACAGCACAACCAAAGACACAGATCTGGGAAATGTTCAAATAGTGAGCATGTAGGGTTGGTAAGGGTGGAAAAAAAAAGGGAAGGGGGCAGAGAAAGATGACTTAAATGCATTATATACATTCATGGAACTGTCAAGGAACTAATTTAATTGTTTTTAAAAAGCTGAATTAGTTCTGTATTCAAATCTCTACATAGTTGTGTCTAGAAATTTTATAGCTACTATTAATTGAACATTTAGAAAACCATCTCATAAACAATGTCACAACAAGGAGACTCTCTTGGAAAAAGATAATTGTTCATTTTTGAGTAGTTATCAACTAGACAAATTCTGGGATATGTTTGGAGGGGCCTTAATTACTTTTCTCAGTGCTGGAACCAGGTCAGGTGCTGATCTGTACTGTCATACTTTTTTTCTTTTCTTTCTTTTTTTTCTTTTCTTTTTTTTGGGGGGGTAGGGACGGATATTCATTTAGAAATCAAAATCAGGAGTGGCTAAGTAGGTAAGAGCACTTGTAGCTCTTATAGTAAACTCAGGTTTGTTTCCTAGCACACAAATTTAGAATTCCAGTTCAAAGAGATCTGATACTCTTTCTACATCTCTGTAGACACTACACACACATGGTACACATACAACAATGCAAGCAAAACACTCACTCAAAACAGAAAAAAATAAAAATAAACAAATATTTAAAGAAGTATTGATGAATTTTAACTTTATTTACTTGTTCATTTATATCTCAATCATAGTACCCACCCTCTTCTCTTCCTAGTCTTACCTTCTTCCTCTTTCTCCCTCCTTCCTTCTCTACCCCTCAGGAAAGGCCCTCCCTCACTAACCCACTCCAGCATTTCAAGTCCCATCATGAATGAGCATATCCTCTTTCTGGGTGGCCTGGCAAGACAGACCCACCAAGGGAAGTGATCGAAAGCATACAACAGAGTCCATGATAGAAACAGACCCTGTTCTCCTTACTTGGAGTCCCAGAAGAAGGACACACTGCCCACCAGGTATATATGTGTATGAGAGCGCGTACATACATACATGTACACGTGGTCCTTGATTGATGACTTAGTTCTGCAGTCTCTCCTTGGTCCAAGTTAGTTGACTGTGTTGGTCTTCTTGTGAAGCTCCTCTCTCTTCTGGATCCTTCTATCTTACACCAAACTCTTCCTTAAGGTTCCCTGCACTCTGCCCAATCTTTGGCTACAATCAAGAACATAAAACTTAGACAATCATTGAAAGAATAAAGTTTTAATATTACCCATGCGACAATAAATCTGAGATGGTTACCCCAATATTCAAGCCCACATTGTTATGAACCTTCAAGGATCTTGTGAGCTTCATCTTACACTTAGAAGCATGGAGCTGTTACCTCCACCTACATGCTCACATTTTAATCAGAAACAAAGAGACAAGAGGTTATGATGGTATTGTGCTATTTAATTCATTTCCAGCAGCCCTACTTCATGAAGTTTGCATATAATTGCTTGGCAAGTGTCAGTGCTCATGGGCAGTTGGGCTGCAGTGCAGCCAGGATGGAGAGTTTAGTGATTTTGTATAGGCACTTTTCACCCAAAGAAAATGTAAACATTCATTTTAAAGAGAAAGATGAGTAATGAGTAGGTGAATAGAAGTACTTGTCTTTTAATCTATATGCATGACAGACTCTCACAGAGGGCTTTGGGGAACACACAACAGGTAATAATGTAGTACGCTTAAGAAATAGCTTTAACTATATATACAAAGAAATATGCCCAACATCTTGCTATTTTTATATCTGGTATGGCATGTGTATTAAATCAAAGGTTTTTATCGAGCACCAATTATTCTCTAAAGATGTGCTCCATATCTTCTGCTCCAGTGGTTCCCAAAATAGTAGAGTGCTTAAAAATCACTTGGGAAGTTAATTGAAATTTGAAGTTCTCTGTCTCTATCACAGATTCTGACTCAAAAGGTCTCAGTGGGGTCTGCAATTTAACAATAAGCCTAGGTGTTTCTCCTGCAGGTGGTCGACAAACTCAGTTCGATGCTCTGTAGAAAGCCCCCAGTGAGCACACCTGCATACAATTTAACATGCATTAATTGAGGACCTGCTGCAGCATCTCCACTAGACACTACACATGATTTAATAAAAACGAAAACCTGGGGCATACTGTTAAGGACCTGTCAGTGGAGTGCAGGCCTGCTTCCACTATGCTGTTTAAGAACAATCTATGGAAGAGCTAAGAGGAGAGAGGGTCCCCTTTTTTCTTAGCATATGCCATTATTAATACATATCTTCTAACTATTTGAGTAACTAGTTGAATATTTGCTTTACCTCTGGAACATGACACCCACAAGCTAATATACATATTGTTTTTCCTTTTCATCATGGATGTCACTTTTCATCATGGATTTCACTATGAAAATGCTTTGGCTCTGTTGGTTTCCTTGTGGAGCTCTTGTCCTGTCCAGATCTTTCTATCATCACCTTCTTCCACAATGTTCCCTGCATTCTGCACAGTTTGGCTATGAGTCCCAACATCTCCTTCAATACCCTGATGGGTAAAGTCTTTCAGAGACCTCCTGTAGAGAGCTCCTGTCCTGTTCCCTGTCTTCTACTTCCAGTGTCTATCCTGTTTGCCCTTCTGAATGAGGTTTCAGCCTTTTCCCTTGGGTCTTCCTTGTTGTTTAGCTTCTTTAGGACTACAGATTTTAGTATGTTTATCATATATTATATGACTAATATCTACTTATAAGTGAGTATATACCATATGTATCTTTCTGCTTCTGGGATACCTCACTCAGGATGATCTTTTCTAGTTCCCACCATTTGCCTAAAAATTTCATGATTTTCTTGTTTTTAGTTGCTGAGTAGTATTCTATACCATTGTGTAAATATACCACAATGTTTGTATCCATTCTTCGGTTGAGGGACATGTAGGTTTTTTCCAGATTCTGGAAATTATGAATAAAGCTTCTGTGATCATAGTTGAGCAAAAGTCCTTTTTGCATGGTTGAAGGGGGTGGGGCTATACCTTGGATACAAAGTGAATACATTTTGATAAATAATATTAAGTAAATTAATTAATTATTTAAAAATCAAGGGTTAAAAACTTAGCCACATAGCTTGATTCACCTTACTCAGATAATGTCATATGTAATTTACTCATTTCCTCTTCATAATCAAATCACAACCAACATTGTATCAAATGTTTTCATAATAAATGCAGTAAATTTAAGCTGTAACAATATTTTAAAATTACTAGGAATGAAATATCAAACTATACAATAGTGTATCTCATGTAACATTGTATTCTGTGTGTTAAAAAGGAAATGGAAATGAATCGTTGGGAACATCAAACAATTACATCAGGAATAAGCAGTTCTTGAACTACACTCAAGAATCTGAAAAGGAGAAAAGAACCATTGAATCTGTGAGAAGATGATCAAAAGTGTGGATAATATAATGCGCATGGTCAAGTTGAGTGAAAACAATAACATTGTCTAGAATGATGATATTTAAAAAAATAGATCCCTTGATAACACCAAAAATAGCTTCCTTGATATTCTAATATCAAGGAATTGATATTGCTTGTCTTGTTTATGCATATAATTCTAGGACAGATGGTTTCACTGCAGATTCCCTGGTGTTATAGAATGCGGAAGGGAAAATTATACACCATCCCACCCTAAACCAAGAACTACAGGCAACTGATGACTTCTGAGAGTAAGAGCACTAGCTTCCTCCAGGATGAGCCCCCAATTAGCTGCCCAACACAAAGTAGTCATTCCAAAACTTATATGCATACAAAGAGCAAAAATGGACTCAGAAAGGTTGCTTTTTTATTTTTATGCATATGTGTGTGTAATAACTTTTAAAAGTTATTATTTTTGAGAGTATTTTTCATCCATTTGAGAGTGGGAGAGATGCAGAAGAAGTTGGAGGAAGGAGATCCAGTAAGGGTTAGAGGAAAACAAAGGAGGTGGAAGAGAGGAGTATCCATGCTGGTTTTTGTGTCTTTCAGTAAAAGAGAAATCAAGAATGATACATGACTATGTTAAGTGATAACTTAAGTGTCAGAATACCTACATTTTTTTGAGTTTTTCTTTATTATTATTATTATTATTTTAATTTTTAATATTTTTTATTTTTAAATAATTTTATACATTCACTTGTATCCCAGCTGTAGCCCTCTCCCTCTTTCCCTCCCAATCCTCCCCTCCCTCCCTCATCTCTTCCCTGCCCCCTTCCAAGTCCACTGAGAGGGGGTGTCCTCCTCTCCTTCCATCTGGCCCTAGCTTATCAGGTATCTTCAGGATGGTTGCAATGTCCTTATCTGTAGCCTAGCAAGGCTGCTCCTCCTTCAGGGGGGAGGGGAAGCTCATGAGTTCATGTCAGAAACAATTCCTGTCCCCCTTTACCAGGGTACCCACTTGGATACTGAGCTCCCATGGGCTATGTCTGAGAAGGGGTTTTAGGTTATATCCACACATTGTCCTTGGTTGGATAAACAGTCTCATAGAAAACTCCTGTGCTCAGATATATTTGGACCTTATAGGGCTCCCTGTGCCCTCCAAGATATACTAATTCCACCTTCCTTCATATGATTTCCCTACACTCTGCTGAAGGTTTGGTTATGGGTCTCAGTATCTGCTTTGATACACTGCTAGGTAGAGTCTTTCAAGTGCCTTTTGTGGTAAGCTACTGTCCTGTTACTTGTTTTCTCCTATTTCCAATGTCCATCACTTTTCTCTTTCTAGATGAGGATTGATCATCTTACCCGTGGACCTCTTTCTTGTTTATCTTCTTTATGTATACATATTTTAGTATGTTTATCCTATCTTATAGGTCTATATAAATGAGGATATACCATATGTTTCTTTCTGCTTTTGGGATACCTCACTCAGGGTGATTTTTTTCTAGATCCCACCATTTGCCTGCAAATTTCATGATTTCGTTGTTTTTATTTGCTGAGTAGTATTCCATTATGTAAAAGTACCACAATTTCTTTATCCATTCCTCTGTTGATGGACATCAGGGTTGTTTCCAGATTCTGGCTATTATGAATAAAACTGTTACAAACATGGTTGAGCAAATGTCCTTGTTGTATACTTGAGCATCTTTTGGATATATGCTATGGAGTGGTATAGCTGGATCTTGAGGTAGCACTATTCCTAATTGTCTGAGAAAGCACCAGATTGATTTCCATAGTGGTTGTACCAGATTTTCCCAACAGGAATGGAGGAGGGTTCCCCTTTCTCTACAGCCTATCTAGCATGCATTATCTCTTGAATTTTTGTACTTAGCTATTCTGATGGATGTAAGATGAAATCTAAGGTTCGTTTTAATTTGCATCTCTCTGAAGGCTAGGGATGTGGAACATCTCCTTATGTGTTTCTCTGCCATTCTATATTCTTCTACAGAGAATTCTCTGTTTAGTTCCATACCTCAATTTTTAATTGGGTTACTTGAATTATTGCCTTTTAACTTCTTTAGTTCTTTATATATTCCAGATATCAGCCCCCTGTCAGAAGTTGGGTTGGTGAAGATCCTTTCCCAATCTGTAGCCTGTCGTTTTGTTATAACGACAGTGTCTTTTGCTTTACAGAAGCTTTTCAGTTTCATGAGGTCCCATTTTTTTTTTTGAGATGAATCAAAATATGTAATTTTTTAACTTTTATTAATTACACTTTATTCACTTTGCATCCCCCCATAAGCCCCTACATCCTCTCCTCCCGATCCCACCCTCCCTCCCTTTTCTGCATGCATGCCTCTCCCCAAGTCCACTGATAGGGGAGGTCCTCCTCTCCTTTCTGATCTTAGTCTATCAGTTCTCATCAGAAGTGGCTGCATTGTCATCTTCTGTGGCCTGGTAAGGCTGCTCCCCCCTCAGGGGGAGGTGATCAAAGAGCAGGCCAATCAGATTATGTGTCCCATTTATTGATTGTTGCTCTTAGAACCTGACGCTGTTGGTGTTCTGTTCAGGAAGTTATCTCCTGTGCTAATGAGTTCAAGGCTCTTCCCCACTTTTTCTTCTACCAATTTACAGTATCTGGTTCTATATTGAGGTCTTTGATCCACTTGGACTTTAGTTTTGTGCAAGGTGGTAAATATGGATCTATTTTCATTTTTTTGCATGTAGACATCCAGTTGGACCAACACTGTTTGTTGAAGATGCTGTCTTTTTTCCATTGAATGGTTTTGGCTTTTTTGTCAAAAATCAAGTATTCATAGGTGTGTGGGTTTATTTCTGGGTCTGCTATTTGGTTCCATTTTTCCACCTTTCTGTTTCTATGCCAGTACAAAGCAGTTTTTATTATTATTGCTCTGTAGTACAACTTGAGATCAGGGATGGAGATACCTCCAGAGGATCTGTTGTTATACAGGACTGTTTTGGAAATTCTGGCTTTTTTTGTTTGTTTGTTTCTTCATATGAAGGTGAGAAATTTTCTTTCAAGGTCTATAAAGAATTGTGTTGGTATTTTGATGGGAATTGCGTTGAATCTGTAGATTGCTTTTGGCAGGATGGCCATTTTCATGTTAATCCTACCGATCGATGAGCACGGGAGATCTTTCAGTCTTCTGATGCCTTCTTTGATTTCTTTCTTCAGAGACTTGAAGTTTTTTTCAAACAGTTCTTTCACCTGCTTGGTTAGAGTCACCCCAAGTTATTTTATGTTATTAGTGGCTATTGTGAAGGGTGTTGTTTCCCTGATTTCTTTCTAGGCCCTTTTGTCTTCGGTATACAAGAGGGCTTCCGATTTTTTTGAGTTAATTTTGTATCCAGACACTTTGCTGAAGGTGTTTATCAGCTGAAGGAGTTCTCTGGTTGAGTTTTTGGGGTCACTCAGGTATACTATCATATCATCTGCGAATAGTGAAACTTTGACTTCTTCCTTTCCATTTTGTATTCCCTTGATCTCCCTTAATTGCTCTAGCTAGGACTTCAAGTACTATTTTGAAGAGATATGGACACAATGGGCAGCATTGCTTTGTCCCTGATTTCAGTGGGATTGATTTAAGTTTCTATCCATTGATTTTTATGTTGGCTATAGGCTTGCTGTATATTGCCTTTACTATGTTTAGGTACTATGTTTACTTGTATTCCTGATCTCTCCAATACTTTAAATATGAATGGGTGTTGAATTTTGTCAAATGCTTTTTCGGCATCTAGGGAGATGACCATGTGGTTTTTCTCCTTCAGTTTGTTTATATGGTGGATTACATTTATGGATATCTGAATATTGAACCACCCTTGTATGCCTGGGATGAAGCCTACTTGGTCATGGTGGATGATATCTTTGATGTGTTCTTGGTTTCGGTTTGCAAGTATTTTATTGAATATCTTTGCATCAATGTTCATAATAGAGATTGGTCTCAAGTTCTCTTTTTTTTGTTGGATCTCTGTGTGGTTTAGGTATTAAGGTGCCTGTGGCTTCATACAATGAATTTGGTGATGTTCCTTCTGTTTCTATTTTGTGGAATGATTTGGAGAGAATTGAAGTTACTACTTCTTTGAAGGTCTGGTAGAATTCTGCACTGAAACCATCTGGCCCAGGGCTTTTTTTGGAAGGAAGGCTGTTGATGACTGCTTCAATTTCCTTGGGGGATATAGTACTGTTCAATCTTTCTACCTGGTCTTGACTTAATTTTGGTTGATGGGATCTGTCAAGAAAATTGTCCATTTCTTTTAGATTTTCGAACTTTGTGGCATATAGGCTTTTGTAGTATGACTTAATGATTGTTATTTCCTCATTGTTTGTAGTTATGTCCCCCTTTTCATTTCTGATTTTGCTGATTTGGATAGTTTCTCTCTTCTTTTTAGTTAGTTTGGCTAATGGTTTGTCTATCTTTTTAATTTTCTCAAAGAACCAGCGCTTGGTTTCATTGATTCTTTGAATTGTTTTATTTGTTTCTAATTGGTTGATTTCAGCCCTGACTTTGATTATTTGCAGCAGTCTGCTCCTCTTGGGTTTTTCTGCTTCCTTTTTTTTTCTAGGGCTTTCAGTTGTGCCATTAAGTTGTTTGTATGAGATGTTACAAATTTCTTCTTAAAGGCACTTCGTGCTATGAGTTTTCCTCTAAGTACTGCTTTCATTGTGTCCCATAAATTTGGGTATGTTGTGCCTTCATTTTCATTGAATTCTAGGAAGTCTTTAGTTTCTTTTTTTATATCATCCTTAACCCAGCTGTCATTGAGAAGTAAGTTGTTAAGTTTCCATGTGCATGTAGGCTTTTTGCTATTTCCGTTGTTGTTGAGTTCCAGCTTTAGTCCATGATGGTCAGATAGTATACAGGGGATTATTTCAATCTTTTTGTATCTGTTGAGGCTTGCTTTGTGACCAACCTATATGATCTATTTTGGAGAAGGTTCCATGAGGTTCTGAAAAGAATGTATACTCTTTGAGTTTGGGTGAAAATTCCTGTAGACATCTATTAGGTCCATTTGAATTAGGATGTTTGTAAGTGACTTTATTTCCCTTTTTGGCTTCTGTCTAGATTATCTCTTTCTTGGTGATAGTGGGGTGTTGACGTCTCCCACTATTCAGGTGTTGGGGTCGATGTGTGATTTAAGCTTTAATAGTGGTTCATTTACGAATGTAGGTACTCTTATAGTTGGGGCATAGATGTTCAGAACTGTGATGTCTTCTTGGTGGATTTTTCCTTTGATGAGAATGTATTGCCCGTCTACATCTTTTTTGATTAGTTTTGGTTGCAAGTCTATTTTATTAGATATTAGGATAGCCATTGCTGCATTTTTGGGGGGTCCGTTTGCTTGAAACACAGTTTTCTAGCCTTTTACTCCGAGGTAGTGTTTATCTTTGTTGCATAGGTGTGTTTCTTGGATGCAGCAGAATGTTGGATTCTGTTTCCACACCCATTCTGTTTATCTGTGTCTTTTTATTGGAGAGTTGAGTCCATTGATGTTGATAGATAATAATGACCATTGAATGTTATTTCCTATTATTGTGGATTTGTTGGTATTACTGTGATACATTGCTTGTTTTCTTTTGATTTTTGTTGGGAAATTATCTATAACCTATGTTTTCTTGGGTGTAGTTGTTTTCGTTGGATTTGAATTTTCCTTCCAGTATCTTCTGGAGGGCTGGTTTGCTGTTCAAATATTGCTTAAATTTAGTTTCATCATGGAATAGTTTGTTTTCTCCATCTATGTTGATTGAAAGCTTTGCAGGGTATAGTAGTCAAGGTTGGCATCTGTGGTCTCTTACAGCCTGCATGATATCTGGCCAGGCCCTTCTGGCTTTCATAGTTTCTGATGAGAAGTCTGGTGTGATTCTTGGCCTTTTTCCCTTGCTGCTTTTAGTATCTTTTCTTTGTTCTGTAGATTAACTATTTTGACTATGATGTGGCATGAGGAGTTTCTTTTCTGATCTAGTCTATTTGCTGTTCTGTAGGCCTCTTGTATGTTTGTGAATATCTCTTTCTTTAGGTTGGGGAAATTTTCTTCTATGATTTTCTTGAAAATATTTTCTGGACCTTGGAGCATGGCATCCTCTTCTTCGTCAATTCCTATTATTCTTAGATTTTGCCTTTTCATGGTGTCCTTGATTTCTTGGATGGTTTGTGTTTGGGATTTTTTCAGATTTTACTTTTTCTTTGAGAGAAGTATCAATTTCTGAGAGTGTATCTTCAGCACCCAAGATTCTTTCTTCTATCTCTTGCATTCTATTAATGATGCTTACCTTTGTGGTTCCTTCTCTTTTCTCTAAGTTCTTCAGTTCCAGGGTTTTTTTTCAGTTTGTGTTTTCTTTATTGATTCTAATTCGGTTTTCATGCCTTGCAACATTTCCTTCATCTGTGTGAATGTGAATTCCTGTGTCTCCAAGATGGTCTCTTTTTTTTGTTTGTTTGTTTGTTTGTTTGTTTCCTCTCTTAATGCCACTACTTCTGCCTCCATTTGTTTGGCTATATTTGCCTGTGTTTTTTTTAAGAGCTTCATTCACTTCGTTTTTCTTTGTTTCCATTTAGGAGGCCAAATCTTTGAGAGATTTATTTGTTTCCTCTTTAACTGTTTGAATCTGTATGGCTATTTCTCTGAGAGATTTGTTGGTTTCCTCTTTATGTGCCTCAAATAACTGGATAATCATAGCTTTAAAATCATTTTTTTGTGTTTCTAATGAGTGGGAGTGTCCATTAATTTGGGGGGTTGCCAGTGAAGCCATGATATCTTGATTTATGTTGAGAATACACACATTTTTTTAAATTTTCTATTAATTACACTTTATTCATTTTGTATCCCCCATAAGCCCCTCCCTCCTCCCCTCCCGATCCCACCTTCCCTCCCCTTTCTGCATGCATGCCACTCCCCAAGTTCACTGATAGGGGAGGTTCTCCTCTCCTTTCTGATCTTAGTCTATCAGTTCTCATCAAAAGTGGCTGCATTGTCCTCTACCGTGGCCTGGCAAGGCTGCTCCCCCCTCAGGGGGAGGTGATCAAAGAGCAGGCCAATCAGATTATGTCAGAGGCAGTCCCTCTTCCCATTACTATGTAACCCACTTGGACACTGAACTGCCATGGGCTACATCTGTGCAGGACTTCTAGGTTATCTCCACGAATAGTCCTTGGTTGGAGTATGAGTCTCTGGGAAGTTCCCTGTGTTCAAATTATCTTGTTCTGTTGCTCTGCTTGTGGAGTTCCCATCCCCTCCAGCTCTTACTATTTCCCACTTCTTACATAAAATTCCATTCACTCTGCCCATCACTTGGCCATCAGGCTCAGCCACATTTTTATAGATGGAAAAATTGCTTAGATTATGATTCAATTTCCCCTATCTAAAAATCTTGCAAAGCATGGAGTCTAAATGCATTGAAGTTCCTTTAAGTTGTACATACACAGCCCCATGCTCCAATTTATAGAGTGTTTTTTATAGAAGAATCCATATTTGTCCATCAATATTGAACCAATCATTCCATTTGCAGTTTTACAACACAGTGGGGGGCTGGCTGTCCCATGATGCAAGCCTAATAATCTGATCTTAACATCCAGAAAACATGGAAAGATGATAGGATATAACTGACCCTACAATGCTGTCCTCAAACCTCCTTGCCTAAACCTTGGTCCATGCACTTATTCTCCACATGTCTGTGTGTGTGTGTGTGTGTCTCAAACTCCTATCATATATACACCAGACTTACATACAATAAAAACAAATAATAAATATAATCTCAAATAAGTAAAATCTGGACACTTAAAAGACAATGCTGTTAATATAGTAGTTATTATATTTAAATTACTGAATTATTTTTGTCTAATTGAGAAATTATAACTATTTTTGGATTTTTATTCAGCTATTACATTTTTATTAAATTTTTAATTTATTTTTTATAATTACAATTTATTCACTTTGTATCCCAGCTGTAGCCCCCTCTTCCTTTGCTTCTCAATCCCACCCTCCCTCTTCTTCTCCTATGCTTCTCCCCCAGTCCAATGATAAGGGAGGTCTTCCTCCCCTTCCATCTGACCCTAATCTATCAGGACTCATCAGGACTGGCTTCATTCTCTTTCTCTGTGGACTTCTCTCCTCTCAGGTGGAGGTGATCAAAGAGCCAAACCATGACTAAAAAAATTTTTATGTTTTCTTTAAAACTAATAGTTGGTTGGCATATAATAAAAACTTTTCACACAAATATGTAACTTTCAAATATAGCCCTTGGTTTTTCTTTCTTCTTTTTTTACTCTCTTCTATGAACAAAAAAAAAAAAAAAAGAAATATTAGAGTCATTCTAAAGATGGTGAGAAATATAGAAGAAAAAAGGAACTATAATATGATAAAGAAATTAAGGGCACATAATATACATGGCTAAAAGAGATGATGGCAAATGGAGGAACATGAATGTTATGTATAAATACTTATGTGATGGTAAGATATAAAAAAGAAAGATTTATTTCAGCTGGCTAAGGGCTTATACCAAAAAATGATCTGATGTTTTACAGAGATAAAAATTTACATACCATGAAAAATGTTTCTGTCATTTTGAACAATTAAAAATAATCTTTTTCCTGCAGGCACGAGTACAATAGATGACCAAAACCAGACAGGATGTACCTTTAGGATTCTTACAGGTAGAAAAGCTGTTTTATTATGCCCTTGTTCCTGATCTGAGGAGGACATCTTAATAACTTGAAAAAACTTAATGATCCGTGAAATGGGAAATCTTATTGCAATAAGTAGATTATTCCATAGACTTTGCAAACATCTGCGGTTGAGGCCCAAACTCATATTAGCTTCCCAGGTCAAATATTTTTTATGTCAAATGGTTTTTACAAACTAAAACATTTTATTCAGTTTATTTCTTTCTCTGATGAAAAATGTTGGAGATATTTTATATAAACAAGCAACGACAAAAATTATTTTAATTCAGAGTTCTATATATCTATCATCTATTTTTGTTTAAATAGTTCAGTTATTTTTCCATCTGTTAAATAAAGTCTGGCTGTGATGTTGGCAGAATACAAGTTCCAGTTCTTAGTTATTTGTTTTAGGTCTCTCAATGACCTCCATAGATTATTATCATGATTAAAATGTTAAACGGTTCTGATAAAATCCAGTCTTTCCATATTCCTTTTTAGTTGATTTTCATGTGCATATACTTACAAACAATGGTCTATCTCTCATACTCCCTGTGCCCATATGTGCATGTACTTACATATTCATGTCACGTTTTGTTTACATTCATCAGCATTTCTACACTATGTTGCATGTTGAATATGGTAAACCAACCACAAATGATTAATACATAGTTAACATACATACAATCAGTATTTAAAAGTTTCACAATAATATTTCACCTGATAATGTACAACTCAAGTATAAATATTTACCTTCTTGTTGTGTCTCAAATAAATCAAGAAAAATCAAAATATATCCATCAATGCAGACAGTACAAACGGGAGAACCAACTATTTATACTACAGAGTCATGACAATGATTACTTGTTCAATATTTGAAAGAAAATGTCAAAGAGTATATTTCACACTTGTCAACTACTTGAAAACCTAATGGAGATCATGGACAAATTGAAAGTCTAGTGGGAATCAAATATACCTCTTTTTTTTTCTTTAGGTCTTTTTTTTTTTAATTCAACAAGTTTGTTGAGTTTATCCATTCAAAAATATGTCTTACATAATATTTTGAAGCAGTTTCTAAAATTTTTATTTTCTTTTAATTAATTAGTCTATTCACTTTGTACTCCAGCTGTAGCCTCCTCCCTCTTCCCCTTCCAATCTGACTCTCCCCCTTCACCTCAATGCCCCTCCCCCAGTCCAATAATAGGGGATGTCCTAAGCTAAGAAAGTTTTTAAATAAATCTCCCCCTTTCTAGATTATAATTAGTGATAAAGATAAGCATTGGCTATTTATTAAGATCCACATAGAGATGCCATAGGAAAGGTATGGAAGTTTTACCATAAGAGTGTGGCTTTACATGTAAATCAGTCTCATGTTCGTAAAATCCTGTGGATCTTACAGGACTGATAGTACTTACTTAATCACTGTTTTAATAACCTCAAATCTTTGCTTCAATTTCAGAACTTAGGGGTATCAGTTATTTTAGGAATTTGTGCTGCACATAACACCAGAAGGCTCTGGTAGTTGAAGAAATGGATGGTTTCAATCTGTTCTAATGCTCAGAGGATGCAGCTCCAAATATTTGTGCATTTGCAACTCACCAATCCATTGCTCATGTGCTCCTCTGGCAGAATTTCTTTAGGCTTTAATTAGGCAATTATATATCCAGTGTGGCCTGCCTTCTGCTCATCCTGAGTTCCCAGACAGAAGTAATCATAGGTTCCTCTAAGCCAAATTTAACCATCTACTCATTCTTCTCCATTTCCTTTTTTCTTGGGGGCGGGGTAGTAACACTAATAGAATTAATTATTTAATCAGTTTAATTTTGGCCACATTCTTTACCATCCTTGAGGTTCAAAGTGGATCTTGTAGCCCTCCTAATTTGAAATTGCTGTACTATTGTTTTTTATTTTTTTTCAAGTACTATAATTCTATCGTCTTTTATTATACTAATCCCCTAGTAATTCTAATCTTCAAGTACATCAATTTTTCTTTAAATATTTAAATAATTTGCACATCTCAGTAATTAGTAATAAACCTTAACCTAGCATTTTGCTCCACTCTAACATAAAAATATATTTAGAATGGCAAGACACACATCAGCAAGATCATAAATATATCCCGGGCATCCTGTTTGATCAAAGTAATAAAGCACCATGCTAATAAAATTATCATCACTTTTAAATTCCTCGACATTGTTAATAATCAACTTTGTTAGTCTTCAAAGCAGGCACAATAGTTGATACTTTTAATTGACATTTGTTTGGCTTTTTGAGCAGAAAGAAGTGAACAAAAAACCAATGCACTGCTGATAGAAATCCAAAGACAAATCAATTTAATGATTTTACCAGGGTCGGACTTGATTAACCAGTGAATCCACTGAGGTTATGTACAATATCATGATTGCCTCAAAAGCTGCTGCAGCACTGACAAGTCCAGCTCAGCCAGGGTAATGACTCCATAGAAAAGCAACCCTCGTTTGCTCTGCAGTCCCTGCGGGCTTCACAGCAGGCCAGCATCTCCTCTGTCCAGCAAGTGCTTACTGCTTATGTAACCTTGTGACTCATGTGAACTTTCTGGGAGTTTTGAATTTAGCCTACTCCTGAGTTTCATGAACCTCTCCTTTCTCCCCAGCAGCAGATGTTTCAAACTGAGGAAATTACTACACAGCACTTGACAATGGTGACTATGCCAGAGCTCATTTGCTATGCTGTATATCATTTGGTATACAGTCCTAAACGAATACATATGTAGACCGCCATACATGTGGCATGGACAGGAAGGATTAGTGTAGTATGATTAGTAGTTTCAATTTCATATTATACTTCGCTTCCTCTGTGCAAAGGGTTAGAGATAGGGCTGCCATTCAAATGGTTATCTTAAGCCTTAACAATCTGATAAAATCTAAATTCATGAGCATTTTGTGATAAATATTTTTATGAAGAGAATATATTAAAATTAAAGATTTATATCAGGTAAAGATATAAATGAAATAAATGTCAGTCACCCAGTGTGTGTGTGTGTGTGTTTCTGTGAAATCATTACTGGTGAATTTTGTTTTGTTTTGCTCCCCCAAAATTCCTCCTTCTTTCTTTCTTTCTTTCTTTCTTTCTTTCTTTCTTTCTTTCTTTCTTTCTTTCTTTCTTTCTCTCTTTCTTTCTTTCTTTCTTTCTTTCACAGGATGATATTTTCTCAGCCTTCATATTGAAAAAGATCTGAAACAACTTTTAAGCTTAATAATAATTATGAGAACCTACTGTCTTCCTTTTCCGTTTTCATTTAACTTCTCATTAGAAGGAAAAAAATATTAATAGAATAATCATGTACTTTTCTTTTTTTTACTTTATTTTTGTTTATTATTTGTCTGTTTATTTTTTAATTTTATATTAGTTTATTTTCTTTACTACCCAAGGGGTCCTCTTTCTCCCCTCTTTCCAGTCCTTCTCCTTTCTCTCCAGAAAAGAAGAGCCTCCTCCAGACCCCTCACGTATCAACCCTTCCCAGCACATCAAGTCACATCAGACCTGTGGACACCTTCATTCCCTGAAGCCAGGCAAGGCAGCCCTGCCAGGAAGAAGTGTCCCAAGAGCAAGCAATAGAGTCCATGTTAAAGACACCCCTTCTCCACTTACGAGGCACCCCATATGAAGACCAAGCCTCCTTTGGCTACATGTATGCAGAGAGCCTATGTCCAGATCATGCATGCTCCTTAGGTGATGTCTCAGTTTATGAACACCCCATATGACTGGTTAGTTACTTCTCGTGATCTTCTTGTGAGGTTCCTGTCCCCACCAGGTCCTTCCATATTTCCCCAAAAACTTCTGCATGACCCCCAGAGTTCTGCCCCAGAATTGGCTGCAATTCATCTACCTCAATCTGCTGTTGGTTGGAGCCTCCCAGATAGGAGTCAAGTTAGGCCCCTGACTGAAAGCACAGCAGAGTATCATTAAAAGTGTCAGGTGTGCCTCTCTACTGTGGGGTGAATCTCAGGTTGTGCCAATTGTTGGTTGGACTTTCCCTCTATTTCTGTTCCTGCTTTATCCCTACACCTCTTGTCGGCAGGGCAATTTTCGGTTCACAGGTTTTGTCAGTGGGTTGTTGATCCCCTCCTTCCACTACTCCTGCCTGACTAGGAAGGAGGTGGTTACTTCAGCCTTCATGTGTCTCCTACCCCCATTAGGAGTCTCAGCTAGAGTCACACCATATCCTCCTGGGAGCCTGCCCTGTACCTTCTCTGCAGAATATGTGAACAATGGTGGAGAGGATTCCAGAATATAGAGTTAAAAGTTACCTTAGAAAGCTAACATTTACCTGCAAATTGAAGTAGGAACATCTAAACATTGCACTTCTGAAAGATTCTTCTCACACCAGGATCATATCCTAAACTCTACCACCTCCCTCTGTCTTGAGACTCAGAACCAAAACTATTTCATACTTAATCCTTGTGTCTCCATTTGGACTCCTCGAAAACGGACTATGCAATAACATCCTTAGAGGATGCTTTTGGAAATACTCATATAATGAGATGCAAGGGACAGATGGACAGAAGTAGATTTTTTTTCCAAGCAAGTACACTTGAACCTACTGGGAATTCTGTGTTGAGGATGGATTTCCCCACTGAAATAAACATATATTATGGATGTGGAGATTTGACCGTGTTAGGCGGTCACTTACCATATTCTATCTTCCCAAACCCGTGAAGGCAAATCTAGGAAGTTGAGGCTGTTCTCAGTGAATCATTGCAGATGTAAACACTTAAAGCTAAAGCAACAGAGGCAGTAAACTGAGTGGGTTTTTGCTCAGAACTCTCAAGTATGATGGCATACTTTCTTATCCATTTGGTTCCATTTGACTCTTGGGGTAATGTGTTCCACAAGACAACAATTCTCAAGGGCAAAGTTGGTCTTGTTAACTGGAATTATTCTAAGATTTAAGTTTGGCTTTTTCCTATTTCTTTTGTTTATTTGATATCAGATTACGAAGGTTGTCTTACCAGCCTTTCTCTCCATACTAAAGTACTTTGGCTACACTGGTATAGTCCACCACTCCCAATAAACAAGGCACATTAAACTGGATAAATGTCCAGCATGGGTCAGATCTGTAGCCCTGTGGATTCTGTGCTATCTACTGTGCCTGAGATGTTTCATGTAGTTATCATGCTTCCTCCTTTCTTTTTTTTTTTGAGACAGTGTTTCTCTGTGTAACAAGGCCTCACTATCCTGGACTTACTTTGCCAACCAGGAACTCACAGAGATCCACCTGCTTTGCCTTCCAAGTGCTGGAATTGAAGGTATATGCCACTAAGCCTGCCTGCTTCCTCCTTTCTTCCTCCAGTGTCTACTATCTTGGGTTTCCACTTCTTCTGCCTCCTGCTTCTGTGTACCTTTCAATATTGACTTTAATCTCTATCAGTTTAAGTTCAAGAAACTACCAGTAAGATGACCTAAGCTTTTAAATTTGAAGAACTCTTTCTTGTCTTGTTTTCCTTTGCTTTACAGTTCTGCCTTGATCGAGGTGGCTAATGCTATTGAGTAAATGTTAGAAAGTAGCCGAACAAAATAGAATGCAAAATGCATCATTCAAAACATTACCAATTTTATTCTAACCAATCCATTTTAAGTTGTATCTTTATTGCAATATAATTTTTTAGGTTGATGGATGGTTATTACCATTAATAAATTAACAGCTTTTTAAAAAATGTATTATGAAAGCTGGAGAAATAATTCTGTTATTAAAAGCATATACTAAACTTCAAGAGGATCCCATTTCAGTTCCCATTACCACAGTGAACAGAACAAATACCTTAACTACAACTCTAAGGAATATCATAGCCTCTTTTGGCCAAAAAATGTCATTGTACTCATATCGGCATACCCACACATAGACACACATAACTAAAATTATGTTTAATCTTTACAAAAAAAATCATGAATTAAAACATTTGAATGATTTTTCTCCAAGGCGAACACAGCGTGTGTTTATTTATATGTGTGTTTCTGTGTGTGTATGTGTGTGTGTGTAAATCAGAGGAGATGAGGGAGGAAGTTACAACCCAGATACAAAGTGAAGAAAATGTAATCAATACTACTACAACTACTACTAATAATAATGGTGAAATGGAATTATAGAAGTAAAAAATAAGATTTCTATGAATAGAAAACCTGAATGTAATTTTCAATGATACTATTTACTTAAATCAGTGACTGAAATTTTTTAAATTGCCTCCCTTTGACATTAATAAAATGAAGATTTGTTTAAAACACTTCAATATTGTAATATATAGTTTATAAATTTCTATGCCAACTATAAAGAGGAGGCTGTGAAAAATGTATCTGATCTCCAGTTGGTTTAATCAAACTCCTAAAGATGTGCATTTCAAACTAATTCATCTTTGAATGACTACAGATGGGAGATTTTTCCAGGATTTCAATGACTTAGATGTTACAATATAAAAAATTATGTAAGTCACTATATATTTCATTATTAAGTGGATGTTTCCGCAGTCAGGCCAGGATAATTTGTTGAAGTGGAATGCCACCACTTATTGTATCTAATAATGTCTCCTTCAGAAGAAAATTACTCACAAGGGATAGTGGGAAGAAGATCAATGAACTTGTATTGGAGCACATCACCAATTAACGAATGTGACTGTGAATTGAGGTTTATTTAGCATTTAATCTTACAGTAATTTTCTAGCTTTTTTAAAAATAATTTTTATTTTTTTATATTAATCACAGGTTATTTACTTTGTATCCCAGCTGTAGCCCCCTCTCTTATTGCCTCCCAACCCCACCATTCCTCCCTCCTCTCCTCCCATGACCCTTTCCAAGTCCACTGATAAGGGAGGTCCTCCTCAACTTCCATCTGACCCTAGCTTATCAGGTATTTTCAGGAATGACTTCATTGTCCTACTCTGTGGCCTAGCAAAGCTGTTCCTCCCTCAGGGGTGGGAGGGAGGTCAAAGAGCCAGCCATTGAGTTCATGTCAGAAATAGTCTCTGTTTCCCTTACTAGGGTATCCACTTGGACACTGAGCTGCCATGGGCTACATCTGAGCAGGGGTTCTAGGTTATATCCATATGTGATCCTTGGTTGGAGAAACAGTCTCATAAAAGACTCCTGTGCCCAGATATATTTGTTCCTTGTGGAGCTCCTGTCCTCTAGAGGTCATACTAACTCCCCTTCTTTCATATGGTTCCCTGCACTCTGCTGAAGGTTTGGTTATGAGTCTCAGCATCTGCTTTGATATACTGCTAGGTAGAGTCTTTCAGAGGCCCTCCATTGTAGGCTCCTTCCTGTTTCTTGTTTTCACCTACTTCCAATATCCATCCCATTTGTCTTTCTAAGTGAGGATTGATCATCTTACCCTGGGTCCTCCTTCTTGATTAGCTTCTTTAGGTACACAGATTTTAGTATGTTTATCCTATCTTTTAGGTCTAGTATCCACTTATAAGTGAGTATAAACCCTGTGTGTCTTTCTGCTTCTGGGATACCTCACTCAGGATGATCTTTTCTAGTTCTCACCATTTGCCTGCAAGTTTATGAGTTCCTTGTTTTAATTGCTGAGTAGCATTCCATTGTGTAACTATACCACAATTTCAGTATCCATTCCTCTGTTGAGAGACATCTAGGTTGTTTCCAGATTCTGGCTCTTATGAATACAGCTTCAATGAACATGGTTGAGCAAATGTCCTTGTTGTGTACCTGAGCTTGTTTTGGATATATGCATAGGAGTATGAGGAAGCACTATTCATAATTGCCTGAGAAAGCTCCTGATTCATTTCCAAAGTGGTTGTACAAGTTCATTCCCACCAGCAATGGATTAGGTTTCTTCTTTCTCCACATTCTCTCCAGCATGTGTTGTCACTTGAGGTTTTGATCTCAGCTGTTCTGATGGATGTAAGGTGAAATCTCAGGTTTATTTTGATTTGCATCTCCCTGATGACTAAGGACGTTGAACATTTCTTTAAGTGTTTCTCTGCCATTCGATATTCCTGTATTGAAAATTCTCTGTTTAGTTCTGTAACCCATTTTTTAATTGGATTACTTGGTTTGTTAGTGTTTAAGTTCTTAAGTTCTTCACATATTCTGCATATTAGTCCTTTGTAAGTCGATTCTATGACAATACTTTCAAATAAAAGTTACACAAAAAAGTGTGGGTTTTCTTGAGTAGGGTCCATGTTCATAAAATTACCTTCCACTAGATGTTGTCTGTTCTCTGCTTTTCTACCCTCTCTCTTACCCTCAGGTTTTGTTGTTGTTGTTGTGTTTGTTTGTTCTTTTTATTTTGGATGGAGAAGCTATAGATGTTATCATTATAGTAGCAGGTTTGCTGCTGCCATTACCAAATGTCTCTGTGAGGTCAATATGACCCTGTCTCTATGCTTTACTAAGTCTTTTTCTTTCCATGTATATATATATATATATATATATATATATATATATATATATATATATATATATAATAAATTGTAATATAAATATATTTATATTACAATATATTCAGTTTGTATCCTCCCTCCCAGTCCTACCCATTCTCCTTCTTCACTCCCTTTCCTCCCCACCCCCAGTCCACTGGTAGAGGAGGCCTTCCCCAGCCCTTGTATCTTACCCTAGACTATCAGGTTTCATCTGGGCTGCTTGCATCATCTTCCCCTGTGGCCTGGCAAAGATGAACACCCCCCACACATGGGAGGTGACCAAAGAGCTGACCACTGAGTACCTGTCAGAGACATCCTCTGCTCCCCTTATTTGGACACACTAGTGGAACCTGAGCAGCCTATGAGCTTCCTCTGAGCTGGCAGTCCAGGTTCTTTGGTTGGAGTATCAGTCTCTTCTCTTCAGGATCCCCTTGGCCCAAGTTTTTTCTTTCTTTCCTTTTTTTTTTTTTTTTTTTTTTTTTTTTTTGGCTTTTTTGGCTTTTTTGGTCTCCTTGTGCAGCTCCTGTCCCCTTCAGGTCACTCTATCTCCCCTTTCTTCCATAAGAGTCCTGCACTCTGTCCAATTTGGCTGTGGATCTCAGCATTTTCTTCAATACTATGATTCTTTTGAATCTTTTAATGAAGAATAGAATAGAAAAACTAAAGCTCTCGGCGAATTCTACTTACTACTCCAGATATTTTACACTTATTTATAGAAAATCGTGGAACCCTAAAATAAATTGGTTCTAGTATTTGCTATTCTTATCAACTTAAATATCCTAATATTTTCATGTAAAGTAACTTTTAAATTTTCAACTACTCAATAAATATCTAGAAGAAAAAAAATTCACTTTGAATCACTTCTGTTTTCATTGTGTGTGTGTGTGTGTGTGTGTGTGTGTGTGTGTGTGTGTGTGTGTGTGTAGTTTATGGATTTAATCTGAAATATCCTCCACAAATTCACCGGTTTGAACACTTGTTCTCCTACTGGTAACATTGACCTGCCAGGTTGTGAATTTTTTTTTTTGTTTTACTTTTTAAATATTTTTTATATTTTTATAAATTACAGTTTATTCACTTTTTATCCCTGCTGTAGCCCCCTTCCTTCTACCCTCCCAAATCCACTCTCCCTCCCTCATCTCCTCCCGTGCCCCTCTCAAGTCTACTGATAGGGGAGGTCCTCCTACCCTTCCCTTTGACCCTATCCTATCAGGTCTCATCAGGACTGGCTGCATTGTTTTCCTCTATTGCTTAGTATGCCCTCCGCCTCAGGGGGGAGGTGGTCAAAGAGCCAGCCACTGAGTTCATGTTAGAGACATTTCCTGTTCCCATTACTAGGGAACCTACTTGGATACTGAGCTGCCATGGGCTACATTTGTGCAGGGGTTCTAGGCCTTCTAGATTATCTCCATGCATGGTCCTTGGTTAGAGAAAAGACCCCTGTGCCCAGAATTTTTTGATCTGTTGTTCTCCTTGTGGAGCTCCTGTCCCTTCCGCGACTTCCTATCTCTCTTTCTTTCATAAGATTCCCTGCACTCTGTCCAAAGTTTGGCTATGAATCTCAGCATCTGCTTTGATACCCTGCTGGGCCGAGTCTTTCAGAAACCCTCCATGGTAGCCTCCTGTCCTGTTTCCTGTTTTCTCCTTTTTCCAATGCCTGTCCTATTTGCCTTTCTGAATAAGGTATGGTCATCTTACCCAGGGTCCTCCTTCTTGCTTAGCTTCTTTAGGTGTACAGATTTTAGGCTGCTCTTCCAAAGGTCCTGAGCTTAATTCCCAGCAATGATATGGTGGGCTCACAACCATCTATAATGAGGTCTGCTGCCCTCTTCTGGCATGCAGGTGTACATGTAGGCAGATTGTGAACTTTTTAAAAGAGGTGTCAAGCCCAGTGGAAGACAAGAGCCTGGCTACTAATTGTGCCCACTCCTTCCTTCTGAGTGCTATAATGATTAGAGATACCTCAACTGTACTCTTCCTCTATCTCAGAACTCTTCCACCATGCGTTCCACACCAGGACTGACTGTAGTCCTTCATACTCCCTGAATCTAAACATATTTTTCTTCCTTGCATTGCTTTGTCATACAATGAGAAAAATAACAGATTGTGTGTTAACATCATGTTCCTCAGGGTACTTGCCAATCAGATAACTGAGAATCCCACATAGACTGCCTGTAATATAGTGAGACTAGCAAATAAGGAAGACCTTTGCTTTATTTTTATATTTGTTATATCTTTATAAACTGCCTAACAATTGAGGGATGCTTCAAAATCCCGAGGAGTAAATTAATTGGCATTGCTTTATTGCTCTATTCAAGTTCTCTTAAGTTCCACCTTGTGTTATCTGTTAAAAGTTATATTCCTTGTACCCTGTAACTTGATAAAGAAAATGGTGTATTTTATAAGGCAGTTTATAAAATCTAAGCTTGATGTTTTACTCCCATTGCTGCTCTAACAAGTCCTCTTTAAAATAGATTGCATCATTAAAGCAGGCAGCACATTTACCTACTCAGGTGCTCAGGAATGCTGTTGAGCAGATGGCTTTTGTTTGATGCAATACACTCAGGATGATGTTAAGTCATGAAATAAATAACTTTTGCTTACTTAACCCTTTATGTCTGTATACAGTATAGGTTTGCTGAATTTTGATTATATTGTTCTTTCTTCACATGAGTTAGAAGTACAGACAAAAAGAATAAAATAGAAAAAAAATTACAAAGTAGCAGTATCCTCTTTCACTCTGTAGCTTTATCCTCAACTTAGAATAAGAAACACAAAAATATAAAAGTTTATTTTTATATAAATATTTTCTATATTTAGTTTTGAGAGATGGACACAAACAAAGGTTACATGCAAAACAAAGTCAAGGTTAAGGTTCCTAAGTAAAATTAAACATTCCCTGAAAACATTTAGAATCTATATGTAAAGCTTTAGAAAACATTAAAAGTATTTTATGATAATTAAAGACTGGCAGAGAAAGCATTTTTCATTATTTTTATTAACCATGTGTAATTTTTGAATCTGCATTATATAAGTAATTTATATAGTCTTACATTTGAATGTGAGGAACAAAGAAAATTACTTCAAAAATGGTTATAATGTGTACTTTTAGGTGTTTTAATATATTTTTTATATTTTTGAGAACTGGAGAAAGGAGTAGAAATAACCTACTTTCTAAATTTACACATAGTTAAGTCACATAGTACAAAATGTATATTCTTAATATACACTAGGGAAGAGATTTGCTTAAGTTACCCATGTGAAATTTATGATGACATTAATATTAATTTAGAAACTTAGAGTTTAAAGATCAGACAGTTCTTTCTGAATCACGGTCTTTGTCTTAATCCAGGTCTCATTACGCTCTCTGATGTAGACATTCATCACATAGCTAAGCTAGGGGAACAGAGTGAATGAAACCCTAAACAACTAAGGTGTTCAAAGCTTTACATAAGAGGGATTGCCCATCCTTTTGCAACCTGGCAAATACACTATCTTGTTTTGTGATAGAAAACATTGTGGTCTAATAGCTGTAGAAATTCAAGAGAAGATACAGTACAGAAAGAACAAGATATAAAACAGGAATGCAGGAAGGAAGGAAGAAATAAAGGAAGGAAGGAAAAAGGAAAAGGAAAGAAAGAAGGAAAATAGGGAAGGCAGGGATGGAGGAATAAAACCCTACAAAGAAAAACTAACACAGAATATAAGAAAAAAATATTAATTTACAGATGTTAAATTAAAATTAGAGGCTGGTACCTATAAAAAGTGGCAAAAAAAAGAAAAAAAAATCCAAAAAAAAGTGATAAGAAACTGTGTCATTGTATCAGTGCCCAAAGAACTTTTATTTGGATAAAAACTTTAATTCTAATGATCTAATCATTAGATGGTCGAGCATTAAGGAGGAGGGTGAAATCACCAATGTAACCTGAAGGGAATTGCTTCTAGCCTGAGGTTTTTATCTTTTCCTATCTAAACATCATCATTGAACTTGATGATTGATTGAATTTGAACACACAATGTGAGTGAATGAAGAATGCTATTGTCCTATTAAAATTTTTAAAACAGTCAGTGTGTTGTACAGATTCACAGTAAAGGCAAGGCAACACCCTCTCTCAAAGGAGAGTGTACATGCAATTGATACATAATTTTTTTTATTTTGAATTAATCTTCTTACTCTTCAATGTGTGCTCAGCCTATGAACATTCATCTAAAAGCACATAGGCTTGCTTAAATTATATGGAGTTCAAGACAGAGGTACTGTGTCTTAATATTTAAATTTTGCTTCTTCCAATGATTACTTCTCTAATTTGTTGTTCAATGATCTCCCTTTTGTTAGATACACCCACAGGAAATCGTTAAGGAATGTTGTTTCAAAGATGAATCAGAATGAGAACTAAGCTGTTGTCCAGAGTGGCAGTAAATAATACAATGATAAGAAGAATAAAAATCTGTAACCACACCTTTGGCAGAGTGCAGGGAATCATATGAAAGAAGGAAAATTAGTATGACATGGAAAGGATAGGAGCTCTGCAAGGACCAAATACATCTGGGCACAGGGGTCTTTTCAGAGACTGACACTCCACCAAGGACCATGTATGGATATAACTTAGAACCTCTGCTCAAATATAGCCTGTGGTAGCTCAGTAACCAATTGGTTTCCCATAGTAAGGGGAACAGGGACCATTTCTGACAGGAACTCAATGACTGGCTCTTTGACTTCCCCACCCCCCAAGGGAGGAACAGTCCTGCTTGGCCACAGAGGAGGACTTTGCAGCCAGTCCTAAAGATACCTGATAAAACAGGGTCAGATGAAAGTGGAGGAGGTCCTCCCCAGTCAGTGGACTTGGAAAGGGGCAGGAAGGAGATGAGGAACGGAGGGTGGGATTGGGAGTAATAAGGGAGTGGGATACAGCTGGGATACAGAGTTAATAAAATGTAACTAATAATAAAAAATAAAATCTAATTTAAAAAAAAATCTGTGAATTGCAGCACTTCTGATTTCAATCCACTAACACCAAATAAATAAATGTTACACCTGAGAGCTTAACTTTTATAATACATTAGGTGTAGTCTAACTTATTTATCTGAGAAAATTTTAAATGAGGCTCAGACAACCTCATGGGAAATATTAGTGGTATATCACTTGACTTTGATAACCTCCCAGCATGACAGGATGTGATCACGATATTTTCTCAATGAAGAAAGTTTTTAATGATAACCATTGTCTTATAAAGTTCTTTCACTTAAAAATATATTATTTTGTAGCTAATATACAAGTATGAACAATATTATTTTAATTTCCCTCAGTAATTGAAACTCACATTTTTGTGTAAATGATTATCTTAATTATAAAAATAGTAAAAAATGACAATTCACATGCATTTAATAATTGACTTCTATTTTCTTATGTAGGACCCAAAATTATAAAGGCAAAATATAGCATATTTTAACTAGATTTTAAGTCCTTGTTGGGTAGTATTTATTCTGTCAATATTTATTGAATCTTAGAACACATGTAAAAATAAATAATTATAGGTACTATTCTGGAAGTAGAAATCAATGACAATGTATTAAACTACATTTATATTATTGTGATTGTATCATCAGCAAAGCATTCTACCTTCAATTCCAAAGATAATTAAACATACAGAGACGAGATTATTTTATTTATTCAGAAAATGTAAATTAGGTAGTGAATTTGGCATTGAGAAAACAGCTGTGAAGAGGGAGAGGCGCCTAGCCTTGGAAGCTTATATATTATTAGCAGTTAAGAGCTGTGTGAGCCAGCTTTCTTTCACTGTTTCCAAAAACCAGAGAGAATTAACTTACAGCAAGAAATGATTTCTATTAGATGACAACTTCCATGTTTGCATTCCATCAGGGCTTGTCCCATTGTCTTAGACCTGTAAAAGCACAGCATGTCATACAGAGATTCTGTGACAGAGAAAGACCTTCATAATTCTTTTTGTATTTTGATGAAAACATAAGGGTGGGAAGGTGAGGTTCCTTCATCCTCTTCATGACATATTCCCCACTAACCTAACTCTCTCCCTGAGGTCAACTACAGTCCCCAGGTACCACAGCTTCCACACCAAGCCTTTATGGTATAAAATTTTCAGAGTTATTTATTCAAACCATATTACCAGCAACTACCAAAAATCACGATTTTCCCTTAGAATTAAGTAATTTCACAGGAGGCAAAGTTGCCTTTATGTGTGTCAACAGGTTTAACATGAAAACTAGCTAAAGTGAGCAACTGTGTGATTAAATTAGCATAAGGCTAACTGCTCTGAGGAATTAGGTCACCAAAAGAAGCTTTCACTTCTTAGGTAATAATCCAGTGTCAGTACTTTGACTGACAGATGTCCTTCCTTGAGTTTGGTCCCAGTCTGCAATACTAATGTGGCAATGACTCTCATCCTGAGGCTTAAGATTCCTATCTAAGCTGGATTCAATGAGGATCCCTCCTATTGGCTCAAATGTTTGAATATTTGGTTCCCACTTAAGGAACTGCTTGGAAGGATTACACGGCATGGTAGAATTGGAGGGGATGTGTCATTGGGGCCAGGCTGGGAGCTTTTAAAAGTCCATGCCATTCCCAATTAGTGTCTACACCTGGCCCTGCCTACCCCTACCCAGATCCTTCCCTAACCTGTCTCCATCTGCTGGTACCTCAGTTAATTTGCTTTCACTTACAATGCTAATGGTACACCTGCCTGAATGTTACTACGTTTTAGAATCATAGTGATCGTGGATTCTACCATACCTGGAACTGTAACTTCACAAATCAAATGCCTTAAGTTATAAGTTATAAGTTATCTTGACTATGTTTTGTTGCAGCACAAAACTAACTGATGTCTCAAAACATTGCTTAAAACTATGACCAAATAACATTAAAGGGGAAAATGTTCCCATATTCCACCTTAGAACAGGAAAAGGTGGTAAGTGTAGTGCTTAGGCGTCCTTAAGAAACTTGGACACTGGTCTTGTACAGACAGGAAATCGTTTTTGCTACAAAGAATATAGTTGGTTCTTTAGAGAAAGCTTTCTGCATGTTATTCCTTGTTAAGAGACAGCTAATCTTAAATTAACATCAGGACTAATTTGTGTTTTTCCAGTAGCATTAATCACCCTTAATGAAATGTATTGGCCATCTCGATGAATTCCAAATTTCCATTGTTTTGTAATGCACACACAGTCTGAACAAACTATAAACTATGATATTCAGAGGAGAGGTAAACACACACAAACAAACACACCTGCTCACACACATAGGGAAACACACACACCCACAAACACATTTTCTTCATAGACATTCTAGGGGAAATATATAAAAAGAAAAAAAATCATTATGAAAAAAAATTTTATGTTTTATCCTGACAAAAATTATCAAGTGTGATAAGATTGTTCTTGGCTAAACTACATTAGTTTGTACTATTTATTGAAGCCCCTAGTTCTTATATTCTAAAATGTGATTATATTTAAGGTTTAAATAAACATCAGCTGATTTTATGGGACCTGTAATTTGATCAGTGTTCTTATCACAAAATGTAATAAATATGCTCAAGACATAGGAGTAGCATGTAGGCACAAAGGGACAAGAAGGTGAAAGGGAACCACAATGGTGGCCATTAGTAAGCCACGAAGATGCCCATAAAACTGGGGGGGTGGGGTGCAGCCTTACCAGGCCACAGATGAGGACAATGCATCCAGTCCTGATGAGACCTCATAGGCTAGGGTAAAAGGGAAGGGGAGGAGGATCTTCCCTATCAGTGGACTGGGGGAGGGGCATAGGGGAGGAAGACTGAGGGAGGGCAGGATTAGGAGGGAATGAAGGAGGGGGATACAGCTGGGATATAAGTGAATAAATTGTAATAAATAAATTTTTAATAAAAAAACCCTTAAACTTGTTAACAAGGACCACCTCCCAAACTATTAGGAATCATCTCTTATTTGACAGCTCCAGTTGTTTTATTTTGCTATGGCTTTTCCACCAAAAAATTAAGAGTGTATTGAAGAGTCATGATTTCATGATGACTAGCAAAGAAAGACTTCCCTATAATTTGATAGATAGCTCAAAACAGAATGAACAACAACAATAAAAAGAGTGGCTTGAGTGTTTTTGTTTCATTTGGTTTTTTTTTTTGTTGTTGTTGTTTTTTGTTTGTTTGTTTGTTTTGCAAAGGACATGGCATGACAAAAGCCACAAGTAGGATAAATTCTAAAACCTGTTGAGTTATTGAGATCTGTGTTTGTAGAGATGAGTGGGAAGACTCAAGCAATTATTAACTCAGTGGTGTGGAGTTCTGCCATTGGTGGGAAAATGAGTACAGCCAGAGAAAATAAGAAATATCGACATCTTAAGTTTTTGACATATATTTTAGATATGATCCATAAATTGAACATTTAATAAATCTACATTATAATTATAATTTCATAAATAACAATACTTAGAGATGAAATGTTTTTAATTCTTTTTAGGTAGAGCTATAATTTTACTTACAGTAAAAAGAACATTAAGAAGGTAAATAGAATAAAAGGAATCAAACATGATTAGAGTTTGCTTTTATTTTAATGTATTCATGAACATACATAACAACGGTTAAAACTTTGTTTTACTTATAATTGATTCATTAGCTTTTTATTCATTACTTTCTTATGATATTAGTTTCAGCATATTTGCAGTTCACAATTGTTTTTAATTTGGTTTTAATTAATTAATAGATTAATTGAGATAGGCCTCACTTGAAATATAGGGTGACCTGGAACTTGCTATGTAGCAAAGGTGATCTCGAAAAGGTCCTTATCTTAACCTCTCAACAATTTAAATGTGTTACCATGATGACCAATATTTCACAATATTAAATTATTAATTATTCCTTAATTCCAAGCTAAGACTCATGTAGGTAACAAACTCATGATTTATTCATAAAATGTATTTTATTTTAAAATATTCCTCAAAAATTATACTACACAAACTTCCAAAATTCTATCCATCCATAATATTCATATAGTTTTCTTTTAAGGAATGAATAGCATACAGTTAAACACTGATTGAGGAGAATAAAATATATCTACTTCCGTATTACATTGCATGTTATCTCCTAACAAATGATCATCACTTCTAACAAAGTTAAATGATAAACATGAAGTACATAAAAATTCATAAAAAGATTCATAAAAAGCACTGACTTTATGAGCTGTCCCTGAAATGGTTTCACAGATTCTATTAATTTAAGAACTTAAAAAGAAGTAAATTCTTCCAAAGCATCTTCACAGGCATTCCATTGTTGTACTGCTTTCTTTTAAGCAAGATGGAAACTAAATGCTGGCCTAAGTTCTTTAAAGAAATATTTGTGAGACCACCAAATGATCAGTGATATTTAATCTATGTCTAATCATGATGAGATATAAAACCTAAATTCAGAATTATCTTGAAAGATAACTCTCTTCTATTTTTCAATCCTGTGCTGTTGTGAATGATAAAGGCTTCTGAGATTCTTCAGATGCAAAGAGTTAAGAAAAAAATGGTATAGGCATTATGCATTATATTTCCTCATGAAATAAATCTATTGGAGAGGAAATTATTGTCAAAGATAGTAGTGGAGAAGATAAGAAACCTAACATGTAGAACATATATTAAACTGTTATCAACCTTGACAAGTTTGAACCTTCTAAAAGAATAAACGTAGTGTGATAACATTTACAGTACACAAGGAGAGCAATACTAAAAGCAACAATAGGCTTGAGTAGAGAAAATACAATGTTGTAAGCAGATTGTCACAAGAGGGAGGAGTGGAAGTAAGGAGATGGAGGAGAAAGTGGGTAGGAAAGAAGCAGAGAGGGAGGGGATGGGAATGAAAACAAGGAGAAAAAAAGAGGAAGTAGAGATAGGGAACTTAAATGTAGAGAAGGGGAAGAAAAAAGGGGAGTGACAGGAAGGGAAGGGAAAGAAAAGAAGGAATAAAAGATAAGAGGAAACTGGAAAGAGGAAGGATAGGTGGGGCAGGGAATGAGGAAGGGAAAGAGAGGAAGAAGTAGAGGAAAGAGAAATAAAATAAAAGAGAAGCAGGGAGGCAATGGGAGTGAAAAGGCATTGAAAGAGTGTTGTTTTCTGCAGCTGAGGCAAACATTGAAGGTGTCGAATCTGCCAGAGGTCAGCCACTGCCCAGCAGCTGTGGCAGAAAGTCCTTCAGTGCTTTCCTGGAAGCAGCAGGCAGCACTTCCATGCTTATCATTCAGTTTCTTGACAAAAATTCTGGATCTGAATTTTGGTTAAACAATATCATGCTTAAGAAATATATATTCTGTGATTTAGATCATTTAAAGAAAAATCTAGAGAATAAGCATAAAGACTATATAGTAAGTGTCATCTAAACACTCAAGATGACCAGGATCTGAAGTTTTTTTCAAAGTGATTCAGAGTTTAAAATGAGGAAACACTAGGAAAGAGAAATGTGTTAAATGTAATCCTATTTTCTGTTCCAGACAGTTCATAAAGTATTTTATAGGCCACACTATATATTGCAGCAATGACACCATTCTCAATTAATTAAAGCCTCAAAAATCAACAGATATATTTAGTGGGTAGAACACAAAAGAACAAGGACCAAAGGAGCAACCAGGGCTAGACAGAGTCTCAGGAAGGATATCCCTCAGATGGGACATTTTTGGGCCTGAATTTTCAGTTTTCAGTAACAATTACAGTTGAAATTAAGCATGTATCTTATACTTAAGAACATGTACACTCACGCACACACACACACACACAGAGGTAGGAAAGCTATAAATCCTGTTCAGATATAACACAAGTTAAAAATAACAATACTTCTCTTTCCGAAGGTAAATAGCTATTTCAAACATTATAAATTCTTTGAAGTAATTTTGAATAATTATAGGATGATACATTTTTGGAGACAGTATCATCCTGTATTGTTACAGCTTGGCTGGACTTGAACTCTTAGACATCTGCCTGCATTTGCTGGTATTAACAGCATATACCAAAATGACTGACCTGTATACAATTTATTTTTCTTACTGACAAAAAACATAAAAAAACAAAGCAAAACAACAACAACAACAACAAAAAACACCTAATAGAGATGGTATACCTAATAATAAAGTGAAAGATAAATTCAGAGTATCAACAAAGATAATTAACCTAGGTGAGCAAATTAATAGGAAAATAATCAGTATTCCCTTTATTCACAAATAAGAAAAGGTGAAAGAGAGCAGTCACTTACAGAAAGGATGCATAATTTGTATTTGCCATTGATGTTTTGTATTGCCATTACAATTGTGTGGACACTTCTGAGCTATAGGAATTTAGCAGACATTGAGTAAACCCAAAGAATTCTTTATGAACTCTTCTGTCTTTAGTAAACAGGCACATAGGCACACAAATACACACACAACACAAATATATACACAAGTACATACCACATACACACAAAAATGGACATGCACAAATTTGATTTCCTGATCATATCTATTTTTTAAGCTCAACTATAACACAAATTAAGTGGGCTGTCTATTCCATTTTCCTCCTGGGTACAGGTTTCTATAATATTTGTGTTTGATAAAAGACATTTTATCTTGTATATGGATGTGCTGTCTAATTCATCAAACAACCATATACATAGCAACTCTCAGCTGAAACATGCATCAAAGGATGAACACTTTGAAATAAAATAAAATGACACCGAAGGGGGAAATGCAGAGTGGCCCAGAGAGAAAAACACTAAACAGTGATTTATTCCAGTTATACGTATTGCTCTGATGTTTATTCCCCAATATAAACACGGTTGGTACCCTAGTTTTTCATCTTATTTTACATGCACAATAGATACAATTCAGCCGAGGGTGAGAATAATTGATCGTGTTTTACTAGGTATGTTATCAAATGCTGACAACTTCCTGGTTATTCTCGCTGTGAATATGTACCATTATAGCCCAAGTCATAGAAAATGTATGATTATGCATTCTGGGATCTCAGTCATCAAAATGTAACTGATCTTCAAGATCATTACATAGTTAAGATTAAATAGGAACAGCTATCAGCAAGAAATATATAGTGGAAAACCTGCCATCCTTTTTATTTGACCCAAGATTGCCTTTATGAAGCTACTTCCCAGCGGTGAATAGTAAGCAGTACAATCCACACAATTCATATCTCTGCCTCTACTGCCTGTATCTTCTGGGTTTCCTTTTCCCTAATATCTGCCCCCCCCTCACTCCCTTTCTTCTTAGTTAACCTCCTTCCACCCTTCCCTCTGTCTTTCTACAACTCCTGTGGGCATGTACTTTTGTGTGTATATGTGCTCATTTTTAAAACAATTCAAAAATATCTTCTTCAAGCCCTTTGACAGTCACTACATTTTGGGAAAATATCTATGAACCTCTGTCAACGTTTCTTTCCTTTATTGTATAATTTTATGGTGTATAACATAACTGTATCCGCAATCACATGTTTATAAAGGAAGAAGCTTTTTATAAAAGAAAAATACCAAATTATCAACCTGATAAACTAGTATTCTTTTTTTTTTCCAAAGTAGCCCCATAGGGATCACAGTTTTCAACTTTTAAAATGCACTTTCTCACTACGCAGCAATGACTACTAAAACGCTGTACAAGTCTTTCTTTCCCAGAGCAGAACATGTACATATGAAACAGTCCACAAAGCAGCCTGTCACCAAATCACATGACAATTATGGATGCCAGTCATACCTGTCAAAGACAAGAGCTGGATGATGGAAAGATGGAAAAATGGGAGCAAATTTGATACGTGTTTGAAAATGCAGTGGGCATTAGAGACCATGAGCATTAGCAATCAGACATGAGGCAGACAACACTGAATGCCAAAGGATGGTAATATTTAGGGATAGGGAGGCAAGGAGAAATATTTGTGTGACATGCCCCATCTCACCTGCCTTTTATGTGTTATTTCAGGAGGCACTTTCTTCCATGGGCCCAGCTTGACAAGAAGCTTGTGCTTTGTAATCATTACCCCGTTTCTTCAAGTTCACACAGTACCTCTGTCATAGGAACCATTGCAGATGAATTCCATTTCTGGCAACCTAGCCAGCCCACAGAGAAAGAGGATAAAGGCAGTCCTGATGGGACCTGATGGGCGAGGGTCAGACAGTAGAGGAGGAGGACTTTTGCTATCAGTGGAGTAGGGCACAGGGATAGGGGAGGGGAAATAAGCAAAGGTGTGACCAGGTACAGATGAGGGAGGGGGCTACTGCTGGGATACAAAGTGAATAAATTGAAAATAATAATAATAATAATAATAATAATAATAATAATAATAATAATAATGAAAATTGGTAGAAGAACACATATGGTAGATATAAAAAAAATGCTGATGATTTCAGTAATCCAGGTTTGGAAAACCAGGTGCTGGTAATACTGCTAACAAAACTTACCAGAAAGAGGCATGTTAGGAGATATATGGCACTTTATTTTATTTTAAATATTTATTTTTCTTCACAATTCATTCATTATGTATCTCCGTTGAAGCCCCATCCCTCAACACCCCCACTCCTACCCTTCCTCCCTCCTCCCCCTATACCCTTCCTATAGTTCACTGAAAAAGGGAGTTCTCCACTATTGCCATCAGCCCATAGCTTGTTAAGCCTCATCAGGACTGTCTGGATCCTCTTCCTCCGTGGCCTGGTGAAGCTGCATCATGAGGGACAAGTGGTCAGAGATCAGTCAACCAAGTTCATTACAGAGGCAGCCACTGTTCCCCTCACTCAGAGATTCACATGGAGACTGGGCTGCCATATCTGAGCAGGGGATCTAAGTCCTCTCCATGCATGATCCTACCTTGGTGCATCAGTCTCTGCAGGTCACCCTGGGCTCAGATCTTTTAGTTTTGTTGGTCTCCTTGTGCGGCTCCTGTTCTGACTTTGTGTAGTAAATAAAGAAAACAGGGTTATAATGATCATTGTTGAATAAGAAAATTCTTTATTACTAAAACCATCTAACATTGAATTAAGGATGTTCTTGACAAAATATAATAAATTCATATTGAAACATGAAAGGACCTAAGTAATTTTACTGCTGATTTCCTCAGTGTAGCAAGAGAACTTTAAAAAGTATTAAACTATACATATCTATTGTCTGTGCTTTTTAATCAGCCTATTTTAAAAAGTATTTCAAATGAGTTCTTCAGTGTCATATTTCAGAGAATGTAAATGTCAAAAATATCATCAGGTCTAAAGTTATTGCCCTCTCTCAGGACTTCATTAAGTAAATTTAAAATGAATAAAATTTTCTCTGATTAATAGCAACATTTATGGATTTTTCTCAAGAAAGCATTTGGGCTTTTTATTATATTTAATGAAGTAAGCAAAATTGCTCCTAGCTGTGCTTTGTGGTTACAGTGTTATATTTGGTTGCAAATAAAAATAAGACCAAGAATTAGGCTTATACAATTTAACTAAGTAGGAAGTTTTTAATATATTGAGCCATATTTTGGTCAACAGGTGAGAGAATATTAAACTAATTTAATCTCTTGGAAGTCTGTATGTGTGGCCCAAATTTGGTTTTCTTGTGTTACATCAATAGAATTTCATCAGTTTAGCCAAGATGACCAATCTCATTTATGTGATTTTTGAACAATCTCTGATTAGAGGGAAATCTTATTGTAATGAATTGATCACATGCATTTCAAGCATTTTCTACTGTAAACCTACAGGGCATGTGAGGTGAGGACAAGGGAAGCCAGGCTTTCCAAGATGGACTAAATTCACCTTCAGCTTATTATTTATTGATTTGGCTTTGAGTTTTCTTAATTTTCTCCTGGACAAATTATTGGGACTCAGTAGTACAGCCGTAATACATTTCCCAAAGAATGTGGCGTTTATTAATAAATAGTATAATAATGAGGTTTCAATCAAGGTAGTCATGTGTCTGGACAGCTGTCTGTCTATCTGGACTCTTGATGATTCCAGATGGCAGTGTGCCTCTGGCCTTTATCTAATCTTTAAGTCCCAAACTACCACAGTTAACTTTATGGGGAACAACAGGAAAAAAAACACATGCTCTTCTCAGGGAAAAATAGACACCTTATAAAACCACTAAATTTATTTTTGTACTATATTTACTCTATATGTAAATATGTTTTAGTTTTTAGTTTTTAAGTACTGTAAGACAAATACTTCATCATGACTTTACATTCGTTTAGCCAAATAGCAAACAAAAATACATACTTAAAGGAAAAAAAAATATCTTCATGACAAGAGAGGGAGAAAGGGAAGGAGAGAGATGGAAATGGAAGGAAGGGTGAAGGAGATAAGAACGAGAAAGAAAGAGACAGAGACTTTTCTCCATCACAACATGTTTTGTGCCTTAAATTCCTGAGGACTTCCTGTCTTTATTAGTCATCTACTTGCTGTACCTGTATTTTAACATCTTCATACTACTATCTAAATATTTCATGAATCAGTATAGAATGGCAAAATACAATTTGAATAGGATGTCATTATTACTTATTTTGAAATCCCAAAGTTACTGCTGAATACCTGGAAAACATAAGGCAAGAAAAGCACCTGTTTTCATTCTTATATCTCATCATTCATTAAGTGTGGAAAGTCACACTCACTTCTTATGGCTGATGTGAGCTGAGACAGATGCCCGTATATCACACGACCCAGTGCCTGGCAAATAGCAGCATTTCGTAAATGGTGGTTATAGTAGTTACTGAGGCTGCTATTATGATTACCATATTTTTCATTATGTAAATAAGGGCTCTTTGAGGGCTGAGTCAGTCTTGTATTTGCTTATGCCCTCTAAAACATGATAGCATTAGCAACCTCATCCTAAGGAATGAATGAGTACACAAATATTTTCAGAAACGTCATAAATCTAGTTCAGCAAGTGAATAGAAGCACAGTGAATTTCTCATTTTGTTTTAAGTGGTTTTCCAATACCAGTCATCATTAGGACCAGCCCCCGCGAGGCCATTTGCTATTGACCATGACCCCAATTGCTTATCAAGAGTCTTTTATTTTATGAAGTTGCGGTTTCTTTCTAGTAATTTGGATTTGCTAGTTTACTTTTAAGAAAATCTAATTATTTAGTTTGAACCCTTCTCAGGTTTTATTACATAACAGTTCCTAATGTACTTAATATGTTATGTACACATCTATGTAATTCAGTATGATTTCTACAGAATAAATTAATCTGAGAACTGACAAATGATTACTATTACCCAGTTTTTGCACTACCAAAAATAGGCATCTTTCTCAACTTATCTGCACATCTCTGTGAAGTCCGTCTTTACATTTTAATGTTAATGATATTTGGCATCACACCAATAAAGCAATCGTGCTATTAATTTCCAGCCATCTGGAAATGGTTCATATTTCACCCCTTTATGCTTACAGTTTTGGAAATGTCTTTAGGAAGTTCCATGAAAAATGTTATTAAAAACACGCTTTTTATGTCATGCCTACCTCTATTGAACCCACTACAATTTTGTGAATAAACCTGAAGTGAAAGGTACACTGTCAGGATTTTGAACGTTGCAGTTTTATAATTTTAACTTTCTGTCTCTGCCTCTGTCTATCTGTCTGTCTGTCTGTCTCTCTGTCTATCTGTGAGTATGTGTGTGATTTGCATGTGTGGTGGGGGAGTTTGGTGTGCTTCTGTCTGTGAAAATAGAGATGTGCAACTTTGTAATTTTAGTTTTCACTTCCATCTGTATGCTAATTCTATGGGATTGAACTCATTTCTCCAGGCTTTCAAGGCTGGGTCCTTTAGAAGTTTAGTTTTAATGGACCTTGAGCAGGTGTTTCTGAACATCCCTGGGCTGCAGATTGTTACAAAAAGCAGTATATGAGGAGTGAGGCAGTTAGTGATCAGTGATTCCATGTATGACAGAAGACAAGAAGGCTTGACTAAACTGTGGAATGGTGGGACATGACACTCACACAACATCCTTCTGCTGACTTTGTTGGCATCCTGAAGTTACAATAACTCTTTTAAGTTATTTTAAATTTTAGAGATTAGCAAATCGTACCTCCCTTCTACCTCAGTTACTCTTGTAAAAGCGACAGTGCAACCAGGACCTGTGGTTTTTCTTGATGAAGTTAATCTCAGGAAATGCCTATTGGTTCAACAGTCTCATATAGATAGATAGTAGATAGATAGATAGATAGATAATAGATAGATAGATAGATAGATAGATAGATAGATAGATAGATAGATA